>NC_091284.1:204551333-204905083 GCF_032444005.1 Ranitomeya imitator
GTCTATGTGATAGAAAATGCCCAAGTGTGACACCATTCTAAAAACTGCACCCCTCAAGGTGCTCAAAACCACATTCAAGAAGTTTATTAACCCTTCAGGTGTTTAATAGGAATTTTTGGAATGTTTAAATAAAAATGAACATTTAACTTTTTTACACAAAAAATTTACTTCAGCTCCAATTTGTTTTATTTTACCAAGGGTAACAGGAGAAATTGGACCCCAAAAGTTGTTGTCCAATTTGTCCTGAGTACGCTGATACCCCATATGTGGCAGTAAACCACTGTTTGGGCGCATGGGAGAGCTCGGAAGGGAAGGAGCGCTATTTGACTTTTCAATGCAAAATTGACAGGAATTGAGATGGGACGCCATGTTGCGTTTGGAGAGCCACTGATGTGCCTAAACATTGAAACCCCCGACAAGTGACACCATTTTGGAAAGTAGACCCCCTAAGGAACTTATCTGGATGTGTGGTGAGCACTTTGACCCACCAAGTGCTTCACAGAAGTTTATAATGCAGAACCGTAAAAATAAAAAATCATATTATTTCACAAAAATTATATTTTTGCCCCCAATTTTTTATTTTTCCAAGGGTAAGAGAAGAAATTGGACCTCAAAAGTTGTTGTCCAATTTGTCCTGAGTACGCTGATACCCCATATGTGGCAGTAAACCACTGTTTGGGCGCATGGGAGAGCTCGGAAGGGAAGGAGCGCAGTTTGACTTTTCAATGCAAAATTGACAGAAATTGAGATGGGACGCCATGTTGCGTTTGGAGAGCCACTGATGTGCCTAAACATTGAAACCCCCCACAAGTGACACCATTTTGGAAAGTAGACCCCCTAAGGAACTTATCTAGAGGTGTGGTGAGCACTTTGACCCACCAAGTGCTTCACAGAAGTTTATAATGCAGAACCGTAAAAATAAAAAATCATATTTTTTCACAAAAATTATATTTTTGCCCCCAAATTTTTATTTTTCCAAGGGTAAGAGAAGAAATTGGACCTCAAAAGTTGTTGTCCAATTTGTCCCGAGTACGCTGATACCCCATATGTGGCAGTAAACCACTGTTTGGGCGCATGGGAGAGCTCGGAAGGGAAGGAGCGCCGTTTGACTTTTCAATGCAAAATTGACAGGAATTGAGATGGGACGCCATGTTGGGTTTGGAGAGCCACTGATGTGCCTAAACATTGAAACCCCCCACAAGTGACACCATTTTGGAAAGTAGACCCCCTAAGGAACTTATCTGGATGTGTAGTGAGCACTTTGACCCACCAAGGGCTTCACAGAAGTTTATAATGCAGAGCCATAAAAATAAAACAAAATTTTTTTCCCACAAAAATTATTTTTTAGCCCCCAGTTTTGTATTTTCCCTAGGGTAACAGGAGAAATTGGACCCCAAAAGTTGTTGTCCAATTTGTCCTGAGTACGCTGATACCCCATATGTGGGGGGGAACCACCGTTTGGGCGCATGGGAGGGTTCGGAAGGGAAGGAGCGCCATTTGGAATGCAGACTTAGATGGAATGGTCTGCAGGCGTCACATTGCGTTTGCAGAGCCCCTAATGTACCTAAACAGTAGAAACCCCCCACAAGTGACACCATTTTGGAAAGTAGACCCCCTAAGGAACTCATCTTGATGTGTTGTGAGAGCTTTGAACCCCCAAGTATTTCACTACAGTTTATAACGCAGAGCCATGCAAATAAAAAATATTTTTTTTTCCACAAAAATTATATTTTAGCCCCCAGTTTTGTATTTTTCCAAGGTTAGCAGGAGAAATTGGACCCTAAATGTTGTTGTCCAATTTGTCCTGAGTACGCTGATACCCGATATGTGGGGGGGAACCACCGTTTGGGCGCATGGGAGGGCTCGGAAGGGAAGGAGCATCATTTGGAATGCAGACTTAGATGGATTGGTCTGCAGGCGTCACATTGCGTTTGCAGAGCCCCTAATGTACCTAAACAGTAGAAACCCCCCACAAGTGACCCCATATTGGAAACTAGACCCCTCATTGAACTTATCTAGATGTGTTGTGAGAACTTTGAACCCCCAAGTGTTTCACTACAGTTTATAACGCAGAGCCGTGAAAATAAAAAATCTTTTTGTTTTCCCACAAAAATTATTTTTTAGCCCCCAGTTTTGTATTTTCCCAAGGGTAACAGGAGAAATTGGTCCACAAAAGTTGTTGTCCAATTTGTCCTGAGTACGCTGATACCCCATATGTTGGGGTAAACCCCTGTTTGGGCACACAGGAGAGCTCGGAAGGGAAGGAGCACTGTTTTACTTTTTCAACGCAGAATTGGCTGGAATTGAGATCGGACGCCATGTCGTGTTTGGAGAGCCCCTGATGTGCCGAAACAGTGGAAACCCCCCAATTATAACTGAAACCCTAATCTAAACACACCCCTAACCCTAATTCCAACGGTAACCCTAACCACACCTCTAACCCTGACACACCCCTAACCCTAATCCCAACCCTATTCCCAACTGTAAATGTAATCTAAACCCTAACCCTAACTTTAGCCCCAACCCTAACTGTAGCCCCAACCCTAACCCTAACCCTAGCCCTAACCCTAGCCCTAACCCTAGCCCTAACCCTAGCCCTAACCCTAACCCTAACCCTAGCCCTAACCCTAGCCCTAACCCTAGCCCTAACCCTAGCCCTAACCCTAACCCTAGCCCTAGCCCTAACCCTAGCCCTAACCCTAGCCCTAGCCCTAACCCTAACCCTAGCCCTAACCCTAGCCCTAACCCTAGCCCTAACCCTAGCCCTAACCCTAGCCCTAACCCTAACCCTAGCCCTAACCCTAGCCCTAGCCCTAACCCTAGCCCTAACCCTAGCCCTAACCCTATCCCTAACCCTAGCCCTAACCCTAGCCCTAACCCTAGCCCTAACCCTAGCCCTAACCCTAACCCTAGCCCTAGCCCTAACCCTAGCCCTAGCCCTAACCCTAGCCCTAACCCTAGCCCTAATGGGAAAATGGAAATAAATACATTTTTTTTTATTTTTCCCTAACTAAGGGGGTGATGAAGGGGGGTTTGATTTACTTTTATAGCGAGTTTTTTAGCGGATTTTTATGATTGGCAGCCGTCACACACTGAAAGACCCTTTTTATTGCAAAAAATATTTTTTGCAATACCACATTTTGAGAGCTATAATTTTTCCATATTTTGGTCCACAGAGTCATG
This sequence comes from Ranitomeya imitator, assembly GCF_032444005.1. Classification (NCBI taxonomy): domain Eukaryota; kingdom Metazoa; phylum Chordata; class Amphibia; order Anura; family Dendrobatidae; genus Ranitomeya; species Ranitomeya imitator. Next base: position 204,554,517 of record NC_091284.1, read on the forward strand.
TGAGGTCTTGTTTTTTGCGGAACGAGTTGACGTTTTTATTGAAAACATTTTTGGGCACGTGACTTTTTTTATCGCTTTTTATTCCGATTTTTGTGAGGAAGAATGACCAAAAGCCAGCTATTCATGAATTTCTATTGGGGGAGGCGTTTATACCGTTCCGCGTTTGGTAAAATTGATAAATCAGTTTTATTCTTCGGGTCAGTACGATTACAGCGATACCTCAATTATATCATTTTTTTATGGTTTGGTGCTTTTATACGATAAAAACTATTTTACAGAAAAAATAATTATTTTTGCATCGCTTTATTCTCAGGACTATAACTTTTTTATTTTTTTGCTGATGATGATGTATGGCGGCTCTTTTTTTGCGGGACAATATGACGCTTTCAGCGGTACCATGGTTATTTATATCTGTCCTTTTGATCGCGTGTTATTCCACTTTTTGTTCGGCGGTATGATAATAAAGCGTTGTTTTTTGCCTCGTTTTTTTTTTTTTTTTCTTACGGTGTTTACTGAAGGGGTTAACTAGTGGGACAGTTTTATAGGTCGGGTCGTTACGGACGCGGCGATACTAAATATGTGTACTTTTATTGGTTTTTTTTTTTTATTTAGATGAAGAAATGTATTTATGGGAATAATATTTATTTTTTTTTTTCATTATTTTGGAATATTTTTTTTTATTTTTTTTACACATTTGGAAAATTTTTTTTTTACTTTTTTACTTTGTCCCAGGGGGGGACATCACAGATCAGTGATCTGACAGTTTGCACAGCACTCTGTCAGATCACTGATCTGACATGCAGCGCTGCAGGCTTCACAGTGCCTGCTCTGAGCAGGCTCTGTGAAGCCACCTCCCTCCCTGCAGGACCCGGATCCGCGGCCATCTTGGATCCGGGGCTGGAGGGAGCAGGGAGGGAGGTGAGACCCTCGCAGCAACGCGATCACATTGCGTTGCTCCGGGGGTCTCAGGGAAGCCCGCAGGGAGCCCCCTCCCTGCGCGGTGCTTCCCTGCACCGCCGGCACATCGCGATCATCTTTGATCGCGGTGTGCCAGGGGTTAATGTGCCGGGGGCGGTCCGTGACCGCTCCTGGCACATAGTGCCGGATGTCAGCTGCGATAAGCAGCTGACACCCGGCCGCGATCGGCCGCGCTCCCCCCGTGAGCGCGGCCGATCAGCTATGACGTACTATCCCGTCCAGGGTCAGATAAGCCCAGGGCACCTCGACGGGATAGTACGTCTAAGGTCACAGAGGGGTTAATATACAGAAAACTGAAGGTAAATAAACATTTTATAGGTTCAGTAAAGTCTTGATGCCAACTCCACACAACATCCAACAGTACAAGTACTGTACAATAGTCAATGTAAACTACAGACATAGAAGAATGGATACAAAAGTTAAATTATATCTTCCAAATTCATTCTTTCCTTGAGTATTACAGGAACCAGTAATATATGAAGAAATCTTCATCACTTAAATGATGAGCTAAAAGGTTTCTTTATGCAATATGATGCTTCTTTATTTTTCACTGATCAGTGTAAACAGATATTATTTGACGCTTGGCCTTTGTCAAGGTTATCTGGTTTCAATGGAGGATAATTAGACAGGGTCTAATGATGCAGCTAAGAGGAATGATACCTCTGTAACTAGCAGTGGTCAACATGCCTGGTGCAGAGTGGGACTCGCCATGCAGTGTGTTACAGTAACCAGAACAATTTTTTTTTAACAGTGGGTAAAGACATAGTGTGGGATTTTAAGTTTTTCCCATTAATATTTCTGCCAAATAAGGAACTTTTGCTTCTATAGAAACCAGGGCTGAGAGGGTCTGCTTGTACCATATAGTTCTAGGACATGTGCAGAAATACTATGGAAAGAAAGTGAAAAATATAGTACAAAAAAGAGAAATATGTTATCAAGGATGAGCAATAGTAGTGAAAATATGGATATAAAAAAATGAATAAATGTAATCCCTTAATAACTTTGGGTGTAAAATGGCAAATTCTCGTTCATATTTTGAAGTTTTGCATTTCAGTGTTTTATAAAATTAAGGGTTCTTCCTATCGATAAACACATTTCTATTTCACTAATATTAAATGCTCCTCATTGGACAGATGAAAGAGTAGAATTGTGATATTGCCTGTCAAGGATATGGCACTTCATGTAAAATATTGCAACCAAAATTAGTTTGAGAGAAAACGATCGATACGGTGAAGCAACATAACTGTGCCAAAGTCAGTTCTTTGTTATCTTATATTGCTCCGTGCAGTCATTTCCCAAATTGCTCATTTAAATAAACAAGCAAATTGAATGCAAATTACTTGGGGAGCTGACACAAAGAAGCTGGTTTCCAAATGTCTTTTGGCTTTGATCAAGGAATGAAGTATCTGTTTTAACAGTTTATTACTTTCTCCTGAAAATAATAATTTCTCATCACCAGTTTTATAACATATTTTAATAACAGTTTAGTTTACTATTCAAACATTTTCTTCGGTTATATCATTACATGAAAATTATCAGTCATAATTAGTTGTGGAAAATAATTAATCTTTGCTACATTGATAAGTAGACAATGAATGAATAGAAGAAACTATATCAACAGAAAAAGTACAAAATCTCAGGATACTGTAGAGCGAGGTATTAAAACGATAGAAAAAGAGTTTGATACTTAGAAAAAGATAACATTGCAAAGCACCATATGTGAATTTCCTTATATTTAATCTTGGCTTCACATATCTTCAGATGTAGAGCTCTAGTTGACCCTCTTTAAAAAACTCAACAAAAACATGATTTTGCAATGGTCTGTCACGAGACATTTATGACATACTAGATGGTGGCCCAATTCTAATGCATCGGGTATTCTAGAATATGTATAGGAGTATATAACACAGCCCACGTAGTATATAACACAGCCCACATAGTATGTAACACAGCCCACGTAGTAGATTGCAGAGCCACGTAGTATATTGCCCAGCCAAGTAATATATTGCACAGCCCACATAGTATATATCACAGAGACATAGTATATAACACAGCCCTAGCAGTATGTAACACAGGCCACGCAGTATATAACACAGCCTATGCAGTATATAACACAGGCCACGCAGTATATAACACAGCCCACGTAGTATATAACACAGCCCATGTAATATATAGCAAAGACCAGTAGTATATAGCACAGAGACGTAGTATATAGCACCGCCCATGTAGTATATAACCCAGCCACGTAGTATATAGCACAGGCCATGCAGTATATAACACAGGCCACACAGTATCTAACACAGCCCATGTAGTATATAACACAGCCTACGTAGTATATAGCAATGTGGGCACCATATCCCTGTTAAAAATAAAAAATAGTTATATACTCACCGTCCGGCAGCCCCCGGATCCAGCCCAGGCCTTTAGCGATGCTCCTCGCGACGCTCTGGTCCCAGTAATGCATTGCGGCAATAACATGTGATGATGTAGCAGTCGCGAGACCGCTACATCATCTCCAGTCATTGCTTCAATGGATTTTTAGGACCGGAGCATCGCGAGGAGTGGTAAAGGTGCCAGAAGGTGAGAATATAATGATTTTTTATTTTATTTTATTATGTTTTACATTAGATCTTTTTACTATTGATGTTGCATAGGCAGCATCAATAGTAAAAAGTTGGTCACACAGGGTTAATAGCAGCATTAAAGGACTGTGTTACACCGCGTTATGCCGCGTTGTAACTCAGTCGGTTTAATGGACTGCTACACTGCTATGGGGGCACTGACTTGAGGGCAGTGAGGAGGGGGCACCGACTGGAAGGGAGTAGGGAAGGGGAATTCGCGGCCAGACTGTGCCCATCACTGATTGGTTTCGACCAACCAGCGATGTGGGTTTTCCATGACAGACAAACAGACAGAAGTACCTCTTAGATGATTATATAGATAGATGTGACTATGTGATGCCACACAGTAATTGTAATTAGTGTTGAGCCACCTCCCTAGTGTTCGGGTTTGGTTCGGTTCGTCAAATAGGGATGTGTTCGATGAAATGTTCGTTGAACGTTTGACGAACACCGTCGAAGTCCATTGAAACCAATGGCAGGCAAACACAAACACATACAAACACATGGAAAACACATAGAAAACTCCTTAAAAGGTGTCCAAGAGCTGACAAACTGCTCAGAAGACACAACAAACACATGGAAAAGTCACAACTATATATGGTCACGTGAAAAGAAAAGAGGTGGATGAGTAAAAGGAGGAGGAGACACAGATATAGGCATGTCATGCCCTTCTAAAATCAAGAAAGGCTGGAGTAAAAATGTAAACTCACTATACCAACACCCAGACGTCTTGACAAAAAAAAAAAAAATATCTTTAGGTAGAATGGTGGCGGGTCCATTCAGAACACTTTCCTTAGAAGACGTAGTGGTACCCCTGTTGGGAGTTGTGCCAAAAAATGAACCCAATACAATCAGACTAATCCACCATTTGTCATATCCAAGGGGCAGGTCAGTAAACGACAACATCGACGCGGAACCAAGTACAGTACTATGTACTGTACCTCCTTTGACGAGGCAATCAGGCGGGTCAAGAAGTTGGTAAGGGGCACCCTGATGGCCAAAACAGACATTGAGGGGGCATTCCGGTTACTACCTGTGCCTCCAAATAGTGTCCTCCCATTGGGGTGCTTCTGTGAAGGAGCATACTACATAGATCGCTGGTTGCCCATGGGGTGCTCCATATCCTGCTCACTATTTGAGGCGTTTAGTTGCTTCCTCGAATGTGTCGTCATGGACGTTTGTAAGGTGGCACATATTATCATATTATCCATTACCTTGACGACTTCTTATGCCTGGGCCCAAAAGATTTGCCACAGTGTGAAAACAAGCGGTAGTCCAACTGTGAGAAGGAGAGAGCTGGAGGGAGAGTGGACACCCCAGAGCCGAGGGGTTAGATTGAGAAAGAAAGAAGGTGGTGTAGCTTGCTTCATGGTTGGGGTACTCTGCTGAGTAGCAGAAATTGCTACTAGGGCCAAAAGGATTTCCTGGGCCAAATGCCGTTAAAAAATAGTGCTTAGGTAAACAGGCGGTGTAGCTTGCTTCATGGGTAAAGTACGCTGCTGAGTAGCACAAAATGCTATTAGGTACAAAATGATTTCCTGGGCTAGATGCAGTTAAAAATTAGTAGTTAGGTAAACAGGCGGTGTAGCTTGCTTCATGGGTGAAGCACGCTACTGAGTAGCACCAAATTCTACTAGGCCCAAAAGGATTTCCTGGGCTAGATGCTGTTACAAAATAGTAGTTAGGTAAATAGGCGGTGTAGCTTGCTTCATGGGTGGGGTACGTTGCTGAGTAGCACCAAATTCTAGTTGGTCCAAAAGGATTTCCTGCGCTAGATTCCATTAAAAAATAGTACTTAGGTAAACAGGCAATGTAGTTTTCTTCATCAGTGGGGTACGCTGCTGAGTTGCACCAAATTCTACTAAGCCCAAAAGGATTTCCTGGGCTAGTACTTAGGTAAACAGCGGTGGGTGGCTGGGCTACTCTGCTGACTAGCAGAAACTGAAGCTTTGGAGCAGACCTCTGAATCCCAGGCCATAGTTTGAGGAAACAACTCTGCAGACAACCCCACCCACCTGGAATTGACGACGGCAACGTCATATAAAACTCAGCAAGGGGATTAAATGAAAGAGTCTCCATTTTTTCCAAAAATTCAGCCACAGACACTACTTAAGTGGCATCAATTTAGCCAGAGTTTTTTTTTAAACGGTTGGTGAGGTGATTTTCAAAAATCATCAAGCTTTTAGTCTCCCCAAGATGACACAGGGTTAGAATAGTCCTTGCGGATCCAGGATTTGTTCATCTTGATGAACGTTAGTCTGTCTACATTGTCACTGGACAGCCGCGTGCGCTTATCTGTCAGCACACCACCAGCAGCGCTGGACACACGTTCAGAGAGAACGCTGGCTGTGGGGCACGACAAGATCTCCAAGGCGTGAGTGGCGAGCTCAGGCCATTTTTCAAGATTGGACGCCTAAAATGAGCAAGGGTCCAGTTCCACAGTCATGGCATCGATGTTAACTTGGAGATACTCTTGTACCATCCTCTCTAGGCGTTGGCTGTGCGTCAGACTTCTTGTCTCCTGTGGCCTTGCAAAGGATGGTCTAAAAAAATCTTGAAACGATTGGAAAAAATTGCTGTTACCACCAGATACAATGTTACTGTTACGGATTGAGTGATGACTCAATAGTCCCACGGTTGGCAAGTTAGAGCTCAGAGATTCACTACGTGCACCACTGGTGTTTTTTGGAAAAGCAGATGTTAGATTTTGTAACAGTCTCTGCTGATACTCCTGCATGCGTGAATCCCATTCTATGGCAGGAATTATTTCACCAAATTTGCTTTTTTCCCGGGGATCTAAGAGTGTGACAACCCAGTAGTCGGCATTACTTCAGATTCTGACAATCCGAGGGTCATGTTGCGGGTAGCAAGAAGGCACTCATGTGTCTTGCGCATCCAGGAGGACCAAGTCCTTGTTGTCTTGGTGGTGGCAAGGTGAGAATCATGCTTCCTTCGTCAGCCCTCTGCCCCCAGCCTCGAACAACAGAAATTTGATCAAGGTCTCCCTCATCTGATGAATCTTCCATGCCCAGCGCCAGTTCGTCCTCCACTTCCTCCTCGCCTCCTGCACCTTCCTCAACAGTTTGGCTGTTACCATGCGCCCTCGGTAATCCCTCTCCCCCAGCCTCCAATGCCAGCCGCCTTGGTGCTGCCAACCTTCTTGACCTTGGAGATATTTTACCTTCCGCATATGACTTTTCCTGTTCCTCCTCCTCTATTTCCACCACATGACTCTGAACACTGTGTAAGGCGTGCTCCAGCATGTAAATCACCGGAATGGTCAGGCTGATAATGGCATTTTCAGCACTAAACATCTTTGTCGCTATTTCAAAACTGTGCAGAAGGGTGCATAGGTCCCTGATCTGAGACCACTCCTGCAGCTTGATTTGCCCCACCTCTTGATCTCGCTGACCCAGGCTATACATCATAACGTATTGCACCACGGCTCGTCGGTGCTGCCACAGTCGCTGCAACATGAGCAGAGTTGAATTCCACCGTGTGGGCACTTTGCATTTCAGCCGGTGAACTGACAGGCCCAACGACTTCTGTAGAGATGCAAGTCGTCGAGCTGCGGGATGCGAGCGGCAGACGTAACTACACAGCGACCGCGCCCTCTGCAGAAGCCCATCTAGTCCGGGATAGTGGGATAAAAATTGCTGGACAACCAGGTTCAAAACATGAGCCATACAAGGCACGTGTGTGACATTGCCCCGGCGAAGGGCAGCACCCAGGTTTGCAGCAGTGTCGCACACAGCCTTCCCTGGCTGCAGGTTTAGTGGAGACAAGCATTGATGGAACTCGGTCTCCAGAGCTGACCACAACTCCTCAGCTGTGTCACTCACATTTCTCAGACATTTCAATGTAAACACTGCCTGATGCCATTGAGCCCTGGTGATAGCATAGTGAGAAGGTGTGCAGGATTCCTTCTGAGCAGTTACAACGCAGGTGGCATTACCAGACAGGCTTTGGATGCAGGTGGAGGACCGAGAGGAGAATGCGGAGGCAGAAGCAGTGGAGGAACTTCTAGATACAGAGGATCGACGAGCAACTCATGGCGACGGCAAGACTTGGACAACAGCCCCTTCTCCTGATGTCGCCGTAGTTATTCAGTGCCCAGTCACCGACATGTAACGCCCCTGTCCATGTCTACTCGTCCAAGTGTCTGTGGTGAAATGCACCCTGTCACACACAGAGTTTCTCAAGGAAGCGGTGATGTTGTGTGCGACATGCTGGTGTAGCGCAGGCACAGCATTCTTTGAAAAGTAGTGGCGACTGAGCATCTGGTACTGGGGCACTGCGACGGACATAAGGTCTCGAAAATCCTCTGTGTCCACCAGGCGGAAAGGCAGCATTTCTGTAGCCAACAGCTTGCAGATGGAGAAATTCAACCTCTTAGCTTTGTTTGGGCTAGAAGGAAATGGTCTTTTACTTGTCCACATCTGAGGGACTGAGGGCTGGCTGCCGTGCTTAGATGGAGTTGAGTAGGGTGTCCCCGGCAAACTGCTGGTCTGTGAGGAAGGTGCAGGCGGAGATGTGATGTTGCCTTGATCAAAATGTGGTGTCGATGTCGGAGAGCGCTCAACACCAGCAGGTGTTTCCACTTGAAAATGTCCTGATGACACGCCAATCACACTGGCTGTTGCGGGTAAAGAGGTGGAAGGTCTGCATCCGAAACCATGTGCGACTGCTGTTCCCACAGTCACTGAGGATGAAGAGGATGCGGATGCACTTGATAGGGCAGACGGTAGTTGACCCGGCCCACTAGGCCGCATTGAAGCACAGTGAGCTTCCCACTGCAATTTATGCCTCATATCCATGTGACGGTTCATGCATGAAGTACTCAAGCTAGTGATTTTTTGGCCTCTACTGAGATTTTGTTGACAAATCTTACAGACAACATGAGTTGGGTCATCCTTTGCGATATCAAAAAATGCCCAGGCTATGCAAGGCTTAGAGTCCGTGCGACCTGAAGAGCCACCACAACTTCAGGTCAGAGGCACAGTTGGGGTTGAGTATGCAGTTGTTGACGTGCTTCCAGTACTCCGTCTCTAGCATCCTCCTCCACCTCCTCTGTTGACTTCATGGACTGGTTGACTGGGGGTTGACAGTAAGTGGGGTCTACAACCTCATCATCATCATCCTGTGTGTTCTCACACCCATCATCCTCAAAGCCAACCTCTTCCTGCCCCGATTGAAAAGTCAAGTTTTCGTTCCAATCAGGTATCTCAGTCTCATCATCATCTTCCTAATTGTCTCCACCAACAGGAGTTACAGTTTGGGAACGAGGGTCTACGTTATGCTCAGAACCTTCTTCATTTGGCCTGGATCCGACTCACTAAGATTCTGGGCATCAGTGCAGATCATTTCCTCGTCTGGATTCACAGGAGCTCTGGAGCAGACCTCTGATTCCCAGGCTATAGTATGCAGAAACAGCTCTACAGGCTCAACCATGTTACCCCATGCTCAGACGGGCAGCTGGAGACTTGGGAGCTGTGAGGAAGCAAGTGCCATTGGGGTGACAACTAGAGTTGAGCCTTTTACTTTTTTAGGATCGAGTCGGGTTTTGTGAAACCCAACTTTGTCAAAAGTCGGGTCGGGTGAAATCGGCCCATTATTTCAAAAAGTCGGGGGCCGACCGAAACACTTAACCCAATGCAAGTCAATGGGGAATCAAAGTCGGCAGTGAGTGGAGGACAGGAAAACACCTACAGTGCCCATTTTAATGCCAAAAACATCAATTCATATTACTGAAGCATGTCAATCTTAATTTACTTTATAATAATAGCTAGGCATTGAAAACAGGGGGTCATTTGGCTAAAGTTGTGGGGGGGTAGGGCTGGTTCAAGACTTTCCTGGGCCCAGGAAATGCGGAATATGACACAGCGGTGGAGCAGGGAGAGGTAAGTATTTCAACTTTGCAAGTGCTGTGATCCTGAGCAAGCAGGGGGGGCCCACTAGTTGGCACTGGCACAGGGCCCCTCATATTACGGCAGTGTGTTTGATGGCGGGCGGCGCCTCCCACTGCCAGAGACACTTTTGCGTACTATGAAGGGCCCTGTGCCAGTGCCAACGAGTATGCCCCCCACCTGATGAAGGAACCTGCACTTTCATCTGCACCTTCCTCTTTGTCCCGTTGTAAGGTGGTATAGTATGCGGTAAGGGGAACCTGACTTTCAGCAGGGTCAGATTCTGGCTATGTAGAGTGCAAGGGGAATGTAGTGGCCTGGGTCAATGTACCAGCTGACTCATCTAGCAGTGGCTGGGCAATGGGCAGGATGAGGAGGAAACACAGATATAGGCCCAAAATAAAAAAGTAGGCTAAAAGCAGTTCAAAATTGGTAACAGGGGTACACAGGCGGCATTGCTTTGTTCAGTGGAGGACAACTGTAATAAGTGGCTCAGACAGAATGAGTAGACCTAAAATAAAAAAGTAGAGAAGCATATTAGGTACAAAACAAAAACAAACAAAGTTTGTAAATTTGCACAACATATAAGCATGCATGTGCGTGTATGTATGTATGTATGTATGTATGTATATGTGTGACCGCATATGGTTGTACACGGGCTTCCACAACAATCCTCTGTACACAGCCACCTATATGACCACAGGATTTGGCATTACGTCCCCAGGCTTACACACTAAAACATGTATGTGTGCACGGTTACGCATATAGCCACAATGGCATGCACAAGCTGTTACAGTCAGCTATATACAGACATCTAAAATGGTCCCGTTCATGCAGTTTTACTGATGACCACATAGATTCACACAGATGCTTATCTATTGGCACATGTGACCAGAGACAGTCCCCTCTAGACTGCACCCTTATGTATCTTTAACAGGCCCACTACTGATGTCACAGCCTCTGTGTGCTACTATCACTTTGCATTACGAATCAGCATATCCCCAGCCTGTTCCAGGTTAAGGTAATGGCAGTTACTGACTGGTTACACCTACTGTGTACATCCTTGGGTTCATACCCCCTTCAAGTATAGCAGTGATTATTTGGGTCCTGTCTAGGTGTCTCTGTGCGCCCCACAAGTGTGCATATACATGTATATACTTCATTCATATGTAACTCTGCTATTTCATTATCCACCACAGCGACAGTTTAGATACCAAGTGACTTATCTTCCTGCCCTATGGCTGCCACTCACATATGTATCCTAGCGTGCATTAAAGTAACTAGCTTATGCCTCAGCCATATTCCTGATATGTACTTCCTTGAACAAATGTGGCAGACCTTTTAGTAAAGATTGTTGCTCTTTCTCAGTAGTCTCCTACCATCTCTGGCTCCTCTCTTTTGTAAATATTTGTAGATATAATCTATTTGCCTACCTATATTCCACGTATTGGTGTATATAAAATTGTGTGTATTTTAGTCTATTCACATGGTTTATCATTATTTTTATCTTTGTTTATGTTGCCAGGTCTAAATCTGTTTTCTTTACTCCCGTAGTAACCCCATGAATAAGGCCCGGGAGGGTCGAAACGTTGGGTTTCTATCTGCACTTTTGTTTCCTTTTTGTGGCAACCTGTTTTGTGAACACATTAAACTTGTTAAATATTTTTGCATCAAACCAGTTTCAAGTCTGCGGTAATTTTTGATATACGACTATTTTGGACCACATGGTCTGTTTTACCAGCACCTACTTGCCTTTGACCTGAGTGCACACCATTATTTCCCTTATGACTTTTTGCTTGGTGTAGCACCGATCCACCAGATGTCATCAGACACCTTTGCATATGATACTGCAACTAGTTCTAACATTCTTTCTCAAGTCTCCAATTCAAGCGAGTTCTTGAAAACCCCCCTTCATGAACTGAGGACAAGAGACTACGAGAAGGAGCGACGCAAGCTGTTATCTTATGATCTACACTGCATCACTCTGGCAGAGTACCATAAACAGGGCAAGATCCCGAGGAGTCTCAGATGTAACCTGCGCCCAACCCTTTTTTCCGAGAACCCTGACTTCTGTGACAAGTACAAGAGAATATTGAACAAATATTCTTTGGACATTATAATATTAACCGTTGAATTTTTACAGAGAGCAATCACAGAAACGAAGGAGAATATCCAGGCCATAGAAACCCAACTGTCATCCACCTTGTCATCTACCGATTGGTCCAGCCTCAAGGAGAAAACAGACAAGATCCTTACTGACCACCAGAAATCCCTACAGGAGAGGAAAAGACAAAATGGGACAACGACGACTATACCCACAACAGGGTATACAAATGGAGCGATACTTCAGGAAACCACCCATGGCGTCGCCCGTACCAGCGCAACACAGGTTCCTTCAGCATGGAGAGAGACTCCTCCACTGGATCCAGCAGACCACATTTTTTAGGGAAAGGCCGCAGGGGAGGCTACCAGCGTACAGACCGACAAGAAGATCGAGAAAGAATGACAACTCGTTCACAGGTAAGACACCTATCTTAGTTGTCAACATCTCAAGCTATACGCTCTCCCCTGTGGAACTGAATTTACTCCAGAAGGGACTATCATTTTGTCCTACTCCCAACTGGGACAACTTCCAGCTGGAGAGGGACCTGCAATGGTTTTATCGTCTGGTGAGGCTCAAGACTCACTTTGGGAAGTTTGACAGGGAACTCCGAGAACAGAGTGTCTCCAACTGGGGACATCTCTGCTGCGGAGATCCCCCTCTTATCACTGGGACTTAGGAACCCTAGTTCCTTTAATCCACCACAGATGTTCCATACAACCGAAACATTTATCTCCTTTGATGATAAGGATGTTAATGACTTGTCACACCAATACCGTTTGGTTTTTTTTTCCACACACACAAATTTGACAACATCAGTGAAACAAGTCCTTACATCATTACAAAATAATAAATCCATAATTATTAAACCAGCGGACAAGGGTGGGGCCACAGTTGTCATGGACCGCACTCTTTACTCCTGTGAGATACTACGCCAGCTATCGGATGGCACTACATATAGAACCATTCCAAGGGACCCCACCATCGAGACCCGTGACAGAATCAAGTCGGTAATTAACACTTACATTGACAACGGCACGATAGACCAACAAACAGCCAAGTTCCTCGTCAACCCACACCCAACAACTCCGGTCTTTTACGTTCTCCCAAAAATTCACAAATCCCTTACGAATCCCTCGGGCCATCCTATTGTAGCGTCAACAGATTCTATACTCTCACCTCTTTCTGTCTTTTTAGAAAAGATCTTAACACCACTGGTCAGGACCACCAGATCTTATCTATTGGATACAGGGCACTTTCTCAACATAATCAGACAGCTGGGTACAATACCACCTGATAGCATATTGGTTACGATAGACTTAAATAGTCTCTACACCTCCATTTCTCATGAGAAGGGTATTCAAGCATCTAAATCACTGTTGGAGACTTCCAACATGTCCACCAGTTCTATACAGCTGTGTCTGGACCTACTAAAAATAGTTCTATATGAGAATTTCTTCCTATATGAGGACACCTTTTACATTCAGCGCCAGGGGACCACGATGGGTTTGAACGTCGCGCCGGCATATGCAAATGCGTTCATGAACTTATTTGAGGAACATTATGTATACACAGATGCTAGATTTGAACAACATATCAGCTGTTATCACCGCTATATAAACAATATATTCTTCATCTGGACAGGACCGACTGACTCATCACTAGCATATCACCAATCCCTCACCTTAGTTTACCCTGAACTCCAATTCACGATTCACTATGATTCTAAACAGGTCTCTTTCTTAGACACCCTGGTGTGCAAAGATAACCTGGGCAACCTCTCGACCGACCTATACTCAAAACCAACAGACTGTAACAGTCTCTTACACTACTCGAGTAGCCATCCTAAAGCCACCCGTAACAGTGTCCCCTGCTCTCAATTTACTCGAGTAGCCAGGATAGTCTCCAACCCTGACATGCTTCCAGCATGTCTGGAGGATATATCGCAGAAAGTCGGAGAAAGACATTACCCCCAACATCTACTTGATCACGAAAGGTCACGGGCACTTCAACCCCAATCACCACTCCAGAGACAAACCAACAGGGACAGGGTTCCTTTCCTTCATACCTTCCATCCCTTCATGCCTAAAATAGAGTCGGTCATTAAGAAACATTGGCCACTATTGACTAAAGCTTATCCCAACATCACAAGCTTTTCATCACCAGCCCTTATGTGTAATAGGAGGGCCTCTAATATCAAGGACAGATTAGTCCAGGCGGACATGGGCAACTCACGCCCATCCACTAGCCAGAGTTTGTTATCAGCACGCCGCCACAGTACATTTCCCTGCCTCAGTTGTGCCTCCTGTTCCAACATCATTAAGTTGGATAGTGTTACACACCCCAGAACAGGCAAATCATATCCCATCCGCGGCTACCATACGTGCAATTCCAACTTCGTGGTCTATGTCATAAAGTGCCCCTGCGGCCTCCTCTATGTAAAGGATCGTATAGCAAGCCACAAGTTTACCATCCGCTGTGGCAAAACTTGGCTACCTATCCCAGAGCACTTTATCAAATTTAGACACACTGGGGCGCAGTTGAAGTACCAGGTTATCGAGCAGGTACCCAGACCAAGGAGGGGTGGCAATCATGTCAAATTGCTTAAATTGAGGGAAACGTTCTGGATCCACAAATTGGAGACTCTTACCCCTAAGGGCCTCAATAGGGAAATTGACTGGCTGCTGTAATGATATACTAACGCTTCGCTTTATTTTCCAGACCCGTTGAGCCCTCCCGCAAGGGGAGTTTCACACCACTAATTCTCTCTTCCAGCTCTACCCTAAGGTACCTTCACACTCAGTGACGCTGCAGCGATACCGACAACGATGTCGATCGCTGCAGCGACGCTGTTTGGTCGCTGGAGAGCTGTCACACAGACAGCTCTCCAGCGACCAACGATGCCGGTAACCAGGGTAAACATCGGGTTACTAAGCGCAGGGCCACGCTTAGTAACCCGATGTTTACCCTGGTTACCATGGTAAAAGTAAAAAAAAAAACACTACATACTTACCTTCCGCTGTCTGTCCTCGGCGCTGTGCTTTCCTGCACTGACTGTGAGCACAGCGGCCGGAAAGCAGAGCGGTGACGTCACCGCTGTGCTTTCCGGCTGGCCTGCGCTCACAGCCAGTGCAGAGAAACACAGCGCCGAGGACAGACAGTGGAAGGTAAGTATGTAGTGTTTGTTTTTTTTACTTTTACGATGGTAACCAGGGTAAACATCGGGTTACTAAGCGCGGCCCTGCGCTTAGTAACCCGATGTTTACCCTGGTTACCAGTGAAGACATCGCTGAATCGGCATCACACATGCCAATTCAGCGATGTCTGAAGGAGGTCCAGCGACGAAATAAAGTGCTGGACTTTCTGCAGCGATCAATGACATCACAGCAGGATCCTGATCGCTGCTGCCTGTCAAACTGAACGATATCGCTAGCCAGGACGCTGCAACGTCACGGATCGCTAGCGATATCATTCAGTGTGAAGGTACCTCTATTCTACCAAGATGCACAACCCGCATTAGATACACATCCCTCTATATATAGTCTCATCATGCCTGACATTCCTGGCCTGACCATCTCGCCCATAGAGTAGCCTTATATGTGTACCCACTAATACCCCATACATAAACTGCTATTACAGATGGGTTTTCACATATTGTGCCTCCTAACACGTATATAGGACCTCTATAGGCTCTCATAGCGGCAGTGATTATTTGGGTCCTGTCTAGGTGTCTCTGTGCGCCCCACATGTGTGCATATACATGTATATATTCCATTCATATGTAACTCTGCTATTTCATTATCCACCACAGCGACAGTTTACATACCAAGGGACTTATCTTCCTGCCCTATGGCTGCCACTCACATATGTATCCTAGCATGCATTAAGGTAACTAGCCTATGCCTCAGCCTTAATCCTGATATGTACTTCCTTGAACAACTGTGGCAGACAATTTAGTAAAGATTGTTGCTCTTTCTCAGTAGTCTCCTACCATCTCTGGATCCTCCTTTTGTAAATATTTGTAGATATCATCTGTTTGCCTACCTATATTCCACGTATTGGTGTATATAAACTTGCGTGTATTTTAAGGTACCTTTACACTAAACGACTTACCAACGATCAGGACCAGCGATACGACCTGGCCATGATCGTTGGTAAGTTGTTGTGTGGTCGCTGGGGAGCTGTCACACAGACAGCTCTCTCCAGCGACCAACGATCAGGGGAACGACTTTGGCATTGTTGAAACTGTTTTCAACGATGCCAAAGTCCCCCTGCAGAACCCGGGTAACCAAGGTAAACATCCGGTTACTAAGTGCAGGGCTGCGCTTAGTAACCCGATATTTACCCTGGTTACCATTGTAAAAGTAAAAAAAAAAACACTACATACTCACATTCTGATGTCTGTCACGTCCCCCGCCGGCGTCCACAGGGTTAAAACTGCTTTCGGCAGGAGCGCTGCTAATGCACGAGCTGCCGAGATGCACTGACTGTGTCAGCGCCGGCAGTAACAGCGGTGACATCATCGCTGTGCTCTGCTTTACGGCCGGTGCTGACACAGTCAGTGCATCTTGGCAGCAGCGCGTTCATTAGCAGCGCTCCTGCAGAAAGCAGTTTTAACCCTGTGGACGTGACAGACATCAGAATGTGAGTATGTACTGTTTTTTTTTTAACTTTTACAATGGTAACCAGGGTAAATATCAGGTTACTAAGCGCGGCCCTGCGCTTAGTAACCCGATATTTACCCTGGTTACAAGTGAACATATCGCTGGATCGGCGTCACACACGCCAATCCAGCGATGACAGCGGGTGATCAGCGACCAAAAAATGGTCCTGATCATTCCCCAACGACCAACGATCTCCCAGCAGGGGCCTGATTGTTGGTCGCTGTCACACATAACGAGATCGTTAGCGGGATCGTTGCTACGTCACCAAAAGCGTGACGTTGCAACGATATCGTTAACAATATCATTATGTGTGACTCCAGCTTTAGTCTATTCACATGGTTTATCATTGTTTTTATCTTTGTTTATGTTGCCAGGTCTAAATCTGTTTTCTTTTCTCCCATAGTAACCCCACGAATAAGGACCGGGAGGGTCGAAACGTTGGGTTTCTATCTGAACTTTTGTTTCCTTTTTATGGCAACCTGTTTTGTGAACACAATAAACTTGTTAAATATTTTTGCATCATACCAGTTTCAAGTGTGTGGTAATTTTTGATATATACGACTGTTTTGGACCACATGGTCTGTTTTACCAGCACCTACTTGCATTTGATCTGAGTGCACACCATTATTTCCCTTAGTTAGTTTCACAGGCGGGCTACTATGCTGACGTGCAGACACTGCTCCTAGGCCTTAAACTAATAACTGGATTAGATGCAGTTAAAATAGAGATACACAGGCGGTGTAGTTAGTTTCACAGGCGGGCTACTCTGCTGACGTGCAGACACTGCTCCTAGGCCCAAAACTATTAACTGGGTTAGATGCAGTAAAAATAGAGATACACAGGCGGTGTAGCTAGCTTCACAGGAGGGCTACTCAGATGACTATCAGACAATGCAACTTGCCCAAAAGGATTGGCTGAGCTAGATTACACCAAATGCTGTGACAAACACTTGCACAGCACTGGCACAGACCTGCCTGGGAAACAGTGCTATGAACTGCTGTAACCTACCCTGAAAAGGGCTGATATTACAACTAGTCCCGACTCCTCCCGACTCCCTAAACCTATCTCTCTGACAATTCGCTCCAAAAAAATACTCTTAGGCCGGCTTCACACTCAGCGTATGAAAATACGGTCCGTATATTACGGCCGTAATACGCTGAAAAGTCCCGAAAATAGTGGTCCGTAGCTCCTCCGTAGGCAGGGTGTGTCAGCGTTTTTTGCGCATGGCATCCTCCGTATGTAATCCGTATGGCATCCGTACTGCGTGGTTTTCTCGCAGGCTTGAAAAACCAACATACCGCTATAGAAGTGATCCATGTGTCCCAAAAAGAAAAAAAAAAAAATATATATATATATATATATATACTGTCTATATATATATATATATATATATATATATATATATATATATATATATATGTCAGTAGACACATATATGTATATATATTAATATTTTTTCCAGCGCTATACAGCTTGAAAGCCGGTAATTCAATTACCGGCTTTTTCTTTCTCCTTCCTAAACCCGACATGATTTGAGACATGGTTTACATACAGTAAACCATGTCTTCTCTCCATTTTTTTTTGCAGATTCCACACTACTAATGTCAGTAGTGTGTATCTGCAAAATTTGGCCGTTCTAGCTCTTAAAATAAAGGGTTAAATGGCGGAAAAAATTGGCGTTGGCTCCCGCGCAATTTTCTCCGCCAGAGTAGTAAAGCCAGTGACTGAGGGCAGATATTAATAGCCTGGAGAGGGTCCACGGTTATTGCCCCCCCCTGGCTAAAAACATCTGCCCCCAGCCACCCCAGAAAAGGCACATCTGGAAGATGCGCCTATTCTGGCACTTGGCCACTCTCTTCCCATTCCCGTGTAGCGGTGGCATATGGGGTAATGAAGGGTTAATGCCACCTTGCTATTGTAAGGTGACATTAAGCCTAATTAATAATGGAGAGGCGTCAATTATGACACCTATCCATTATTAATCCAATTGTAGTAAAGGGTTAAATAAAACACAAACACATTATTTAAAATTATTTTAATGAAATAAAAACAATGGTTGTTGGAGTATTTTATTCTACGCCCAATCCAATCACTGAAGACCCTCGTTCTGTAAGTAAAAAAACATAATAAACCAACAATATACTTACCTTCCGCAGATCTGTAACGTCCAACGATGTAAATCCTTCTGAAGGGGTTAAAACATTTTGCAGCAAGGAGTTCCGCTAATGCAGGCTGCTCCTTGCTGCAAAACTCCGGGGAATGAGGCTAAATGTAGATCAATGATCTATATTTAGCTTCATTTGCGGTGAGGCGCCCTCTGCTGGTTGTTCATAGATCGTGGGAACTTTCCTCGAAAGCCTGGGAGCTGGGAGCCTGGGAGCTTTCTAGGTAAGTTCCCACGATCTATGAACATCCAGCAGAGGGCGCCTCACCGCAAATGAAGCTAAATATAGATCATTGATCTATATTTAGCCTCATTCCCCGGGGTTTTGCAGCAAGGAGCAGCCTGCATTAGCGGAACTCCTTGCTGCAAAATGTTTTAACCCCTTCAGAAGGATTTACATCGTTGGACGTTACAGATCTGCGGAAGGTAAGTATATTGTTGGTTTATTATGTTTTTTTACTTACAGAACGAGGGTCTTCAGTGATTGGATTGGGCGTAGAATAAAATACTCCAACAACCATTGTTTTTATTTCATTAAAATAATTTTAAATAATGTGTTTGTGTTTTATTTAACCCTTTACTACAATTGGATTAATAATGGATAGGTGTCATAATTGACGCCTCTCCATTATTAATTAGGCTTAATGTCACCTTACAATAGCAAGGTGGCATTAACCCTTCATTACCCCATATGCCACCGCTACACGGGAATGGGAAGAGAGTGGCCAAGTGCCAGAATAGGCGCATCTTCCAGATGTGCCTTTTCTGGGGTGGCTGGGGGCAGATGTTTTTAGCCAGGGGGGGGCAATAACCGTGGACCCTCTCCAGGCTATTAATATCTGCCCTCAGTCACTGGCTTTACTACTCTGGCGGAGAAAATTGCGCGGGAGCCCACGCCAATTTTTTCCGCCATTTAACCCTTTATTTTAAGAGCTAGAACGGCCAAATTTTGCAGATACACACTATTGACATTAGTAGTGTGGAATCTGCAAAAAAAATGGAGAGAAGACATGGTTTACTGTATGTAAACCATGTCTCAAATCATGTCGGGTTTAGGAAGGAGAAAGAAAAAGCCGGTAATTGAATTACCGGCTTTCAAGCTGTATAGCGCTGGAAAAAATATTAATATATATACATATATGTGTCTCACTGACATATATATATATATACCTATTCTATGTGTACACATTTATTCTACCTATTGGACTGTAAGCTGTCAGTGTGATTTTACTGTACACCGCACTGAATTACCGGCTTTTCTCTCTAACAGCGCTGCGTATTTCTCGCAAGTCACACTGCTTGTCCGTGTGTAATCCGTATTTTTCACGCTTCCATAGACTTTCATTGGCGTATTTCTTGCGCAGTACGGTGACAAACGCAGCATGCTGCGATTTTGTACGGCCGTAGAAAGCCGTATAATACTGATCAGTAAAATACGGCAGATAGGAGCAGGGGCATAGAGAATAATTGTGCCGTATTTTTTGCGAGTTTTACGGACGTAGTTTCTGCGCTCTTACGTCCGTAAAACTCGCAAGTGTGAAGCCGGCCTCAGTCTGTATAGCGCCCACAACAGCAGCAGTGCCGTCTAACACAAAGCTGCAGCAGTGAGGAAATGGTGGCGACGGGGAAAATGGCTGATTCTTATATGGCAAGGAGGACGTGTGACATACACAGCCAATGCCACATGCCCTTGCTTGTGTTCATCAGATGCACATTGCTGTGTGTGTGCGCACTGCTGATAGGCTGAGAGACTGCACCGCCCCACTGTAAATGCGGGAAAGAAAAAAAAATGGAGATCGGCGTTATTTCAGCACAGATCTATCCCCCGCCCACTATACACTGAAACAGTCTATTAACAATGATAAACAGTTTTAATGTGCAAATCAACTAAGCTTTTGGTGAACGAACAGCTATCGAACAGAAACTCCAACAGCCGAATTTTAAGCAAATTTTTGCGTTTGTCAACGACTCGAACACTGCCCAAAACAGCTCGAATTTGAAATTGGCGAACAGTTCGACTCAAACACTGCTCATCTCTAATTGTGATGTAAATTTGCAGTAATATGTTGAATTTGTTTTGTGAGATATTGGAATGGTGTTTCTTGAATGTGTACTTTGTAAGTTTACTACACATTTATTTTACAATCAATTAGAAATTGCCCCAACACATTTTCAGTGAAAAGGAACTATCAATCAGATTTCTGTTCTGTACTGATGAGCACCTAAGTGGTGAAAAAAAATTCCAAACTTTGCTAAAAAAAAAAAAAAAAAAAAAAAAAAATTGCGCCATTTTCCGATACTCGTAGCATCTCCATTTTTCATGATCTGGGGTCGGTTGAGGGCTTATTTTTTGCGTGCCGAGATGACGTTTTTAATGATAGCATGTTGGTGCAGATACGTTCTTTTGATCGCCCGTTATTGCATTTTAATGCAATTTCGCGGCGACCAAAAAAACGTAATTCTGGCGTTTCGCATTTTTTTCTCGCTACGCCGTTTAGTGATCAGGTTAATGCTTTTTTTATTTGATAGATCGGGCGATTCTGAGCGCGGCGATACCAAATATGTGTAGATTTGATTTTTTTTTAATTCATTTATTTTGATTGGGGCGAAAGGGGGGTGATTTAAACTTTTATATTTTTTTTATTTTTTTCACATTTTTTTTTACTTTTTTTTTTTTTACTTTTGCCATGCTTTAATAGCCTCCATGGGAGGCTAGAAGCAGGCATAGCACGATCGGCTCTGCTACATAGCAGCGATCATCAGATCGCTGCTATGTAGCAGAATTGCAGGTGTGCTGTGAGCGCCGACCACAGGGTGGCGCTCACAGCTGCCGGGGATCAGTAACCATAGAGGTCTCAAGTACCTCTGTGGTTACTATTCTGAAGCATCGCCGACCTCCGATCATGTGACGGGGGTCGGCGATGCGATCATTTCCGGCCGCCGGCCGGAAGCGGTGGTTAAATGCCGCTGTCTGCGTTTGACAGCGGCATTTAACTAGTTAATAGGTGCGGGCAGATCGCGATTCTGCCTGCGCCTATTACGGGCACATGCCAGCTGTTCAAAACAGCTGACATGTCCCGGCTTTGATGCGGGCTCACCGCGGAGCCCTGCATCAAAGCAGGGGAGCTGACCTCGGACTTACTATCCGAGGTCAGAAGGGGGTTAAAAAGTCACAAATTAAAAGAATAAATTGCAAATTAAAAACACCATCATTAAACGTTTTGGCAAAAACTGTAGCCTAGCTACTGGTCACCCCCGGCTCCAGAGACAGGGAGTGACAGGCTTCATTCTCCCACCATTCCAGTGCCAATGATGCAAACACTGACATCGGGTGCGATGACGTCACTACATGGCACCCTCTGTGCTAACAGGAGCGGGCACGCGGAGCAGAGTAGGAGAGGTGAGTATTATATTTTTTAATGGGGAGTGCATGATAATGAATATGGGGAGAGCATTATACTATATAGAGGCCTATGGGGAGTATATTATACTATATAAAGGTCTATGGGGAGTGTATTATACTATACTAGATTGTGGCCCGATTCTAACGCATCGGGTATTCTAGAATATGCATGTCCCCGTAGTAAATGGACAATGATTATTCCAGAATTCGCGGCAGACTGTGCCCGTCTCTGATTGGTCGAGGCAACCTTTATGAAATCATCGTCGCCATGGCAACCATTATGACATCTACGTCGATACTGTGCCCATCGCTGGCGGCCTCGACCATTCAGTGATGGGCACAGCATCGACGTAGAAATCCCGCGTCTCTGATTGGTCGAGGCCTGGCGGCCTCGACCAATCAGCGACGGGCACAGCGACGATGATGTCATAATGGTTGCCATGGCGACGATGATGTCATGAAGTTTGCCTCGACCAATCAGCGACGGGCACAATCTGCCACGAATTCTGGAATCATCATTGTCCATATACTACGGGGACATGCATATTCTAGAATACCCGATGCATTAGAATCGGGCCACAATCTATATATATAATTGTCTAAGGGTTTTTCCGTCTGTCTGTCTGTCTGTCTGTCTGTCCTGGAAATCCCGCGTCTCTGATTGGTCGAGGCCGCCAGGCCTCGACCAATCAGCGACGGGCACAGCGACGATGATGTCATAAAGGACGTAGATATCCCGCGTCTGATTGGTCGAGGCTGCCAGGCCTCGACCAATCAGCAACGGGCACAGTATCGACGTAGATGTCATAATGGTTGCCATGGCGACGATGATGTCATAAAGGTTGCCTCGACCAATCAGCGGCGGGCACAGTCTGCCGCGAATTCTGGAATCATCATTGTCCATATACTACGGGGACATGCATATTCTAGAATACCCGATGCGTTAGAATCGGGCCACAATCTAGTCTACTATATAATTGTCTAAGGGTCACTTCTGTTTTTCTGTCTTTCTGTCTGTCTTTCTGTCTGTCTGTCACAGATATTCATTGGTCGCGGCCTCTGTCTGCCATGGAAATCCAAGTTGCTGATTGGTCACGGCAAAACAGCCACGACCAATCACTGACCGGCACACTCCGGCGGAAGAATGGCCGCTCCTTCCTCCCCACATTCAGTGCCTTCTCCATATTCCCCTCCAGTAAGCCCTCACACAGGGTTGATGCCAGCATTAATGGACCATGGTGTAATGCACTCCATTATCGCAGCTATTAACCCTGTGTGACCAACTTTTTACTATTGATGATGCATATGCAGCATCAATAGTCAAAAGATCTAATGTTAAAAATAATTTAAAAAAAAAAATCATTATATACTCACCTTCCGCCGCCTTTCCCGCTTCTCGCGACGCTCCGGTGACCGCTCCATGCAAGCGGCAGGTTCCGGCGAAAAGGATGGTATGTGAGAAGGACCTGCCATGATGTCACGGTCATGTGACCATGACGTCATCACAGGTCCTGTGAGAAAGACCTGCCATGATGTCATGGTCATGTGACGCGACATCATCACAGGTCCTGCGCCCATACCAACCCTGGGACCGGAAGCTGCCGCGTGCACCGCGCACAGGGCCAGGACTTCAACGGGCTTTCGGAGGGTGAGTATATGTTTATTTTTTATTTTAAGTCTGTATACTACATGGCTCTGTGCTGTATACTCTGTTGCTGTGCAATATACTATGTGGCTGGGCAATATACTACGTGGCTGGGCAATATACAATGTGGCTGGGCAATATACTACATGGCTGGGCAATATACTACGTGACTTGGCAATATACTATGTGGCTGGGCAATATGCTATGTGACTGGGCAATATACTACGTGACTGGGCAATATACTACGTGACTGGGCAATATACTACGTGACTGGGCAATATACTACGTGACTGGGCAATATACTACGTGACTGGGCAATATACTACGTAGCTGGGAAATATACTACGTGGCTGGGCAATATACTACATGGCTGGGCAATATACTACATGACTGGGCAATATACTACGTGGCTGGACAATATACTACGTGGCTGGGCAATATACTACGTGGACATGCATATTCTAGAACAGAGGTCCCCAACTCCAGTCCTCAAGGCCCACCAACAGATCATGTTTTCAGGATTTCCTTTGCATTGCACAGGTGATGCAATTATTACCTGGGCAAGACTAAGGAAATCCTGAAAACATGACCTGTTGGTGGGCCTTGAGGACTGGAGTTGGGGACCTCTGTTCTAGAATACCCGATGCGTTAGAATCGGGCCACCATCTAAGAGCATAACTGTCTACAGATGTGTGTCTCCTGTTTGCCTGATATCTCTAGCCTTATCTCAAGGCTGCATCATACGTATAATATCAGCTTATAGGAGACACTCTACCTGTAGGTTGCACTAAGCCAACATTTTTTCATATTTCTAGAGGAGAGCTACATTGTGTAGATTCACAGGGAACATTATAAGATGCCCAATATTATCTTAATTCATTCCTGTCACTCAAACCAATAGCTCCTAATGCCTCTGTCAGTAATTTCCATTAATCTTCTCTCCAGAGAAGAATTTTGCGACAATCTCCACTGTTTTTATAGTTGCTACTGCAAAATGCAAGAAAAATCGCATCCACATGATGATTTTACATATTCTTTTACCCCTTCATGACATATGACATAATTTACGTCTCCCTCTCTGCCTTTGATGCGGACTCACATGCTGAGCTTCCAACTTTTCCTGAAAAATGCGACTAATTTAATCGCCCATCATGTGCCTTTTAAAGCAATGGTCGGCAATCACACGTGACTGTGATTTCTGCTGTACATAGCAGAAATCAGGCTATTCATGTAATTAAAAAATAATAATTTTAAAATTTTGTAAAAATGAAGACCAATGTATTGCAAGAAGAGAGGCAAAACTTATTATAATATCCAAAGAAGAAATTTATTTAGAGTCCTTAACAGCGCATGTACCATAAAATGCCAGAATGTTCCTTGTCAAGAACGGGGGAAAATGGCCTGATTTTGAACTGATTAAGATGGCTCGCTCACGTTAGCATACAGTGAAGGAAAATGTGATTACTTGCTGATTTTGTAAGTTTGCCACTGACAAAGACATGAACAGTCTATAATTTTTACTATTGCACCAACAGTTGTCTCCTGCTCACCCAGCATCTTACTTATGGTTTTGTAGCCCATTTCAGCTTTGTGCAGGTCTATGACTTTGTCCCTGACATCCTTATAAAGCTCTTTGGTCTTGCCCATGTTGCAGAGGTTAGAGTCAGACTGATCAATTGAGTCTGTGGACAGGAGTCTTTTATAAAGGTGACTATGTAAGACAGCTGTCTTTAATGCAGGTAACGAGTTGATTAGGAGCGTCTAACTGGTCTGTAGGAGCCAGAAGTTTTAATAGTTGGTAGGGGATTAAATACTTATTTCTCACTGCAAAATGCAAATAAATTTATATAATTTATACAATGAGATTTTCTTGATTTTATTTTTTAAATTCCATCTCTCAATGTTAAATTAACCAACTCTAAAAATCATAGACCGTTCATGTCTTTGTCAGTGGTCAAACTTACTAAATCAGCAAGGGATCAAATACTTATTTCCTTCACTGTATACATCAGATGAGTTCTAGCCGGTGTTTTATAGGATACCACTCAGACCAATCTTTTACTATCTGGCAGTACTGATCAGCATTTTTTTTCTCATATCGATTTGGCATGATAATAAAATTGCAGCATGCTACGAGTTGCTCCGCTAATTGGTTGACACGTGCCCTTTCAAGTCTATAGGTGTGAGAAAACATTGGACTGCACTCAGACATCATCCACAGACAGAAAATATAGAATATGGAGATATTTACTCTCAAACTTCTCTTTACCTGTGCTATGATTCGCTCCTCCTAGAGGGGCATACACTACACTCTGATCAATCTTGGAGCATAGTTGGATCAAAGTTCAATTATCACAATTGATCCGGCCACAATGGTGTTCTTTAAACTCTTTACTTTAATTCTCTTTATTTATACAAATTTCTACATGAGACAGCTTCTTTGATGTGACAAACTATCGCAAAGTGACAATGCATCTGTTGCTGTGGGTTCCCTCTAGTTTACCATTGTTCTACTAAGACTATCTACTTTACTGAGAGCAAAACTTCTAAACAATTATTTTAGTCATCACTGTACTTAAATGTGAATCTGATATTCAACGTGTTCATTTTTTTAAGATACGTTACAAACCTATACATTTTTTCAGCAGCTACTCACTGCACAATGAAGTATCGTATGCAAACAATATTTTAATTTCGTGACAGATTTCTAAAATAGTATTGAAAATCTCAAACATTTAAGTGCATCTCCAGAGCCGCTGGCTAGGACTTGGGCAGCACATATCATAATGTTGTGGTGTCACAAAGTGTGCCACGATGGCACATTGGGCAGTGATGTCAGAGGCTTGGTCATGATGGAATCCCTGGCGCAGAGTAAGGCTGGTTTCACACGTCAGTGTCTCCGGTACGTGAGGTGACAGTTTCCTCATGTACTGAAGCCACTGACACACGTAGACGCATTAAAATCAATGCACCTATGCAGATGTCATTGATTTTTTGCGGACCGTGTCTCCATGTGCCAAACACGGAGACATGTCAGTGTTCGTGGGAGCGCACATATTACACAGACCCATTAAAGTCAATGGGTCCGTGTAAAACACGTACCGCACATGGATGTTGTCCATGTGCAGTCCGTGTGCCGTGCAGGAGACAGCGCTCCAGTAAGCGCTGTCCCCCCCATATGGTGCTGAAGTCGCGATTCATATCTTCTGTGCAGCAGCGTTTGCTGTAAAGAAGATATGAATTATCCATTTTTTTGTGGTTTTTCGTGTATAAAATAAAGGTCCATGTCCCCACCCTCCTCCCACCCCCTGTGCGCCCCCCCGCTGTTCTGAAAATACTCACCCGGCTCCCTCGTTGGCTGTCGCTGCTTCCTGTCATGGCCGCACCTTCTACTGTATGCGGTCACGTGGGGCTGCCGATCACAGTCATGAATATGCGGCTCCACCTCCCATAGGGGTGGAGCCGCATATTCATTACTGTAAATTAGCGGCCCCACATGACCGCTCATACAGTAGAAGGTGCGGCCAGGACTGGAAGCAGCGACAGCCAACGAGGGAGCTGGGTGAGTATTTTCAGAACAGCGGGGGGCCGCACAGGGGGTGGGGACATGGACCTTTATTTTATACACGAAAAACCACAAAAAAAATGGATTATTCATATCTTCTTTACAGCAAAAGCTGCTGCACAGAAGATATGAATCGCGGCTTCAGCACGATGCAGGGGACAGTGCTAAACTTTACCGCTGTCTCCTGCACGGTGCATGTGGCACCCAGTGGGCACACGGGCGGCACACGTGTGCCGCACGTTTGCCACACTGATGTGCCACAGAAACGCAGGGGCACACAGACACGGATAATTCCGGTACCAATTTTTTCCGGTACTGGAATTATCTGGATGTGTGGGACTGCCCTAAAGCAGGTTGAAGAAGGCAAAAAGAAGTAGGTTGGGTGGGTTGCGGGAGCTGTGCAACAGGCGACCAATGCAATTAGTATATTGCTGAATTCACGAACAGCAAATTGCAAAAAATGTGCATTCAGGAGAATACAAATTTGTGTAAAATTCAATGAGAATTCCATTCCACTCATGTAAATTCACTCATCTGTAATAGTATACCTATTTTTATGAAAAAAAATATTGGTGCCATGTTTTGCTACTCAGGACGGAAAGACCCTAAATGTGTTCCCCTTTTCACTCTCCTTTCTTTCATAAAAATGTTTAAAATACTTGCCTTTTTTAAATAACCATTTAAAGTGATTGTTTTATGGCAGGCATTCTCCATCTACTGTATTTGCCCTATTGTTACAGATTTCAAGGAGAAAGTGTACATGGTAGCTACCTAATGTAACACTGTGAAATGCTGAGTATACCCGTTTACACTCTCATTTAATCCGTCATTTATTTGGCAGTTTTATGACTTACACATTTTTCAAACTTTATAAAGCTTCATGTTTTTGTATACACAATACTTTTCTTTTGCTTGTTGCCCCCTCTGCATCCAACCGAAAAACCTCTGGAAATTTGTACTGTAGTCAGCATCACCTGGCCGTGAAGGGCAGCAACACATTAAATAGTGATGATTACAACATGGGAAATACACCAGTAATAAAAAGGTTTGCAGTTTAACAATAGTTTTACCTTTCATGAAAGTCTGTCATTTTCCTGCTCCTATGACAAACTTTAGGACAGCCATCATTTTGTCTCACTTGAATTGATATTTCGCTTTTTGAGTCTGAGGTAGAAGTTAAATGAACCTGATCTTCACCACTCTGTGAGCATGAGGCTGTCAGAAAGTCCTTCACGGGCTCTTTAATTTTTCCACTTGGTGATATTTGATTCTGAATTTCAATCATCTTCTGCAACAGGATAGCTTGATGAGTAATCAGTCTGGTTTTCCCTCTTTTATTCAGCTCTTCCAAGATTTCCTTTGTTAAATCAATGGCAAAAGTTGTTTTTCCTTTTTTTTTTTTTACCTGCTTTAATGAAGAATTTCATAGCACCGTTTTTACACTATCCAGCAAAAATTCTGATTAGCATTTCTGGGTAGCATTTCATTGCACATTATGACATAGCTATGGTATATCTAAAAGCATTTTTTCACTTTGTCTGCATCAAGAAATTACATCAAAGTAATTCTCTGGGACAAACTAATTTAGACATCTGTGTTTGAAAACGTTCGTAAAACCATTCCAATTTTCATCGAAGTTTGTAATCACATTTGTGTCTGTGCATAGAAGGTAGTCTAATGTTTGATTAAGGTATTAAAAGAGATTGTGAAAATATTTTTGCTTCCTTCAGACCCCAAATTCAATTACATTTGCTATTCTTTTACCTTCTGTGCTTTGTGATCTTTGGTAGCTCTTTGTTGCTTGCAAACATGCCGCTTTCTACTGTAAGGCCTCTTTTCCACTTGCGAGGAAAACGGACGAGTGCAATCCGATAAAAAATCGGATTGCACTCGGACCAATGTTAGTCAATAGGTGACATTCCATTTGCGAATTTTTTCTCAGCTGAAATCGTACTGAGAAAAAAATCGCAGCATGCTGCGTATTGCTGCGATTCTCGGACGAGACTCGCCAATGCAAGTCAATGGGTGTGAGAAAAAAATGGACAGCACACGCACCATGCGTATGCCATCTGTTTTTTACAGATTGAAGTTAGAGAATTTTGCACAAAATACACAAAAGATCCCATGACAGGAAGTGACATACAGGGAAGTGTTGCCAGGCTCACCTAAACCACCATTTTGGAATCTGGGCATGTGACACACCTCCACGGAGTTGAAACTTTGCTTTTCATCTTATAATGTCACGTTTAATTAACGTGGAGATGCTTTTGGTGTTGGTACAGGAGCGCCCTGAACTTTGGGATCCCAGAGATTCAAATTATCAAAATCGCCTTGTCAAGGATGCCTCCTGGACTTATATTTGTCGCCAATTATTTAGTAATTATGCTGAGAGCACCCCAGATGTTCAAATGGGGATGAGTAAGTATTTTAATTTATCTCTTTCTCTCTCTCTCTCTCTATATATATATATATATATATATATATATACTAGATTGTGGTCTGATTATAAAGCATTGTGGATTATACAGTTAGGGCCAGAAATATTTGGACAGTGACACAAGTTTTGTTATTTTAGCTGTTTACAAAAACATGTTCAGAAATACAATTATATATATAATATGGGCTGAAAGTGCACACTCCCAGCTGCAATATGATAGTTTCCACATCCAAATCGGAGAAAGGGTTTAGGAATCATAGCTCTGTAATGCATTGCGTCCTCTTTTTCAAGGGACCAAAAGTAATTGGACAATGGACTCTAAGGGCTGCAATTAACTCTGAAGGCGTCTCCCTCGTTAACCTGTAATCAATGAAGTAGTTAAAAGGTCAGGGGTGGATTCCAGGTGTGTGGTTTTGCATTTGGAAGCTGTTGCTGTGAGCAGACAACATGCGGTCAAAGGAACTCTCAATTGAGGTGAAGCAGAACATCCTGAGGCTGAAAAAAAACAAAAAATCCATCAGAGAGATAGCAGACATGCTTGGAGTAGCAAAATCAACAGTTGGGTTCATTCTGAGAAAAAAGGAATTGACTGGTGAGCTTGGGAACTCAAAAAGGCCTGGGCGTCCACGGATGACAACTGTGGTGGATGATCGCCGCATACTTAATTTGGTGAAGAAGAACCCATTCACAACATCAACTGAAGTCCAGAACACTCTCAGTGAAGTAGGTGTATCTGTCTCTAAGTCAACAGTAAAGAGAAAACTCCATGACAGTAAATACAAAGGGTTCACATCTAGATGCAAACCATTCATCAATACCAAAAATAGACAGGCCAGAGTTAAATTTGCAGAAAAACACCTTAAGAAGCCAGCTCAGTTCTGGAAAAGTATTCTATGGACAGATGAGACAAAGATCAACCTGTACCAGAATGATGGGAAGAAAAAAGTTTGGAGAAGAAAGGGAACGGCACATGATCCAAGGCCCACCACATCCTCTGTAAAACATGGTGGAGGCAACGTGATGGCATGGGCATGCATGGCTTTCAATGGCACTGGGTCACTTGTGTTTATTGATGACATAAGAGCAGACAAGAGTAGCCGGATGAATTCTGAAGTGTACCGGGATATACTTTCAGCCCAGATTCAGCCAAATGCTGCAAAGTTGATTGGACGGCGCTTCATAGTACAGATGGACAATGACCCCAAGCATACAGCCAAAGCTACCCAGGAGTTCATGAGTGCCAAAAAGTGGAACATTCTGCAATGGACAAATCAATCTCCAGATCTAAACCCAATTGAGCATGCATTTCACTTGCTCAAATCCAGACTTAAGACGCAAAGACCCACAAACAAGCAAGACCTGAAGGCTGCGGCTGTAAAGGCCTGGCAAAGCATTAAGAAGGAGGAAACCCAGCGTTTGGTGATGTCCATGGGTTCCAGACTTAAGGCAGTGATTGCCTCCAAAGGATTTGCAACAAAATATTGAAAATAAAAATATTTTGTTTGGTTATGTTTATTTGTCCAATTACTTTTGACCTCCTAAAATGTGGAGTGTTTGTAAAGAAATGTGTACAATTCCTACATTTTCTATCAGATTTTTTTGTTCAACCCTTCAAATTAAACGTTACAATCTGCACTTGAATTCTGTTGTAGAGGTTTCATTTCAAATCCAATGTGGTGGCATGCAGAGCCCAACTCGCGAAAATTGTGTCACTGTCCAAATATTTCTGGCCCTAACTGTATAATATGTATGTACGTGGCGCTGTGAGTGTTGGATATATTCCACATGAATATCGCTGATTGGTTGCGTCCGGCATTGTTGTATATAGGCCAGCCATGTAATGTATAGCAGACACTTACTATATTAACAGACCGCCATGTAGTATATAGCAGTCACGTAGTATATAGCAGCCACGTAATATATATCATCCATGTAGTATATAACACAACCCACGTAGTATAAAGCAGTGTGGCCACCATATCCCTGTGATTACACTTTTTTAATTTTCTAAATTATATACTTACCTTCCGTCGTACAAAGAAGCTGTCCCGCTCCTCGCAATGCGGCCGGCAGCCTCTGTTCCCAGTGATGCATTGCAAAATTACCCAGATGATGTAGCGGTCTTGCAAGACCGCTAAGTCATCTTGGTTATTTTGCAATGCATCTCTGGTAACAGAAGCTACTGGCCGCATCGCGAGGTCCGTTAAAGCTGCGTAAGCAATGGAAGTTGATAACAGCATGATTTTTGTTTTGTTTTTCATATTTTACACATTATAAATTTTACTATTGATGCTGCATAGTCAGCATCAATAGTTTAAATTTTTGGTGGGATGGTGCAACACACTGGTGCTGACTGGAGTAGAGTAGGGAGGGGACAATTTGCGGACTGATTAATCAGCGACCCGGGTTTAAGGTAAGAGACACAAAAAGACAGACATACTAACAGACGGAAGTGCCCTTTAGCTGTATATATATTTTTCAGTGAGTGATGTAACTCGGAGGTGGAGGAGCTATCGGGATCAATACAGGAGAGAGCGGAAGCAACGGCAGCAAAGTGGTTCTGGTGCTCGACAAAAAAGGCTATATATCTATATGAGTCGGTTAAACTTTGTAGCCCCCATCATAGACCTAAGACCGTAAGTACCGTATACACTTGAGTGTATTCTGGGTATGCATTGTTCATCTCATCCCTGTCCTGCTATGCGTGTCTTCCCCCATCCTGTCCTGGTATGTGTGGTTCACCCTGTTGTATGCATGGCTCCCACGGTCATGCATTGCTCAGTTCACCTACCTTCTCCAGGTTGTATGTATGTCTGACATATAACACCACCCTCATACTCAGCCTCTGTTGATGCATCTTCCTCCATGCATGTCCATTGTCAGTCGCTGCCTCCTCTCCTCTCCCCTGCGGTCACATGGTACCCCTCATTAAGGTAATGAATATTCACTCCAGGCCTATGAAGAGGTCTCCATATTGATTACCTTAAGAAGTGTAACCACGT
The DNA here is from genome assembly GCF_032444005.1 of Ranitomeya imitator. NCBI lineage: Eukaryota > Metazoa > Chordata > Amphibia > Anura > Dendrobatidae > Ranitomeya > Ranitomeya imitator. The sequence goes on from NC_091284.1 coordinate 204,587,003, forward strand.
GAATGCTAAGACAGGAGTGGAGAGATGTTGGCGCCATGACAACGGTGATGCAGCGATTGAGGTTGAGTATTATGTATTTTGAGGTCAAAATCATGCCGCTGCTATGCCGTTGCCCCTCCCCTTCCAGCGTTATAGAACATTTACTTGTGTATAAGCCGAGGGGGGTGTTTTGTCTTTAATTATTTTTTAAGGAAAAATATACTTAGAAACAAGTATATAGTGAAATTTAGTAACGTCAACATTGCTATTGTTTTAAAACATATTTCGAGTAGTGTAACCAAAATAATTCTTGAAAATACTTTGATTATATCTAGAACAGAATCAAACTTATGGGAAACAGACACAGCCTCGGAGGAAGAGGCAGGGCCATCCCAACAAGATGAACAACGCCAATCTGAGGAAGATGTCCCAGCCATATCAGAGGAGGAAGGTCCACAACCAACAAACCCTCCCAAGGATGCAGCACAGCAGGAAGAGCAGGCCAGGAGCAGAAGTCCTACATTGCCCCTATATACCTCAGGCCATGAATCAATAGCCCAGCGAATGCACAGAAGGAGAGATGGGACAAATCTAGTGACAAGGAGGGAGATTGATAGTCGGGTCATGGATTACATTGGTCGCACCATATCTGATGATGGAGAGGAGGCATTTTGTCGCAGCTTGGCCCAACATCTTCGGCGAATACCTATAGATTTTAGGCTAAACACTAAATCAGCCATTATGCACCTCATACATGCTGCCACCCCACCCCAAAATCCTACTCATCTATTTGAAGTTATTGAGAAACACCACCATCAGGTCTCTCACAGCCCCGATGCACCCAGCTCTGGTGCTGATCATGGCCCTGCAACTAGGGAGTCACAACAACCTATAAGTAGGCCAACTACTGACTCTGGCCATCCATCTTCATCTCTCAATTCCACACAATCATGGCAACTCATATGAGTGTGGCAGGTCAGTATGTACAGGAGCATGGAAGCATAGGCCAAGTACATCCTTTACAAGGGTATCACAACCCCACAAGCACCAATATTCACCCCACACATAGTCAGCAAGCATTGCCCACATACCCAACCCATTATGCTCATCAAGGACAATATGGGCCACAGTACAGGCCATCAAATATTGTTGGCCAGGGTGAAGGCTGGCTTAATCAACATCACCAACCAAGTGCACACATTGCACAACACAGCCAAAGATTTACACAGCAACATACACAAGAACCTGTATTTTTTTCTCAGGGATCAGTGGATTATATGCCCAGTCACCAACAAACAATACAAACCCAGCACAACCCCCCAGCACCCATAAATCCAAATCAAACTAATCAGCAAAGCACTCTTCCAAAAAATCGGCCCATTCAAAGTTCCACATCTTCACCAACAACATCACATAATTAGTATGTTGATTTGTAAGCTTTGGTTGTGTTATAATGGTTACTTAGTATCCATCATTATATTTTTCTACGTTTTGGCTAAATTAAGCTTGGTTATTTTGTTTGTTATTTGGCTTAATTAAAGCAAATCTTGGTTAACAAACAATATATGTGTTTTTTATTTAATTAAACATGTAGACATTGTGATTATTAAAAATAAATTTAAAATAATGTGATTATTGTAATGTGCCTAATCACATAAAAAAAATGGTAAAACATTTTCTTGCCAGGGTATGGCTCCCTCAGGTGTAACAGCCATTTGATTATTGGTAACCCGGCAATGCATTGTGGAATAATTGAACAAGCAACAATCTCCAGTTCATCCATAAAACACAATATCTGCAATTAAAAATTTGTCTTGGCTGTGAACTAATGCCAACAAGACTAATGAAAAATACATTCTTTGGAGTGCGGGGTACCACCATGGGCCACAAAATAATTTATCTGATGCTTATGGCCATGGTTAATTTTCCCAGCAAGGAGCAAAAGACCAAGGGACAATGCAGACTAAGATTTTCCTGGCATTATGATATTTGCAAAAAACATATTTGGGAACATGGAGCACCTGATGCGTATAGCCACAGTCAGGAAGACATAAACCAACCGCATATCCACACCCAGGCACACAGTGATCCTTTGCCTACAAACACTCAACAACACTAGTTAATACAAACATCACAAACACCAACCTCACCCTCAACATAAAATCATTATTTCTTGGACTTGTAATGTTTGTTATTGTTAAAAGGCATAAAAAAATGCCAGAATGAAGTGTGTTTTGTGTTTGTAGAATTAAAATACACATTTGGACATCACAAAATATATTTTATTTTTGGATAACGAACCACATCATTGAGATAACAATATAAACAAAATGTTAGGATAAATTTGAGCCACATAAAAGAAGACACAAGGAAATCAAAAAATCATATTACACGATTTTCTTGCCAGGGTATTGCTCCCTCTGGTGAATCAAAATAAATAGCAAAATAATTTTGGACTCTGAGTCCTGACAGCTGTGTGCGTATGGGCAAAGCCTGTGCAATGTGTCCACGATTGTTTGGTAAGCCAACAACGACATCCTGAGACGCAGATACATCATGTTGACTTGTAAAGTTATGTAATATGACACAGGCCTTGATTACTATGTTCACATTGTTTTCGCTTAACTGGATGGCACTCAGCAAGACCCTCCATTTAGCAGATAAAATTCCAAATGCACATTCCACAAGACGCCGTGCACGAGTTAATCGGTAATTAAAAATGCGCCCACGTCTGTCCAGAGCGTGTTACGGATAAGGCCTCATAACATTACGCGTTAGTTGAAATGCCTCATCAGCAACAACTACATAGGGCATTGCTTGACCACCAGAAGAAGGAAGACTCCTTGGGGGTGGCACACCCAATTCATTGGCCTTCAGCTGCCAACCCATTATGGAAGAATTGAAGATTCGAGAATCTCCAGTTCTTCCATAGGCCCCTATATCTACAATTATAAAATTGTACTTGCTGTATACTAATGCCAACAAGACAATCGAAAAATATCCTTTATAATTGTAGTATAGAGACCCTGAGTTTGGCGGCTTCTTGACCTGGATGTGCTTCCCATCTAGAGCACCCAGACAATTTGGAAACTGGCACGTGTCATAGATCCCATTAGCAATACGTTCCCAATGTTCAGGTGTGGGCTCTGGCATCACTTTGTCCTTTAGACAAATCCATATTTGTGAGCATGTGTGCTTCACTATATTTGAAATAGTAGTTATGCCCAGAAGAAACTCTAGATGGAGTGAAGAATACGATTGTCCAGTTGCCAAAAACCTAAAAATGGAAAGACAGATAGAAATGAAGGCAAAGGAAACATTGATGTATATGAGACCATGTGTCAAGAAAATAGAGTTCCGTGCCCCACAACCAGACCACCCGCTCACTGTCTCCATCTGCACTGACTGCGTTGGTTGAGGAGGGGTATCTGGCCATTTCCTACACAAATCAGCATGTGAAAAAGCTGAGACAATTATGTTTATTAAAAACCATCAGATGTTTACAGCGGAGAGTCAGAACACCAGAAACACCAAGACAGGAGCATAGACTCGGGTGGGCTTATACTCGAGTATGTACGGTCATTGTTTATTTATTTTCTTTTTAGAGTGATAATTTAGAAAACATCATAAGCTATTGATTTTAGAAATGATGTTGTATTTATTTAAGCATATTCTTTTGTCTTTTCACAACAGTCATGTTGTCTCACGTTGCCCTTTTGGACATTTCTTTGGCAACATCTGATGTGTAGTAAGGGTTAACTTTAAAATTCAACTATTAATCCACATTATCACTAACATTTAACATTTGTATCAAATAATTTTTCCGAAAATGTGCTGAGTTCAGTAGCTACAGTCATATAAGTTGACAATATGTTATTTTGGAATTGAAATATACCTCAAGGTTAACAGAAGGCGTTCTTCAACTGAAATGCTCTTGCGAAAACGGGTATTTGTGAAAGTGATGGCTGGACGAAGTTCTTCAAGGAGAAAGTCAAAGGCCTCCAAAGACATTCTTGTGTAGGCAAAAAATTTCTCACGATGCATCCGCAGATGGCCAAATAGCTGGACAAAATGGCCTTTTCTAGGACGCTGGGTGAGGAGCGGATGAACCCAAAATCGACGCCGCCTCCTAGGAGCAATAACAGGGGAATATCCCACACCATATTCCCTGGATAAGATCCAGTTAAAAAGAAGCTCCTCAGTAGGGTCAAGACTCAGATTTATTGCAGCCATGCTTTCTTTTTAGTGTTAATCCAAAAAGACACACACCCAAAATATGATCAATCCTTCAGACATGTTGGTAAATTCATTTATATAGGGCTAGCACACATGATTTCAAATTTGTTATGGGTTTTTTGTCCGTAAAAAACGCATTGCATACAGATTAAAAACGCATGTAAAATGGACGTAATACGGATAGTGCAAATAAAAATCGCATAGAACTCGCATGACACTCGCATGACAATCGCATACGTTACATCCGTTTTTTTGTCCGTAAATCGGAACTTTTTTTTCTCTCAAGTGAAAAGAGGCCTAATAGGTATTTTCATATGGTAACTTGTGTCTTATTGATTTGGTTTCTGGCACCAGATGAATTCTGAAAATCCATTTAGGAGGACTACACTATGTGTTCACTTACATTTCATCATTGTTCCTTCTGAGAACATTTAGGATAATGTTGATTAATTCCAACATTGACCGTGCTCTTTACATGGCACATGCTCCCATTAAAACAAGCACAACCCTCTGATAAAATGTATGGACTTATTTGCTGAAAAAAGTTTTTCAATTAGGAATTTTGTGCAAAACGTACTACCTTTGTTTGGCTATGCTACACTTTAGACAAATTAATAAAAAATACTCTACCTCATTTTAATGTGCATATAACTTTATTAGTTAAAATTTGTCAATATTTGTTTCTTCATAATTATTCAGCAAAGTTTTAGAAAGTAAAAAAAAAATATTTCATTTGAAAACATTCAAACAAAATGCAAAAAATATTTTGGGTTTTTATTGCTTGTGTAGGCATATTTTCAAAGATAAGGCAAATATTGTACATTTTTTTTACCTTGTTGCCCAAAAGTAAAATTTTGAGTTCCTTATTCACCTATTTGACTTTCATTTTTATAAGTGTTCCTTAAACCATGAGCAACTCCCGGCCTTTATATGTGAGGCATTTTGTAATATGTATTTCCTTCATACTACATAGTTTGCGCTAAAATACCTTTTTAAAAAGTGCATGACATCTATTAGGGGTATAATTAACCCCTTAAGCCCCGAGGGTGGTTTGCACGTTAATGACCGGGCCAATTTTTACAATTCTGACCATTGTATGAGGTTATAACTCTGGAACGCTTCAACAGATCCCAGTGATTCTGACATTGTTTTCTCGCGACATATTGTACTTCATGATAGTGGTAAAAATTATTTGATAGTACCTGCGTTTGTTTGTGAAAAAAATGGAAATTTGGCGAAAATTATGAAAATTTCACAATTTTCCAACTTTGAATTTTTATGCAATTAAATCACAGAGATATGTCACACAAAATACTTAATAAGTAACATTTCCCACATGTCTACTTTACATCAGCACAATTTTGGAACCAAAATTTTTTTTTGTTAGGGAGTTATAAGGGTTAAAAGTTGACCAGCAATTTCTCATTTTTACAACACCATTTTTTTTTAGGGACCACATCTCATTTGAAGTCATTTTGAGGGGTCTATATGATAGAAAATACCCAAGTGTGACACCATTCTAAAAACTGCACCCCTCAAGGTGCTCAAAACCATATTCAAGAAGTTTATTAACCCTTTTGGTGCTTCACAGGAATCTTTGGAATGTTTAAATAAAAATGAACATTTAACTTTTTTTCACAAAAAATTTATTTCAGCTCCAATTTGTTTTATTTTACCAAGGGTAACAGGAGAAAATGGACCGCAAAAGTTGTTGTACAATTTGTCCTGAGTACACCGATACCCCATATGTGGGGGTAAACCACTGTTTGGGCGCATGACAGAGCTCGGAAGCGAAGGAGCGCCATTTGACTTTTCAATGCAAAATTGACTGGAATCGAGATGGGACACCATGTTGCGTTTGGAGAGCCCCTGATGTGCCTAAACATTGAAACCCCCGACAAGTGACACCATTTTGGAAAGTAGACCCCCTAAGGAACTTATCTAGAGGTGTTGTGAGCACTTTGACCCACCAAGTGCTTCACAGAAGTTTATAATGCAGAACCGTAAAAATAGAAAATCATATTTTTTCACAAAAATTATATTTTTGCCCCCAATTTTTTATTTTCCCAAGGGTAAGAGATGAAATTGGACCCCAAACGTTGTTGTACAATTTGTCCTGAGTACGCTGATACCCCATATGTGGGGGTAAACCACTGTTTGGGCGAATGGGAGAGCTCGGAAGGGAAGGAGCGTCGTTTGACTTTTCAATGCAAAATTGACAGGAATTGAGATGGGACACCATGTTGCGTTTGGAGAGCCACTGATGTGCATAAACATTGAAACCCCCCACAAGTGACACCATTTTGGAAAGTAGACCCCCTAAGGAATTTATCTAGATGTGTTTTGAGCGCTTTGACCTACTAAGGGTTTCACAGAAGTTTATAATGCAGAGCCGTAAAAATAAAACAAAGATTTTTTCCCACAAAAATTATTTTTTAGCCCCCAGTTTTGTATTTTCCCAAGGGTAAGAGGAGAAATTCGACCCCAAAAGTTGTTGTCCCATTTGTCCTGAGTGCGCTGATACCCCATATGTGGGGGGGAACCACTGTTTGGCCGCATGGGAGGGCTCGGAAGGGAAGGAGCGCCATTTGGAATGCAGACTTAGATGGAATGGTCTGCAGGTGTGACATTGCGTTTGCAGAGCCCCTAATGTACCTAAACAGTAGAAACCCCCCACAAGTGACACCATATTGGAAACTAGACCCCCCAGGGAACTCATCTAGATGTGTTGTGAGAACTTTGAACCCCCAAGTGTTTCACTACAGTTTATAACGCAGAGCCTTGAAAATAAAAAATCTTTTTTTTCCCACAAAAAATATTTTTTAGCCCCCAGTTTTGTATTTTCCCAAGGGTAAGAGGAGAAATTGGACCCCAAAAGTTGTTGTCCTATTTGTCCTGAGTACGCTGATACCCCATATGTTGGGGTAAACCCCTGGTTGGGCACACGGGAGAGCTCGGAAGGGAAGGAGCACTGTTTTACTTTTTCAACGCAGAATTGGCTGTAATTGAGATCGGACACCATGTCGCGCTTGGAGAGCCCCTGATGTGCCTAAACAGTGGAAACCCCCCAATTATAACTGAAACTCTAGTCCAAACACACCCCTAACCCTAATCCCAGCAGTAACCCTAACCACACCTCTAACCCTGACACACCCCTAACCCTAATCCCAACAGTAACCCTAACCACACCTCTAACCCTGACACACCCCTGACCCTAATCTCAACCCTATTCCCAACTGTAAATGTAATCTAAACCCTAATCGTAACTTTAGCCCCAACCCTAACCCTAACTTTAGCCGCAACCCTAACTGTGGCCCCAACCCTAGCCCTAGCCCTAACCCTAACCCTATCCCTAACCCTAGCCCTAGCCATAACCCTAACCCTAGCCCTAACTCTAACCCTAGCCCTAGCCCTAACCCTAACCCTAGCCCTATCCCTAACCCTATCCCTAGCCCTAACCCTAGCCCTAACCCTAGCCCTAACCCTAACCCTAGCCCTAACCCTAGCCCTAACTCTAGCCCTAACCCTAGCCCTAGACCTAACCCTAGCCCTAACCCTAGCCCTAACCCTAACCCTAGCCCTAACCCTATCCCTAACCCTAGCCCTAACCCTAGCCCTAACCCTAGCCCTATCCCTAACCCTAGCCCTAATCCTATCCCTAACCCTAACCCTAGCCCTAACCCTAACCCTAGCCCTAACCCTATCCCTAACCCTAACCCTAACCCTAGCCCTAACCCTAGCTCTAACCCTAACCCTAGCCCTAACCCTAACCCTAGCCCTAACCCTAACCCTAGCCCTATCCCTAACCCTAGCCCTAACCCTAGCCCTAACCCTAGCCCTAACCCTAGCCCTAACCCTAACTCTAGCCCTAACCCTAGCCCTAACCCTAACCCTAGCCCTAACCCTAGCCCTAACCCTAATGGGAAAATGGAAATAAATACATTTTTTAATTTTTCCCTAACTAAGGGGGTGATGAAGGGGGGTTTGATTTACTTTTATAGAGGGTTTTTTAGCGGATTTTTATGATTGGCAGCCGTCACACACTGAAAGACGCTTTTTATTGCAAAAAAATATTTTTTGCGTTACCACATTTTGAGAGCTATAATTTTTCCATATTTTGGTCCACAGAGTCATGTGAGGTCTTGTTTTTTTTTCGGGACGAGTTGACGTTTTTATTGGTAACATTTTTGGGCACGTGACATTTTTAGATCGCTTTTTATTACGATTTTTGTGAGGCAGAATGACCAAAAACCAGCTATTCATGAATTTCTTTTGGGGGAGGCGTTTATACCGTTCCGCGTTTGGTAAAATTGATAAAGCAGTTTTATTCTTCGGGTCAGTACGATTACAGCAATACCTCATTTAAATCATTTTTTTATGTTTTGGCGCTTTTATACGATAAACACTATTTTATAGAAAAAATAATTATTTTTGCATCGCTTTATTCTCAGGACTATAACTTTTTTATTTTTTCGCTGATGATGCTGTATGGCGGCTCGTTTTTTGCGGGACAAGATGATGCTTTCAGCGGTACCATGGTTATTTATATCTGTCTTTTTGATCGCGTGTTATTCCACTTTTTGTTCGGCGGTATGATAATAAAGCGTTTTTTTCTTTCTTACGTGTTTACTGAAGGGGTTAACTAGTGGGCCAGTTTTATAGGTCGGGTCGTTACGGACGCGGCGATACTAAATATGTGTACTTTTATTTTTTTTTTATTATTTAGATAAAGAAATGTATTTATGGTAATAATATATATATTTTTTTTCATTATTTAGGAATATTTTTTTAATTTTTTTTTACACATTATGACATTTTTTTTTAAACTTTTTTACTTTGTCCCAGGTGGGGACATCACAGATCAGTGATCTGACAGTGTGCACGGATCTGAGAGCAGTGCAGGCTGCTTCACAGTGCCTGCTCTGAGCAGGCTCTGTGAAGCCACCTCCCTCCCTGCAGGACCCGGATCCGTGGCCATCTTGGATCCGGGTCTGGAGCAGGCAGGGAGGGAGGTAAGACCCTCGCAGCAACGCGATCACATCGCGTTGCTGCGGGGGGCTCAGGGAAGCCCGCAGGGCTGCACCGCCGGCACAACGCGATCATGTTTGATCGCGGTGTGCCGGGGGTTAATGTGCCGGGGGCGGTCCGTGACCGCTCCTGGCACATAGTGCCGGATGTCAGCTGCGATAGGCAGCTGACACCCGGCCGCGATCGGCCGCGCTCCCCCCGTGAGCGCGGCCGATCGCCTATGACGTACTATCCCGTCAGTGGGAATTAAAGCCCACCCCACCTCGACGGGATAGTAAGTCATATGGGATTAAGGGGTTAAAATCTAAATTCAACCAATCAATTGTTTGGAATAAAATCACATAAGCCCAAGTATTATCCTAAGTGCCTAGTTAATTGAGTCCAGAGCGTGTCTTATTTCAACAAATAATGACAAAAGTTCCCCAACTTGCAGATAAACCTGCATAAAGTGCGTAATGCTGAGGTTAACTCTCTCACCGGAGTACTTTTGGTCCACAGTATGAGGTTCTTCTATGAGGATGATGATTGCAGCAAAAGGGTTCTTTCAGGAGCATGGTCCGGGCATGTGACACACGCTCCATGAGCTTTCTTCCCAGTGGCATGTGAGTGTGATCAAGCTCGTGGTTGAGGTTCGTGGCACTGCGTTCAACCGGCAGGACCTTTCGTGACGTAGGCTGTCACGTGACCAGTGGGGGTAAGAGGCGTCGTTATGACCAATTCCTACGCGTTTTGGAGATCACTGAATAATGTTTTCTACAAATTCTAAAATTCACTTCTAGAGGATTATGTAAGTGTGAGGCTTCCTGTTATTCAATGTTGCCTGATGCTGGTTACTTTGCTGCTGATTTTGTAAAGAACTCACTAATTTGAGGCCACGTTAATTAGCAGGTTGTCCATATTTCATATGTTCAGCCTGGAGCCTGTTTGAGGGATACACATATAAGTCATATATCATTGGTAACCCATAAGGCTGTTGGTGTTGTGGTGGTGTAAGGGATGGTATTGCAAATTTATTCTCCAAGATTTAAATGTCCCTTATTATTCTCTGGAGTTGAAAGATATCCCAGGGCATAATAAAGGTAAGATGTAGAAATTAAAAGTAATATTTACCTCACCTTTCATCTTCACTGCTCACTGTTCCCTGCATGGTCCTCTCTTGTTACCACCACACACAAAAACTTAGGGCATCTTGCTTGAGTGTGTGTTGTGAGGTCATGGCCTAAAAGAGTTTCAATTGTAAAAAAAAGGCACTAAAAACTTTATTGGTAAGAGCGAACAGCAGAGGTGATCGAAGAGGTAAGCACGTAAGCAGTGAGCATTTTTTCTGGTCATCTGAAACCAGTTCCAATTTTGCTGAATTCACTTAGAGCAAATTAGAAGACTGCATTCTTGAAAACACATTTTTTTGTAAAAATGTAGTAGAATTCAATTTTACTTGCATAAATTTGCCCAACATTAGTCTCTACTCACACAGGAATCGAAAGATGTGATAGAGTGGTGTGGTCCTTAACCTACCTCCAGGAGTGTGAGTCTGGTGCACTTCATATGGATATCATGCTAGGCTGAAAACTGGAGCAAGTTCAGAGAAGAGCTACCAGGATGGTAAGAGGACTGCAAAGCATGTCCCATGAGGAACGTTTAAAGAATCGGGGAATGTTTAGCTTGCAAAAAAGAAGGCTAAGAGAAGACTTAATAGCTGTCTACAGAAATTTGAAGGGGTGTCACAGTGTAGCGGGATCATCCTTATTCTCATTTGCATATGGTAAAACAAGAAGCAATGGCATGAAATTGAAAAGGAGATAATACAAATTAGATACTAGAAAAAACTTTTTGACAGTGGGGGTGATTAATGAGTGGACAGGCTGCCACGAGAGGTGGTAAGTTCTCCTCCAATGGAAGTCTTCAAACAGAGACTGGACAGACATCTGTCTGAGAAGGTTTAGTGAATTCTGAATTGAGCAGAGGAGTGGACACGATGACCCTTGAGATCCCTTCCAACTCTAACATTATATGTTTCTATGTTGAATTAATGTCAGCATGTTACAGATTCATTTTGGCTCCTTCTTCAGGACATCACAATTCACAAATAAAAAAAGGACCTAAATCTGATTTATCTGCGCTGCTGGCAGGCAATGAAGATTCAAATGGAAGTATAATAAAGATTTTTTATTTCAGGTTTTTTAGTCAACAAGTTTTAAAGTCAATCCAGACTTCTACGTCAGGACACAAACAGACAGTTAAAGGTGAACATATTTAGGCTCATGGTTTAGCACAAAAAAAAAAAAAAAAGTGTGCCAAAGAGACACTTGACATGTTTAAGTTCAGTTTATTTTCATATAAAAGACTTGAAGAGAGAGAAAATAGAAAAAGTAAAGAGGATTTTCTTGTAAAAGAATGAAAAATATTTATCAGTTGAGTTTATTGTTATTTAACTTTTAAAATTTGATTAAAAAAATCTATAAAAAAATGTATATATAGTAATGATTAAAAGAATCATTAGGTCATTAAAAGCAGATTCAACCTTGTGTGGTGTTTGCCTTCTGTTATGTGCTGGTCAGTTGATATATGCAGGTCAGCCACTTGAAGCTGTTATAATCCAGTTGGCTGAAAATTGAATGGGTGAACGTGACAAGGGAAACAGATTACATTTAATCAGGAGTTATCACTAATTTATTCATTTAAATATTCTCTGAGGTGTTCATTTTTTTTCTTTATAACCAGTGGAACAAGGGAATAATTCTTTAATGAAACATGGGTTTGACGTGGAATTGAGACAGTCAAAGAATTCAGTATGATTCATTGTGTGTGAAGACTCTGTACTGCACAGCCGGGAGGCAGACCAACATGAGAGGCAGAAAGAAAAGGAGGCTGCCAGTGTAAATGCGGTTACAGGTGTAAATGTCACACAGACTCGGGATTGAGTCAGTCAAGAGACTCAGCGTGATTCAATGCATGTGAAGGTCCACTACTGCAAAGCAAGGAGACAGATGTACATGAGCGGCAGAAAAAAACAGGATGGACTTCCAGTACAATTGCGGTAATAAAAACAATGGAAACTTGAAACCAAGTGAAGGAAGAAAATAAAGGATTATGTTTTTCTTGAGAACACATCAAAGTAAATGGCATGACTAAAATGACATTAAAATCAACAAGGATGATAATAACATTAAGAACTTGCTATGATTCCCACTAGGGTTGAGCGACCTTTACTTTTATAGGATCGGGTCGGGTTTCACGAAACCCGACTTTTTCAAAAGTCGGGTCGAGTGAAATCGGCCGATCCTATGAAAAAGTCGGGGTCGGGGTCGGCCGAGACCCGAAACCCAATGCAGTGCATTGGGTTTCCATGGTTCCCAGGGTCTGAAGGAGAGGAAACTCTCCTTCAGGCCCTGCGATCCATATTAAAGTGTAAAATAAAGAATTAAAATAAAAAATATCGCAATACTTACCCTCTGACGCGCCCTGGTACTAACCGGCAGCCTTCCTCCTTCGAATCCGCGCTTCCAGGACCTTGCCGTGACGTCATACTATTAGGTATATACTCACCCTCGGACGCGCCCTGCTTCTTTCCGACAGCCTTCCTTCCTAAGAATCAGCGCTTGAAGGACCTTCGGTGACGTCACGGCTTCTGATTGGTCGCGGGAGCGGTCACATGGGCGGCCGCGCGACCAATCACAAGCCGCGACGTCACCGCGACGTCACGGCAAGGTCCTGGAAGCGCGGGTTCGAAGGAGGAAGGCTGCCGGTTAGTACCAGGGCGCGTCAGAGGGTAAGTATTGCGATATTTTTTATTTTAATTCTTTATTTTACACTTTAATCTGAATTCCGAAACCAATTCCCGATATCTTAAACATATCGGGAATCGGTATCGGAATTCCGATTCCAGATTCAAAAGATCGCCGACTTCATGGCCGACCCCACACTGGGGTCGGGTCGAGTTTCATGAAACCTAACCTTGCCAAAAGTCGGCGACTTTTGAAATTGTTCGACCCGTTTCGCTCAACCCTAATTCCCACAATTGGGACTTACTGGCATTTTTTTGTGATTCTCAGTAAGATATACTCTATAATGAGACAAAATTCATTTGCAAGACATCAGAAAGTATCATATAATTAGAATGCTAAAACAATAAATATGAGTGATAGTTATCCATTTCCCATTGTGATAGTTATGTATATTAAACTTAATAAAATTAATTTACTTTTTTGCTATTTTACTTTATTTTATATTTTTACCATCACCTTAATTTGTTATCTTTCATTTGCATAATTGTTATTCTCAGATAAAACCCTATTTGCGCTTTTCTTTTCTCCTAGTTTCTACAATTTACAAATGCCGAACATCAAGCCAACATCTCATATCCCATTGTGACTTGTCAGGCTTGTCATTTATCTATCAGCGCTGGAGACATCCATTACCCATGGTAAAGTTCACATTAATAAGTTAGTTAGTTCACCCGTTTACTATACTGTTTTTCTTTGATTTTTTTTAAATAAATTTTGTACTTTCTTACTTATTTATTGGTTACTCCAGTTTTTCTCCTATTTATATATACTATACAAATGTTTCCAGTATTGGACTTTTTATGACCATGGGATTCTATTATATTTTGGAAAATTATAGGTTTTGCCAAAAACATTGAACATCTAAAACCCACAAACAGTCAGTAAGTCAGACAGTCAAAGTCACTGTTTTGATGCTGCACTGACAATTGCATATATGATGTAGATGTGACCTTTATTTTTTAAATGTATTAAACATTTGAAAATGTACTTTATGCAAATGTGCTTCATGCAACTCCAGCCCAGGATCCAAGTCAAATGTGCTTCATGCAACTCCAGCCCAGAATCCAAATCAGTGCAATCTAGCTGTAGACAGATGCTGCTCAAATTTCCTTACCCTCCAGGATACCAGGCTCAGCTTGTGATTGGCAAAGCTGAAGAGAAGCCACAAGTCTGTTGCACATGCACAAATGATGTCACGCCAGGATAGCTAATCAAACGAAAGATCAGGGATACTTGTGGTCTTTCACAATGAAGTCTTTTGTATTTTGAAATGCCTAGAATAGACCACTATCCATTCAACAATCTGGGATATACATCGTATCATTTATCAGCAAGCGTGTAAATCATCCACAAGCCTCTCCTTTCCATCCTGGATATCATTTGATCATTTACTGACCCATGGATCTGCTGCAGCTGATGTGCTTCATCACATGCTTTATAGATACTCATAAAAGGTGAGTGTAATTTTGATTTTATCTCCTGCCATACTCCTCAGATAAGACCCTTGTTTGCCTGATCTCTCCTACAGCTCTGCGACTAGATGAGGGAACCTAGAAGGTCAGGAAATTCAAACAGCACGTGTCCATGACCAGAGAACACTGACTTAGATCATGGACTAGGGTGTTGCAAAGCAATATGCTCATCTCTACATTTCTTAAAATTGTAGCTCAAACTTTAACCTCTTTCCAACATATAGTATATTGTTATGACATATCTTGTTGGTGCTTTCGCCAAATAGACGTACCAGTGCATAATGGTGATTATGTAAGCACAAGAGCAGTGGCCGCACAATCACTGCCAGGAGCTCAGCTTAAGGCTGGAGTCACACCAGTGTATCACATCCGATAAGAGAGCAGGAGATACGAGAGCACTCTGCTACGAGCGGGAGCCGTGTGTCATCCTGCTGTGCTCTGATCCTCTCTGTGAAAGACGATCAAAGCACAGATGTGCAGGAAGCTGAGAAATTAATTTCTCCATCTCCTCTGCTGCTGGCGT
Organism: Ranitomeya imitator; assembly: GCF_032444005.1. Taxonomy (NCBI): domain Eukaryota; kingdom Metazoa; phylum Chordata; class Amphibia; order Anura; family Dendrobatidae; genus Ranitomeya; species Ranitomeya imitator. The sequence goes on from NC_091284.1 coordinate 204,602,026, forward strand.
TGGCATATACTGCACTGCACTCGGATGATACCCGAGTACTGTGCGCTGTGTCACTCGCACCGATATATTTATATGGGTGCGAGTGAGCCGAGTCTCACCAAGTTTCGCTGCCAATCACAGCATACTGCGATTGTTCTCACATGCTGATTCGACATGAGAAGGTAACACTGTTCATTCACCAAAATCATAGCTTGATTTGTACATTAAAACTTTTATCATTGTTAATAGACTGTTTCAGTGTATAGTGGGCAGGGGGCGGGGGATAGATCTGTGCTGAAATAACGCCGATCTCCTTTTTTTCTTTCCCACATTTACAGTGGGGCGGTGCAGTCTCTCAGCCTTTCAGCAGTGCGCACACACAGCAATGTGCATGTGATGAACACAAGCAAGGGCATGTGTCATTGGCTGTGTATGTCATATGTCCTTGCCCTATAAGAACCAGCCATTTGCCCCGTCGCCACCATTACCTCACTGCTGCAGCTTAGTGTTAGACGGCACCGCTGCTGCTGTGGGCACTATACAGACTAAGGCTGCCGTCACACTAGCAGTATTTGGTCAGTATTTTACATCAGTATTTGTAAGCCAGAACCAGGAGTGGAACAAATAGAGGAAAAGTATAACAGAAACACATGCACCACTTCTGCATTTATCACCCACTCCTGGTTTTGGCTTACAAATAATGATGTAAAATACTGACCAAATACTGCTAGTGTGACGGCAGCCTAAGAGTGTTTTTTTGGAGCGAATTGTCAGAGAGATAGGTTTAGGGAGTCAGGAGGAGTCGGGACTAGTTGTAATTTCAGCCCTTTTCAGGTTAGGTTACAGCTGTTCAGAGCACTGTTTGCCAGGCAGGTCTGTGCCAGTGCTGTGCAAGTGTTTGTCACAGCATTTGGTGTAATCTAGCTCAGCCAATCCTTTTGGGCTAGTAACATTGTCTGATAGTCATTTGAGTAGCCCACCTGTGAAGCTAGCTACAGCGCCCGTGTATCTCAATTTTTACTGCATCTAACCCAGTTAATAGTTCTGGGACTAGGAGCAGTGTCTGCACGTCAGCAGAGTAACCCGCCTGTGAAACTAACTACACCGCCTGTGTATCTCTATTTTCACTGCATCTAATCCAGTTAATAGTTTAGGGCCCAGGAGCAGTGTCTGCACGCCAGCAGAGTAGCCCGCCTGTGAAACAAACTATACCGCCTGTGTATCTCTATTTTCACTGCATCTAATCCAGTTAATAATATAGGGCCTAGGAGCAGTGTCTGCACGTCAGCAGAGTAGCCCACCTGTAAAACAACTATATCGCCTGTGTATCTCAATTTTCACTGCATCTAATCCAGTTAATAGTTTAGGGTCAAAATATTGAATATTCTTTCTTAGCCATGCCATGTGCATAAACATGAAAACCACAAAAAGAGGAAAAAATCCTCCAATATTCAAGAACAAAAACAAAACCAGGCAGAAATGCTTACCTGTCCAAATGGGCCTCAATACAAATGCACTACCAGGGTGCAGCAGACCCAAGTAAAATGGCAACTGCACATGTGCTATACCAAATGAAACAGCCAGCCTTCAATCAGGGATTGGTCGTGTGGTACATCAATGCAAAAAAATATACTCTGTATGTGGCAAAGTTCACACAAGGAATGCAGAGCATCTGGTTCTCAGCCTATTAATGACGCACTATGGCGGGCTGCCCAGTGCCCCAGTGCTAACTATGATGCATCCTGTGTGAACAGAGACCACAGTTTACAGAACCATCTGGGCCCAACTGCAGCCTGAAAAAAATATAACGTGCAAAAAACAAATCAATATATGTAAGGTATTGGTTGATATTCTGGCCATAATATGTAAGCTGGCAACCTGCGTCAAGGGTCCTTACATTTGTCAGTCCTACTCTAACATGAAAACCACAAAAAGAGGAAAAAAACCTCCAATATTCAAGAAAAAAAACAAAAACAGGCAGAAATGCTTACCTGTCTAAATGGGCCTCAATACAATTGCACTACCAGTGTGCAGAGGACCCAGGTAAAATGGCAACTGCACAGGTGCAATGCCAAATGAAACCTTACCTATATTGATATGTTTTTTTGCATGTTATATTTTTTTCAGGGTGCAGTTGGGCCCAAATGGTTCTGTACACTGTGGCCTCTGTTCACACAGGATGCATCATAGCTAGCACCGGGCAGCCCGCCATAGCGCATCATTAATAGGCTGAGAACCGGATGCTCTGCATTCCTTGTGTGAACATTGCCACATACAGAGTATATTTTTTTGCATTGGTGTACCACACGGCCAATCCCTGATTGAAGGCTGGCTGTTTCTTTTGGTATTGCACCTGTGTAGTTGCCATTTTACTTGGGTCCGCTGCACCCTAGTAGTGCAATTGTATTGAGGCCCATTTAGACAGGTAAGCATTTCTGCCTGTTTTTGTTATTTTTCTTGAATATTGGAGGATTTTTTCCTCTTTTTTTCCTACATGTGTGATGCTGAGTCATTTCTCAAAGACAAGCCATGAGTTGGGATAGTCAAGGAGTCCAAAGTTAAAAGCCAGGAAAGTATGTCATAAATTGAAGAAAGAGACAGAGACACAGTCAGGTAATGGTCCAAAGTCAAAATACGAGGAAGGTAGCAGATCAGAACAAATGGTTTAAACAGATGGATTTTAAGAATGAGGGTCAGACAATGATAGATCAACAAACAGATCACAAGGCCCAGAGAGGCAAAGCACAAAAAGGCTGAATGCACATCTGGCAGAGGTCTGGCACTAACAGCCCACTAAAGTAGCAGGGAAGTCACCTGAGACAATGAACATCTGGAGACAGCCAGGACCTCCCAGTCTCAGATTGGACAGCCGAGCTGTCAATCCAAAGAACGACGGCTCAGCAAGCACCTGCACAAGCCTGGACACTGAGCTGTCAATCAAACTACTGAAAGCTTCAGCATTCCTCTTTACCAGATTGGATGGCTGAGCCATCAGTATTTGCATCCCAGACACACTGAGGGGTGAAATCGTGACATTTTGTCAAATTGTAGATATTTTTATAAATAACTGCAAATGATATTGACCTTAGTTTACTATTACCAAAAAGAACAAAGTGTTCCAAAAAACATTCTCGGAGACACTGATATAGGTAGAAGCATTCAGAGTTATTACCACATAAAGTGATATATTTGACATTTTTTGTATGAGTTAAATCACAGGCAACATGTTTTGGATTATGATATTTCCTTTGTTAGCAATGTTAGCTACAAAGTTTATGCTCAGATTAAAGGTAGATATTCACAGATTCTGTATTGATAGAAAATTATTGGTCTCAAAGAACTCTAGTCTGACAGTGATGCATGTAATACATTTATGATTTATTGTCTTAAAATTGAAATATAAGGTCAAAACTTTATTAACTGCATGTTCCACTAGCACATCTGATCTGTTTAAAATAAATGCAATCTATGTTCTTTCGAAAATATTAGAAGGGATTACCTATTCAGTAAAAGATTATTTTAATCTTATAATGTTCTAAAATATTAAATATAATCAAACTCGCTTTATTCCCTGTTCCATTTTTTCCTGGTCTCTACACACTGCTGCAGTGATGATGATACTGCAACTCAGAACCATGTGATTACTGTAGCCACACATTGGGCACTGCTGTGGCTTGCTGCAGCCAGTGAATGTGGTCTTTATTGCTACAGAGGAAGTTGAGCCCAACGGGATATCAAAATGTGTCAGAACTGGACTAGCAAACAATCTTTTGTTAATTTAGGACATAGGTGATTTGAAAACAATCTGGTTAAGTAAACCATTGATTGACATTATTCATATGTTATAAGCAACAAGTATTGAGGCTGTAACTTTATTGCCTATGGAATATATAAATTATATGAAGTCTGATTTGGTGAAAAAAAACACCTAAATAAGAATCATCCTATCTCATGTAAATTATATCTTGTCCCTAGAGTGTCTTGTCAATTGCCTGGAGAAATCTAACATGAATTGTAAATGAAGGTAGATGCAAGCTAACAATCACTGGGATGCAAAATTATTTCTAGGTAGAGATTTCTGCATGAGATTAATAAATCATAGCAAACAAGGGTTTAACTGCTTTGTGATTTGCTCTGCTATTACAAACTAGATGGTGGCCCGATTCTAACGCATCAGGTATTCTAGAATATGTATGTATGTATATAGCAGCCACATAGTATATAGCACAGGCGACATAGTATAAAACACAGCCCACGCAGTATATAACACAGCCCACATAGTTTATTACACAGCCCACGCAGTATATAACACTGCCCACATAGTATATAACACTGCCCACATAGTATATAACACTGCCCACGTAGTATATAGCAGCCACGCAGTATATAGCACAGCCCATGTAATATATAGCACAGCCCTCGCAGTATATAACACAGCCCACGCAGTATATAACACTGTCCATGTAATATATAGCGAGACTGCTAAGTCTTCTGGGTAATTTCATAATGCATCTCTGGGAACGGAAGCTGGCGGCAGCCGCATGCGCATCGGCGGACGACGGAAGGTATGAATACCAGGTTTTATGTTTTTTTTTATTATTTTTAACATTAGATTTTTTTATATTGATGCTGCATAGGCAGCATCAATAGTAAAAAGTTGGTCACGCAGGGTTAATAGCAGCGTTAATGGAGTGCGTTACACAGTGGCATAACGCGGTCCGTTAACGCTGCTATTAACCCTGTGTGAGCGCTGATTGAAGGGGAGTATGGAGCGGGTGCCGGGCACTGACTGGATGGAAGTAGGGAGGGACTACCGCGACAATTCAGCGATACGTGATTTCCGTGATAGACAGACAGACGGAATTGCCCCTTAGACGATTATATATATAGAAGAAAAAGAGACAGGCAGTCATTTCTACGCATTGCAATGAGAGATGTTTCACACAAATCATTCCTAACTTGAAAAATGATGCAATATGGAATGAAATAATATTTAGAACAAAAAGCACAAGATCATTAAAGAAATTAGCAATATCACTGGTTATATAAAATTAAATTAGTGCACACATTACAACCGATACTGCTCGACTGCATTACTCTCATTCTCACAGTCAGAAGGATTTACGGGTGGCTTGGTATTAATGTTAGATGTTAAGAGACATGGGCATATTTGCTTCTGCCAGCAAAATTCCTGCTACAAAAGAAGCCAGTACAGTAAAAAGGATGCAAAGTGGAAGAATAAAAAAACACAGTTGTACAAAGAAAGTAAATACATTATCTAAATACACATTATTTTGATATCTTGGTTAAATCTAATTAATTGTTTCCTTTATTCTCTCTTCACTTCCAGCCCTAGAGCTGCTTCATATTCATTGTAGCAGCTTAATCAAAGATGATATTCTGTATCCATGATGTTTTCATGCCGTATGGAGCCATTTTAATTAGTAAGGAAGGGTAGACTGCATGTTAGCTTTATTGTTAGTCATCTCTCTAATAAAATGTTCATTTGGATTTTCACTTAATACTTTTTGTATCTGGAATTAAAGTATTAAAAAAAAATGTTTTATAAATACCATTATAATATTATATTTTGGTACTTTTAAAATGTGCAGTTTGAATGAACATAGGCTGAATGTAATATGTGCCGTAATAAAAAATGTATGTGTCTATTGGATAAGGAGGGTGCAGCCTCCTGAGATGTTCAACTGACACATATATCCTAGGAAGCTGTGGATAATAATTAGATTACCCTATAAGTAGCAAGGTCAACTCCTTGGATTCCTTTGAGACATAATGAATCAGGGTCCTTAGAATAATAAGTGCAGTAAACTATATATAATGTGAAAAATAAACACTGGACAAAAGGTATGTGGAAGGGGTCACCAAAATGTTTAATTATTTAATACAATTAGAAGTTTATAGGGTCTCTTCCTACCTCAATATAAGGAAACAGTGTAAGTCCTTGGCCGCCATGGCATTACATTTAATAATCAGAGCATGCTATGGGTAGAAAAGTCAAACCAAGGATCCCTTTGTGACATGATGAACTGTGTACGTATTATAGTAAGTATAGTAAAACATACACAGAATGATGTCTTAGAAATAAAAACTTCAATTACCTGAAATAAACAAAAACAATTGTACACTCAATTATTTGAATAAATCAAATAGCAAAAAATGGTAAATATTTAATTTCTATCATTTTTATCCAGGATTAGATAATGGCTTCCCCATCTGCAGGTTTAGATGGAATCAATGAAGCAAGCACAATTTCAGCATACAACAGAGATTTTAATCCATGCAGATTTCAATTAACATAAGCGTCAACATGGTTCCTTCAGAATAAAATCTCCTGAACCAGGAAGGAACTCTTGTATGAGTAGAACACATCTTCTAATTTTTTTTTTTCACATAGTAGGGTCAAATTATGGTATCCTGCCATAGGTTACTGTGAAATTGCAACAAAACACCCCAGTTTTTTCTGTAAAACTGCAACATTTTACAACAGTTTCTTAGTATCTAAATCGTATTAATCTGTCTCAGAAGTCGCAACTGTGCTACACTTTAGATTCCTAGAATAATAAGTTAATAAACAAAAGCGTAACCCCAATGAGTTTCTCTCCAATCTTTCATAGATTGTGAAAAAAATATCGAGTTACCCTGGATGTTAAAGCATGCTATTGTCCACAGAAAGCAGAATAAAGCCTACAAAGAAAAGAACAGAGCACCTACAGTCAAATATGGTGGAGGTTTAAAGATGCTCTGGGGTTGTTTTGCTGCCTCTGGAACTGGGTGGCTTGACTTTGTTAAAGGCATGATGAAATCCAAAGTTAACAAAGGATTTTGGGTCACAATGTAGAGCCTAGTGTCAGAAATCTGGGCTTGCATCCTAGAACATATTTCTTCCAGCAGGACAATGACCACAAATATACTTCAAGAAGCACCCTGAAATGGATGGAAACAAAGCGCCATAGAGTTTTGAAGGTGCCAGCAATGAGAATGGACCTAATTGAACACCTATGGATAGATCTTAAAATTGCTGTTGAGAGAAGGCAGCCTTCAAATATGATAGACCTGGAGCAGTTTGAAAAAGGGCAGTGGTCCAATAGGAATTGCAATTTATTGTAGTTATTTATTCCAAAGTGTGCACAATCAAATATTAAGTTGAGGGTGCCAACAATTTTGTCCGGCTCAGTTCTAGGGTTTTGTGTGAAATTATGTTTAATTTCCCTTTTTACCCTCTGTTTTCTGTGTTGTTCCAATACACACAGAGGAAATAAACATGTGTGTAACAAAACATGTGGAATTGCAATCATTTTCAATCAATTTCAAGGGTGCCATCACTTTTCCATTACTGTATATACAAATTTATAGGGGAGAAGATAATGGATAAGAAAAAAATTGCTGTGAAGGGCAGAGAAAACCTCACACGTATTGCTGACATTCTTGTATTTTTTGCAGTTGTTTTTTGCATGCTTGACTACCGGTATCACGTGGTTTTAATTGTGTATTAATTGATAACTTCTGTGAGGGAGTATCTTGTTTCATTATTTGAGCTTAGACTTATTACTTCTGTGGCACATTGATCTTGCGTATGTTTTTTTTTACCAATTTTAATTTTTCTGGATCTGATGGGGATTTTTTGCTTTGCTGAATAAAAATATTACATTTTGGGATGTGCCTGTCCAAACATTGTCTCTTTTTATCCTTATTATTGCTGCATTTCTAGTCAAAATTACCAAACAGATAAACAAGAATATAAATCTAAATACGTAGCCCCCTTTGTAAATGTTATCAATTTTAGTTTGTTCTGACCAAGGTTAACTTTACAAGGCAGACATGTTTTCCTAAACTTGGACAATCCCTTTTACATATTTTGCTAAGTTTAACCAACTTAATACTCTATGATAATTGACTCAAGAGTCATAACATAATTACCTTTAATGCCACTTTTCAAATGTGTTTTTTTTTAAATAAATACCCAAATTAATACCTCAATTGACATTGTGCGAGTTATCTTCCAATTTATAAGCTAAAGCATCCCTCTTGTAGATTGCAAATGGCCGATGTTCATGACAGAAAGTTAAGAAGGACAGGGGAAAATCAAAATGGCAGCTTCCAGAAAAAAAGCTTATACAGCCATGCATACCATGACTTCATAAAGAGCCCCTGTTTTACTCTTTTTTAAGTTAAAGTATATTTTTTTAAAAGAACCTACTGTTAGGGCTGGCGTAATGCACCAAATAATTATATGGATGGTATAAGATGCGTTCGCAGTCCAGGGTCCACCGTGCAGAGATGGAAGCTGCGGCTGAGTAATGGTGGAGGGACGCTTGCTCACACATGGGTTAGACCTCACCCAATGTGAATGGAAGTGAACTTTGTTGCTTCACAAAGTCGCCAAATAAACGCTGCGCCTTGTTAGTAGTCACAGGGTGCAGCTGAAAGACACTGGTGGGATCCCTATGAATCACTCCCACTAAACTGGTAATTGGACTCGCTCTGACCCTTGGTGGCTTTTGAGCCTGCACCTGAGGATGCCCTGAGTCAGATGCAGAGTCCAAGCAGGAATTCCCACCCTACACTGACCGGTTGTCAGGACAGAACAAAACTAACATTTACCGCCTAGATTGCGTACAGCGCTGCACTGGTGGACACCACTATCCACCCTAACTAGGGTCAGGAAAGTGCACTGGTTGCGCACTGCGCCGCACTGGTGGTCACTGCTGATTTGACACAGTAAAGTCGTGCTTCTATGCAGGATAGTACTGTCAGGCACTAGGTAGCTCCATCATTCGCGAACATTCAACATCACTAGGAATGGGTATGATTAAGGAGCATTCACCAGAACAGGCATACATCCACACACACATGTTAACAGGTTTATACTAGTGCATGGCCGTGCAGCCATGCAAACCTTTTATAGTGGAAGCTCTCCAGGACCTTCCTAGTGGTCCAATAGGAGCTGCTACAGGACCTGAGCATGTGACCCCGACCTCCAATGGGGGGTCATCCCTTGGGCATGCTCAGAAGAAGAAAAGCAGGGCTTAGTCCCAGGAGCACCCGCTCGCCGCTGATCAGTACTGGTTACGATGGCTGAGCCTGGAAGGACAACAGTAACCAGCCGCACAGTATCAGCTTGAGCCGGATGGTGGGACCGACGTCTCTGCTGAGCAGGCTCCACTGAGGCTGGAGGAGAATGGGAGACCGCAGCGGAAATGGTTCGAGATTCCCCCTGTGCAGCAGCGGGAACTCGACACCTAAAACCTACTACTAAAAATTTCATTATTTAATTTAAAAGCAGATGTAACAAAATTAATAGGGATGGACAAACCCGAACGGTAAAGTTCGTGATCTGTACTGAACACCCAGTGGCCATGCAGGACCCTGAGCAGAGACTTCTCTCTGAAGTCCATGTTACTGTTCGGGTTTGGCAACCTGAACAGAAGGGGTTTCTCATGCTGTCATCTGTGTGACAGTTTGAGAAACACCGTCACTGGTTAGCAGTAAGTTTGTTACCACCAGTCAGAGCTCTGCTGTTCCCCATGCTGTCATATAGATGACAGCAGGTGAGCCAACAGCTGTGAATGGTGGTAAAAAGTTTACTGCCTTGCACAGTCATTGGCTGATGACAGTACTACTCTCATCATTGTACGCCTTGTCTTGCTGAGAGCAGAGAGAGCAGGCATGCAATGATGAGAGTATTTATTAGCTGACGCCTGTGCAATAAAAAATAAAATATAAAAACACAGTGGGAACCCTCTAGTTTTGATAACCAGTGAAGGTAAAGCTGACAGCTGGGGGGGCTTTTTGCCCAGCTCTTCCCACTTGCCCTGGTGCAGTGGCAAGTGGGGCAATATGTAGCGGGCTGTACTATCAACTGACATGAAGCTCTCAGAGATAGTGATGGAAATGTGCTTATAAGACACCCCCAATACTAACCCTGTATGGAAAATTAAAGACAGACAAAAAAAGTCCTTTCATTGAAATAAACACAGAAAAATGCCTTAATTTGAAATAACCACTCCCCACCCTCTTATACGACGACAATCCATTTGCCCAATGAAGATGCCAATTCTGCATTATCTTGATTTGCGTAGCTGAGTGGGGACAGGATGCGACCGCTCGATCGTCAATCCATAAGACATTGAGCTGAGCATGAAAACCACTGCATGTGACCAGCAGTAACCTCCATGAAATAACTGCAGGTCACTAAAGCTGCGCTCTCAGGATCAGCTCAGTGTCTCCTGGATTCACAATTGAGCGGTCGCATCATGCCATTGCTCAGACATGCAATCCCTCTTCGTGGGGTGGGGAGTGTTTATTTCAAATAAAGGAGCTTTGCTGTGTGCTTATTTCAATTAAAGGACTTTTTTCCATTTGTGGGCTTATTATAATTTATACAACGGGGTTAGTAATGAGGGTGTCTTATAGATGACTCTCCATTAGTAACCCAAGGGCTTAATGTCAGCTGTCAATACAAAGTTGACATTTACCATACAAATATTACCTCACTTGCCACCACACCAGGGCAAGTGGGAAGAGCAGGGCAAAGTGCCAGAATTCTGTGCATTTAATAAATGTGCCTTTTCTGTGGTGGCTGTATGCTGCTATTTTTAGGCTGGGGAGGATCCCAGCTCCCAGCTTGCTTTAACTTGGCTGGCTGTCAAAAATGGGGGGACCCCACACTTTTCTTTGTTATTATTTATTTAAAAAATTTAAAAAACGGCGTGGGATCCATCTATTTTTGAAAATCAACTCCTATCAGATTTATCTGTGCTGGTTTGCAAAAATAGAGGGATCCCACACCATTTTTTTAATATTTTATTTATTTATTGCACAGGCATAGGCTGATGAGTACTTACTGACAATCAGAGCTGGTGTTTCTCACACTGTGAAACAAATGACAGCATGTGAAATGCCATATTCTCTGGCCCCTCATTAATTTAATTGGGGTCTTAGTTTGGGTTGAAGTTTGGGAACAGTTCTGGTGCCTGAACCAAACTTTTTTTAAATGTTCGGCCGAAGCCAATGAACTTGAACATCCACTGATCAGACAATCACTAAACATGAATGATTTGACCAAAAATTTAACTAAGGCTATAGCAAAATGGATATGCTATTGAAATGAGCCAACTTTAGCTGAAGTCGCTTACAGTTTATGAGATGCACAAACTTTGTACAAACGTTTGACTGCAAGGCTGACAACCTTGCATTATTATATGTCTGACTAGGTAATAAACTAATGTCTTTACTCATTGCTCTAACTGGAGTCCTCGTCTGGAGTGAAAAGGCCAAAGAGAATCCGCATTCCGCATGATGAGTAAAGAATAAAAGAGGAGGTACTGAAGATTGGGGACAGATGAGCCATGAGATTAGTATTATTTATAATTGTTTGCCTAGCTCTCTACATTTCAGCTGGCCACTATTTTGATGAATTTTTGCTAAGTTATGTGCAAAAAAGTATATGTTCTTGAGAATATGAATGTTTGTAAAGTTGAGGAGTCTTCAATTCCACTCAAATACATTCACTCATTTCTATTCTTTACTATTATTTCTGTCAGTGGAGCATATATTAGGCTGGGTTCACACCATGTTGTGTCTCTACATTTATGCTTCTGTTATTTGTTGTCAAAGGCAAAAGAAAATCATCTATTCAATCAGAGGTGTATCTAGGGGTTTAGATGGGGGAGGCGAAACATCTGAGTGGGCCCCTAGCCAGGTAACCCTGATTACAACTATAGTGGCACACACTAATTTTCGGCATAAGGGAACCTCTGCTGATGACCATGGAATCACTGAAAATAAATCTCTATAAAAAACAGCATTGTTATTACTGCCATGTGGTGTTAGATACCACTACTGCAGAACATATAGATTACAGTACAATCAAGCTCAGACTGGCTAATAGGGGAAAGGGGGAATCCCCCGGTGGGCCCCAGTTTAGATATGGGCCCCCAACCCCACTGTATGGGCAGTACTTGGCATAATTCACTTGATTTACTGTATACAAAAAAACAGCATACCTACAGCAGCCCTATACATAGCAGGGAGGCTCCACAGCTCTCCTATGCACAGTATGAGTGGCCCACAGCTGCCCTATACACAGTATGAGGGGGCCATAGCTGCTCTATACACAGTATGATGGGCCCACTGCACCCTCAAACACAATATATTGACCCCCACAGTAACACCCACGCTATATAATGACCTCCACGTTGTCTAATGGCTCCTCAGTAGCTCCAATACTATATAATGGCATTCATACTTTATATTAACCTCTATAGTAGTCTCCACTCTGTATGATGACCCTTAATCTGAAGAATGGTGCTCAGATTAACTCTGACCCTGTATAATGGCCCCACAGTAGTCCCCATACTTTATATTGGCTCCCACACTGTATGACGGCCTCTCACAGTAGTCCCCATATTAGCCCCCATGCTGTATAATGGCCCCTGCATTAGCTCCCAAACTGTATAATGGCCACAACAGTAACTTTTACAATGTATAATGGCCCCCACATTAGCTCCCTGAAATTTTATTCACATTAGACTAATTTGATTGTGAATATAATGTAATTCTTGTTGCGTACATCTCAAGTGCTGAGTTCTACTCATATTAACATTTAATAATGTCCCCCATGTACAGTAATAATAGCCCATGAGTCTCCCCATCTACAGTAATTATAGCCCTAGTATCAGTGATGTGAACAGGCGGTCATGTGACTGCAGTTATACAACTCGCAGTCATGTGTTGACTACTCTCTTTCGGCTTCTCTCAATTCTTTTTATATTAAAAGATACAAATGTATCTAGTCGGCACGTCGAGTGGAATCGGCCGATTATCGCGAAAAGTCGGGGATCGACCGAAACACGAAACCCAATGCAAGTCAATGGGGGAGCATAGTCGGCAGTGAGTAGAGGCCAGGAAAACATGTACAGAGCCCATTTTAATGGCAAAAACATCCATTCTTGTTACTGAAGCTTGTCAATCTTAATTTAGCTTATAATAATTGTAAGGCATTTGAAATTGGGGGTCATTTGGCTAAAGTTGTGGGGGGTAGGGCTGGTTCAAGTAATTAGTGGGCCCAGTAAATCTGGACCACGTCACGGCAGAGGAGCAGGGAGAGGTAAGTATTTCAACTTTGCAAGTGCTGTGATCCTGAGCAAGCAGGGGGGGCCCACTCGTTGGCATTGGCACTGGCACAGGGTATGCGGGAAGGGGGACATGACTTTCAGCAGGGTCACAATCTTGCAGTGTAGCGTGCATGGGGAATGTTGCATTATGGGTCAATGTACCAGCAGACTCATCTATCACTGGCTGGGCAATGGGCAGGATGAGGGGGAAACAGATATGGGCCCAAAGAATAAAGTGGGCTAAATGCAGTTCAAAATTGGTAACAGGACTAACCAGGGGGCATTGTATTGTTCAGTGGAGGACAACTGGAATGAGAGGCTGACACAGAGAGTAGGCCCAAATCAGTAAGTATTCTAAATGCAGTTCAAAATTGGCAACAGTAGTAAACCAGCGGCACAGCTTTGTTCACTGTAGGAGAACAGCAAGGAGCGGCAGACACAGATAGAAGGCCCCAACCCAACAAGTAGGCCAAATGCAGTGTTGTTTTCAACAACTACTAAACGAGAGCCAGAAGATCGAAGCAATGGAGAGGAAACCTGGGGAACACCTTGGAGTGGAAGACATCGTCTCTACACCCCAGACCCAACTTGTAGGCCGAATGCAGTGTTGTTTTCAACAACTACTAAACAAGAGCTTTAAGATTGAAGCAATGGAGAGGCAACCTGGGGAACACCTTGGAGCGGAAGACACCGTCTCTACACCCCAGACCCAACTTGTAGGCCGAATGCAGTGTTGTTTTCAACAACTACTAAACAAGAGCTTTAAGATTGAAGCAATAAAGAGGCAACCTGGGGAACACCTTGGAGCGGAAGACACCGTCTCTACACCCCAGACCCAACTTGTAGGCCGAATGCAGTGTTGTTTTCAACAACTACTAAACAAGAGCTTAAAGATTGAAGCAATGGAGAGGAAACCTGGAGAACACCTTGGAGCGGAAGACACTGTCTCTACAACCCAGACCCAACTTGTAGGCCGAATGCAGTGTTGTTTTCAACAACTACTTAAGAAGAGCCAGAAGATCGAAGCAATGGAGAGTCAACCTGGAGAACACCTTGGAGTGGAAGACACCGTCTCTACACCCCAGACCCAACTTGTAGGCCGAATGCAGTGTTGTTTTCAACAACTACTAAATGAGAGTTTTAAGATTGAAGCAATGGAGAGGCAACCTGGGGAACACCTTGGAGTGGAACACATCGTCTCTACACCCCAGACCCAACTTGTAGGCCGAATGCAGTGTTGTTTTCAACAACTACTAAACGAGAGCCAGAAGATTGAAGCAATGGAGAGGCAACCTGGAGAACACCTTGGAGCGGAAGACACCATCTCTACACCCCAGACCCAATTTGTAGGCCGAATGCAGTGTTGTTTTCAACAACTACTAAACAAGAGCTTTAAGATTGAAGCAATGGAAAGGCAACCTGGGAACACCTTGGAGTGGAACACACCGTCTCTACACCCCAGACCCAACTTGTAGGCCGAATGCAGTGTTGTTTTCAAGAACTACTAAACGAGAGCCAGAAGATTGAAGCAATGGAGAGGCAACCTGGAGAACACCTTGGAGCGGAAGACACCGTCTCTACACCCCAGACCCAACTTGTAGGCCGAATGCAGTGTTGTTTTCAACAACTACTAAACAAGAGCTTTAAGATTGAAGCAATGGAGAGGCAACCTGGGGAACACCTTGGAGTGGAACACACCGTCTCTACACCCCAGACCCAACTTGTAGGCCGAATGCAGTGTTGTTTTCAACAACTACTAAACGAGAGCCAGAAGATTGAAGCAATGGAGAGGCAACCTGGGGAACACCTTGGAGTGGAAGACACCGTCTCTACACCCCAGACCCAACTTGTAGGCCGAATGCAGTGTTGTTTTCAACAACTAATAAACGAGAGCTTTAAGATTGAAGCAATGGAGAGGAAACCTGGAGAACACCTTGGAGCGGAAGACACCGTCTCTACAACCCAGACCCAACTTGTAGACCGAATGCAGTATTGTTCTCAACAAATACTTAAGAAGAGCCAGAAGATCGAAGCAATGGAGAGGCAACCTGGGGAACACCTTGGAGTGGAACACACCGTCTCTACACCCCAGACCCAACTTGTAGGCCGAATGCAGTGTTGTTTTCAACAACTACTAAACAAGAGCTTTAAGATTGAAGCAATGGAGAGGCAACCTGGGGAACACCTTGGAGCGGAAGACACCGTCTCTACACCCCAGACCCAACTTATAGGCTTAATGCAGTGTTGTTTTCAACAACTACTAAACAAGAGCTTTAAGATTGAAGCAATGGAGAGGTGTTGTGAACTCTGTTATCGAGCTCCCTCCTGTGGTCGTGGATGGTACTTCGGCGGGTTCTGTCCGTTGACTCCCTCTGGTGGCTGTTAGTGGAGCTGCTGCTTCTGAGGTTCCTTCCACAGGTGACGTGGTTTATCCTTTGGCTGGCTGCTCTATTTAACTCCACTCAGATCGTTACGCCATGCCAGCTGTCAATGTTCCTGCATTGGTTCAGTTCGCTCTTGGATCTTTCTGGTGACCTGTCTACTCCAGCAGAAGCTAAGTCCCTGCTAGTTATTATTTGTTCATTGTTTCCTTATCCAGCTGGATATCATGATTTTGCCTTGCTAGCTGGAAGCTCTGGGATGCAGAGTGGCATCTCCGCACCGTTAGTCAGTGCGGAGGTCTTTTTGCACACTCTGCGCGGTCTTTTGTAGTTTTTTGTGCTGATCGCAAAGATACCTTTCCTATCCTCTGTCTGTTTAGTAAGTCTGGCCTCCCTTTGCTGAAACCTGTTTCATTTCTGCGTTTGTGACTTTCATCTTTACTCACAGTCAATATATGTGGGGGGCTGCCTTTTCCTTTGGGGAATTTCTCTGAGGCAAGGTAGGCTTTTTTTTCTATCTCTAGGGCTAGTTAGCTCTTAGGCTGTGAAGAGGCGTGTAGGGAGTGTCAAGAACGCTCCAAGGCTATTTCTAGTTGTGATAGGATTAGGGGTTGCGGTCAGCAGAGCTCCCACATCCTAGAGCTTGTCCTGTGTGAGTTTAACTATCAGGTCGTTCCGGGTGCTCCTAGCCACCAGGTCCATAACAGAGAGGCAACCTGGGGAACACCTTGGAGTGGAACACACCGTCTCTATACCCCAGACACAACTTGTAGGCCGAATGCAGTGTTGTTTTCAACAACAGCTAAACGAGAGCCAGAAGATTGAAGCAATGGAGAGGCAACCTGGAGAACACCTTGGAGCGGAAGAGACCGTCTCTACACCCCAGACCCAACTTGTAGGCCGAATGCAGTGTTGTTTTCAAGAACTACTAAACAAGAGCTTGAAGATTGAAGCAATGGAGAGGCAACCTGGGGAACACCTTGGAGTGGAACACACCGTCTCTACACCCCAGACCCAACTTGTAGGCCGAATGCAGTGTTGTTTTCAAGAACTACTAAACGAGAGCCAGAAGATTGAAGCAATGGAGAGGCAACCTGGAGAACACCTTGGAGCGGAAGACACCGTCTCTACACCCCAGACCCAACTTGTAGGCCAAATGCAGTGTTGTTTTCAACAACTACTAAACAAGAGCTTTAAGATTGAAGCAATGGAGAGGCAACCTGGGGAACACCTTGGAGTGGAAGACACCGTCTCTACACCCCAGACCCAACTTGTAGGCCGAATGCAGTGTTGTTTTCAACAACTACTAAACAAGAGCTTTAAGATTGAAGCAATGGAGAGGCAACCTGGGAACACCTTGGAGTGGAACACACCGTCTCTACACCCCAGACCCAACTTGTAGGCCGAATGTAGTGTTGTTTTCAACAACTACTAAACGAGAGCCAGAAGATTGAAGCAAAGGAGAGGCAACCTGGAGAACACCTTGGAGCGGAAGACACCGTCTCTACACCCCAGACCCAACTTGTAGGCCGAATGCAGTGTTGTTTTCAACAACTACTAAACGAGAGCTAGAAGCTCTAAGCTGTAGAGAGGAAACCTGGGGAACACCTTGGAGCGGCAGACACCGTTGGTAGGCCCTACCGAAGTAGTAGTAGTAGCCCCAATGCAGTTTTCAAATTCCTATAGGCTGAAAACCAGACTATTGACGCTCAGCTTTTTTAAAAGGAGGACAGCTGTATTGAGTGGCGCAGACAGACACAGGTAGTAGGCCTTAAACACAACATTTGGCTCAATGCAGTTTAAAAAAGGTTACATGGGGTACACAGGCAGCATTGGTCTGTTCAGTGGAGGACAATTTCAATTATGGACCACAGACAGAGTTTGTATGCCTACTATTAAAAAAAGGATGCTCTATGCAATTTAAAATAGGTTCCAGGGGTAGACGGGCAGCAGTGGACAGGTCACTGGAGGACTAGTGGAAGGAGGGACCGCAGACAGGCGTAGTAGGCCTGACATAACAAAATTTGGCTGTAGGCACTTTTAAATTGGTTCCAGGGGTACACGGGCAGCAGTAGACAGGACACTGGAGGACTAGTGGAAGGAGGGACCGCAGACAGGCGTAGTAGGCCTAGCATAACAAAATTTGGCTGTAGGCACTTTTACATTGGTTCCAGGGGTACACGGGCAGCAGTAGACAGGACACTGGAGGACTAGTGGAAGGAGGGACTGCAGACAGGCGTAGTAGGCCTAACATAACAAAATTTGGCTGTAGGCACTTTAAAATTGGTTCCAGGGGTACACAGGCAGCAGTGGTCTGGTCAGTGGAGGACTAGTGGAAGTAGGGACTGCAGACAGGCGTAGTAGGCCTAACATAACAAAATTTGGCTGTAGGTACTTTTAAATTGGTTCCAGGGGTACACGGGCAGCAGTAGACAGGACACTGGAGGACTAGTGGAAGGAGGGACCGCAGACAGGCGTAGTAGGCCTAACATAACAAAATTTGGCTGTAGGCACTTTTAAATTGGTTCCAGGGGCACACGGGCAGCAGTGGACTGGTCAGTGGAGGACTAGTGGAAGGAGGGTCCGCAGACAGGCGTAGTAGGCCTAACATAACAAAATTTGGCTGTAGGCACTTTTAAATTGGTTCCAGGGGTACACGGGCAGCAGTAGACAGGACACAGGAGGACAACTGGAAGGAGGGACCGCAGACAGGCGTAGTAGGCCTAACATAACAAAATTTGGCTGTCGGCACTTTTACATTGGTTCCAGGGGTACACGGGCAGCAGTGGTCTGGTCAGTGGAGGACTACTGGAAGGAAGGACCGCAGACAGGCGTAGTAGGCCTAACATAAAAAAATTTGGCTGTAGGCACTTTTAAATTGGTTCCAGGGGTACACAGGCAGCAGTAGACAGGACACTGGAGGACTAGTGGAAGGAGGGACCGCAGACAGGCGTAGTAGGCCTAACATAACAAAAATTGGCTGTAGGCACTTTTACATTGGTTCCAGGGGTACACGGGCAGCAGTGGACAGGTCACTGGAGGACTAGTGGAAGGAGGGACCGCAGACAGGCGTATTAGGCCTAACATAACAAAATTTGGCTGTAGGCACTTTTACATTGGTTCCAGGGGTAGACGGGCAGCAGTGGACAGGTCACTGGAGGACTAGTGGAAGGAGGGACCGCAGACAGGCGTAGTAGGCCTAAAATAACAAAATTTGGCTGTAGTCACTTTTAAATTGGTTCCATTGGTACACGGGCAGCAGTAGACAGGACACTGGAGGACTAGTGGAAGGAGGGACCGCAGACAGGCGTAGTAGGCCTAACTTAACAAAATTTGGCTGTAGGCACTTTTACATTGGTTCCAGGGGTACACGGGCAGCAGTAGACAGGACACTGGAGGACTAGTGGAAGGAGGGACCGCAGACAGGCATAGTAGGCCTAACATAACAAAATTTGTCTGTAGGCACTTTTAAATTGGTTCCAGGGGTACACGGGCAGCAGTGGTCTGGTCAGTGGAGGACTAGTGAAAGGAAGGACCGCAGACAGGCGTAGTAGGCCTAACATAACAAAATTTGGCTGTAGGCACTTTTAAATTGGTTCCAGGGGTACACAGGCAGCAGTAGAAAGGACACTGGAGGACTAGTGGAAGGAGGGACCGCAGACAGGCGTAGTAATCCTAACATAACAAAAATTGGCTGTAGGCACTTTTACATTGGTTCCAGGGGTACACGGGCAGCAGTGGACAGGTCACTGGAGGACTAGTGGAAGGAGGGACCGCAGACAGGCGTAGTAGGCCTAACATAACAAAATTTGGCTGTAGGCACTTTTACATTGGTTCCAGGGGTACACGGGCAGCAGTGGACAGGTCACTGGAGGACTAGTGGAAGGAGGGACCGCAGACAGGCGTAGTAGGCCTAAAATAACAAAATTTGGCTGTAGTCACTTTTAAATTGGTTCCAGGGGTACACGGGCAGCAGTAGACAGGACACTGGAGGACTAGTGGAAGGAGGGACCGCAGACAGGCGTAGTAGGCCTAACATAACAAAATTTGGCTGTAGGAACTTTTACATTGGTTCCAGGGGTACACGGGCAGCAGTAGACAGGACACTGGAGGACTAGTGGAAGGAGGGACCGCAGACAGGTGTAGTAGGCCTAACATAACAAAATTTGTCTGTAGGCACTTTTAAATTGGTTCCAGGGGTACACGGGCAGCAGTGGTCTGGTCAGTGGAGGACTAGTGAAAGGAAGGACCGCAGACAGGCGTAGTAGGCCTAACATAACAAAATTTGGCTGTAGGCACTTTTAAATTGGTTCCAGGGGTACACAGGCAGCAGTAGACAGGACACTGGAGGACTAGTGGAAGGAGGGACCGCAGACAGGCGTAGTAATCCTAACATAACAAAAATTGGCTGTAGGCACTTTTACATTGGTTCCAGGGGTACACGGGCAGCAGTGGACAGGTCACTGGAGGACTAGTGGAAGGAGGGACCGCAGACAGGCGTAGTAGGCCTAACATAACAAAATTTGGCTGTAGGCACTTTTACATTGGTTCCAGGGGTACACGGGCAGCAGTGGACAGGTCACTGGAGGACTAGTGGAAGGAGGGACCGCAGACAGGCGTAGTAGGCCTAAAATAACAAAATTTGGCTGTTGTCACTTTTAAATTGGTTCCAGGGGTACACGGGCAGCAGTAGACAGGACACTGGAGGACTAGTGGAAGGAGGGACCGCAGACAGGCGTAGTAGGCCTAACATAACAAAATTTGGCTGTAGGCACTTTTACATTGGTTCCAGGGGTACACGGGCAGCAGTAGACAGGACACTGGAGGACTAGTGGAAGGAGGGACCGCAGACAGGCGTAGTAGGCCTAACATAACAAAATTTGGCTGTAGGCACTTTAAAATTGGTTCCAGGGGTACACGGGAAGCAGTGGTCTGGTCAGTGGAGGACTAGTGGAAGGAGGGACCGCAGACAGGCGTAGTAGGCCTAACATAACAAAATTTGGCTGTAGGCACTTTTAAATTGGTTCCAGGGTTACACGGGCAGCAGTAGACAGGACACTGGAGGACTAGTGGAAGGAGGGACCGCAGACAGGCGTAGTAGGCCTAACATAACAAAATTTGGCTGTAGGCACTTTTACATTGGTTCCAGGGGTACACAGGCAGCAGTAGACAGGACACTGGAGGACTAGTGGAAGGAGGGACCGCAGACAGGCGTAGTAATCCTAACATAACAAAAATTGGCTGTAGGCACTTTTACATTGGTTCCAGGGGTACACGGGCAGCAGTGGACAGGTCACTGGAGGACTAGTGGAAGGAGGGACCGCAGACAGGCGTAGTAGGCCTAACATAACAAAATTTGGCTGTAGGCACTTTTACATTGGTTCCAGGGGTACACGGGCAGCAGTGGACAGGTCACTGGAGGACTAGTGGAAGGAGGGACCGCAGACAGGCGTAGTAGGCCTAAAATAACAAAATTTGGCTGTTGTCACTTTTAAATTGGTTCCAGGGGTACACGGGCAGCAGTAGACAGGACACTGGAGGACTAGTGGAAGGAGGGACCGCAGACAGGCGTAGTAGGCCTAACATAACAAAATTTGGCTGTAGGCACTTTTACATTGGTTCCAGGGGTACACGGGCAGCAGTAGACAGGACACTGGAGGACTAGTGGAAGGAGGGACCGCAGACAGGCGTAGTAGGCCTAACATAACAAAATTTGGCTGTAGGCACTTTAAAATTGGTTCCAGGGGTACACGGGAAGCAGTGGTCTGGTCAGTGGAGGACTAGTGGAAGGAGGGACCGCAGACAGGCGTAGTAGGCCTAACATAACAAAATTTGGCTGTAGGCACTTTTAAATTGGTTCCAGGGTTACACGGGCAGCAGTAGACAGGACACTGGAGGACTAGTGGAAGGAGGGACCGCAGACAGGCGTAGTAGGCCTAACATAACAAAATTTGGCTGTAGGCACTTTTACATTGGTTCCAGGGGTACACGGGCAGCAGTAGACAGGACACTGGAGGACTAGTGGAAGGAGGGACCGCAGACAGGCGTAGTAGGCCTAACATAACAAAATTTGTCTGCAGGCACTTTTAAATTGGTTCCAGGGGTACACGGGCAGCAGTGGTCTGGTCAGTGGAGGACTAGTGAAAGGAAGGACCGCAGACAGGCGTAGTAGGACTAACATAACAAAATTTGGCTGTATGCACTTTTAAATTGGTTCCAGGGGTACACAGGCAGCAGTAGACAGGACACTGGAGGACTAGTGGAAGGAGGGACCGCAGACAGGCGTAGTAATCCTAACATAACAAAAATTGGCTGTAGGCACTTTTACATTGGTTCCAGGGGTACACGGGCAGCAGTGGACAGTTCACTGGAGGACTAGTGGAAGCAGGGACCGCAGACAGGCGTAGTAGGCCTAACATAACAAAATTTGGCTGTAGGCACTTTTACATTGGTTCCAGGGGTACACGGGCAGCAGTGGACAGGTCACTGGAGGACTAGTGGAAGGAGGGACCGCAGACAGGCGTAGTAGGCCTAACATAACAAAATTTGGCTGTAGTCACTTTTAAATTGGTTCCAGGGGTACACGGGCAGCAGTAGACAGTACACTGGAGGACTAGTGGAAGGAGGGACCGCAGACAGGCGTAGTAGGCCTAACATAACAAAATTTGGCTGTAGGCACTTTTACATTGGTTCCAGGGGTACACGGGCAGCAGTAGACAGGACACTGGAGGACTAGTGGAAGGAGGGACCGCAGACAGGCGTAGTAGGCCTAACATAACAAAATTTGTCTGTAGGCACTTTTAAATTGGTTGCAGGGGTACACGGGCAGCAGTGGTCTGGTCAGTGGAGTACTAGTGAAAGGAAGGACCGCAGACAGGCGTAGTAGGCCTAACATAACAAAATTTGGCTGTAGGCACTTTTAAATTGGTTCCAGGGGTACACAGGCAGCAGTAGACAGGACACTGGAGGACTAGTGGAAGGAGGGACCGCAGACAGACGTAGTAGGCCTAACATAACAAAATTTGGCTGTAGGCACTTTTACATTGGTTCCAGGGGTACACGGGCAGCAGTAGACAGGACACTGGAGGACTAGTGGAAGGAGGGATCGCAGACAGGCGTAGTAGGCCTAACATAACAAAATTTGGCTGTAGTCACTTTAAAATTGGTTCCAGGGGTACACGGGCAGCAGTAGACAGGACACTGGAGGACTAGTGGAAGGAGGGACCGCAGACAGGCGTAGTAGGCCTAACATAACAAAATTTGGCTGTAGGCACTTTTACATTGGTTCCAGGGGTACACGGGCAGCAGTAGACAGGACACTGGAGGACTAGTGGAAGGAGGGACCGCAGACAGGCGTAGTAGGCCTAACATAACAAAATTTGTCTGTAGGCACTTTTAAATTGGTTGCAGGGGTACACGGGCAGCAGTGGTCTGGTCAGTGGAGGACTAGTGAAAGGAAGGACCGCAGACAGGCGTAGTAGGCCTAACATAACAAAATTTGGCTGTAGGCACTTTTAAATTGGTTCCAGGGGTACACAGGCAGCAGTAGACAGGACACTGGAGGACTAGTGGAAGGAGGGACCGCAGACAGGAGTAGTAATCTTAACATAACAAAAATTGGCTGTAGGCACTTTTACATTGGTTCCAGGGGTACACGGGCAGCAGTGGACAGGTCACTGGAGGACTAGTGGAAGGAGGGACCGCAGACAGGCGTAGTAGGCCTAACATAACAAAATTTGGCTGTAGGCACTTTTACATTGGTTCCAGGGGTACACGGGCAGCAGTGGACAGGTCACTGGAGGACTAGTGGAAGGAGGGACCGCAGACAGGCGTAGTAGGCCTAAAATAACAAAATTTGGCTGTAGTCACTTTTAAATTGGTTCCAGGGGTACACGGGCAGCAGTAGACAGGACACTGGAGGACTAGTGGAAGGAGGGACCGCAGACAGGCGTAGTAGGCCTAACATAACAAAATTTGGCTGTAGGCACTTTTACATTGGTTCCAGGGGTACACGGGCAGCAGTAGACAGGACACTGGAGGACTAGTGGAAGGAGGGACCGCGACAGGCGTAGTAGGCCTAACATAACAAAATTTGGCTGTAGGCACTTTTAAATTGGTTCCAGGGGTACACGGGCAGCAGTGGTCTGGTCAGTGGAGGACTAGTGAAAGGAAGGACCGCAGACAGGCGTAGTAGGCCTAACATAACAAAATTTGGCTGTAGGCACTTTTAAATTGGTTCCAGGGGTACACAGGCAGCAGTAGACAGGACACTGGAGGACTAGTGGAAGGAGGGACCGCAGACAGGCGTAGTAATCCTAATATAACAAAAATTGGCTGTAGGCACTTTTACATTGGTTCCAGGGGTACACGGGCAGCAGTGGACAGGTCACTGGAGGACTAGTGGAAGGAGGGACTGCAGACAGGCGTAGTAGGCCTAACATAACAAAATTTGGCTGTAGGCACTTTTACATTGGTTCCAGGGGTACACGGTCAGCAGTGGACAGGTCACTGGAGGACTAGTGGAAGGAGGGACCGCAGACAGGCCTAGTAGGCCTAAAATAACAAAATTTGGCTGTAGTCACTTTTAAATTGGTTCCAGGGGTACACGGGCAGCAGTAGACAGGACACTGGAGGACTAGTGGAAGGAGGGACCGCAGACAGGCGTAGTAGGCCTAACATAACAAAATTTGGCTGTCGGCACTTTTACATTGGTTCCAGGGGTACACGGGCAGCAGTAGACAGGACACTGGAGGACTAGTGGAAGGAGGGACCGCAGACAGGTGTAGTATGCCTAACATAACAAAATTTGGCTGTAGGCACTTTTACATTGTTTCCAGGGGTACACGGGCAGCAGTAGACAGGATACTGGAGGACTAGTGGAAGGAGGGACCGCAGACAGGCGTAGTAGGCCTAACATAACAAAATTTGGCTGTAGGCACTTTTACATTGGTTCCAGGGGTACACGGGCAGCAGTAGACAGGACACTGGAGGACTAGTGGAAGGAGGGACCGCAGACAGGCGTAGTAGGCCTAACATAACAAAATTTGGCTGTAGGCACTTTAAAATTGGTTCCAGGGTTACACGGGAAGCAGTGGTCTGGTCAGTGGAGGACTAGTGGAAGGAGGGACCGCAGACAGGCGTAGTAGGCCTAACATAACAAAATTTGGCTGTAGTCACTTTTAAATTGGTTCCAGGGGTACACGGGCAGCAGTAGACAGGACACTGGAGGACTAGTGGAAGGAGGGACCGCAGACAGGCGTAGTAGGCCTAACATAACAAAATTTGGCTGTAGGCACTTTTACATTGGTTCCAGGGGTACACGGGCAGCAGTAGACAGGACACTGGAGGACTAGTGGAAGGAGGGACCGCAGACAGGCGTAGTAGGCCTAACATAACAAAATTTGTGTGTAGGCACTTTTAAATTGGTTCCAGGGGTTCACGGGCAGCAGTGGTCTGGTCAGTGGAGGACTAGTGAAAGGAAGGACCGCAGACAGGCGTAGTAGGCCTAACATAACAAAATTTGGCTGTAGGCACTTTTAAATTGGTTCCAGGGGTACACAGGCAGCAGTAGACAGGACACTGGAGGACTAGTGGAAGGAGGGACCGCAGACAGGCGTAGTAATCCTAACATAACAAAAATTGGCTGTAGGCACTTTTACATTGGTTCCAGGGGTACACGGGCAGCAGTGGACAGGTCACTGGAGGACTAGTGGAAGGAGGGACCGCAGACAGGCGTAGTAGGCCTAACATAACAAAATTTGGCTGTAGGCACTTTTACATTGGTTCCAGGGGTACACGGGCAGCAGTGGACAGGTCACTGGAGGACTAGTGGAAGGAGGGACCGCAGACAGGCGAAGTAGGCCTAAAATAACAAAATTTGGCTGTAGTCACTTTTAAATTGGTTCCAGGGGTACACGGGCAGCAGTAGACAGGACACTGGAGGACTAGTGGAAGGAGGGACCGCAGACAGGCGTAGTAGGCCTAACATAACAAAATTTGGCTGTAGGCACTTTTACATTGGTTCCAGGGGTACACGGGCAGCAGTAGACAGGACACTGGAGGACTAGTGGAAGGAGGGACCGCAGACAGGCGTAGTAGGCCTAACATAACAAAATTTGTCTGTAGGCACTTTTAAATTGGTTCCAGGGGTACACGGGCAGCAGTGGTCTGGTCAGTGGAGGACTAGTGAAAGGAAGGACCGCAGACAGGCGTAGTAGGCCTAACATAACAAAATTTGGCTGTAGGCACTTTTAAATTGGTTCCAGGGGTACACAGGCAGCAGTAGACAGGACACTGGAGGACTAGTGGAAGAAGGGACCGCAGACAGGCGTAGTAATCCTAACATAACAAAAATTGGCTGTAGGCACTTTTACATTGGTTCCAGGGGTACACGGGCAGCAGTGGACAGGTCACTGGAGGACTAGTGGAAGGAGGGACCGCAGACAGGCGTTGTAGGCCTAACATAACAAAATTTGGCTGTAGGCACTTTTACATTGGTTCCAGGGGTACACGGGCAGCAGTGGACAGGTCACTGGAGGACTAGTGGAAGGAGGGACCGCAGACAGGCGTAGTAGGCCTAAAATAACAAAATTTGACTGTAGTCACTTTTAAATTGGTTCCAGGGGTACACGGGCAGCAGTAGACAGGACACTGGAGGACTAGTGGAAGGAGGGACCGCAGACAGGCGTAGTAGGCCTAACATAACAAAATTTGGCTGTAGGCACTTTTACATTGGTTCCAGGGGTACACGGGCAGCAGTAGACAGGACACTGGAGGACTAGTGGAAGGAGGGACCGCAGACAGGCGTAGTAGGCCTAACATAACAAAATTTGGCTGTAGGCACTTTAAAATTGGTTCCAGGGGTACACGGGAAGCAGTGGTCTGGTCAGTGGAGGACTAGTGGAAGGAGGGACCGCAGACAGGCGTAGTAGGCTGTAGGCACTTTAAAATTGGTTCCAGGGGTACACGGGAAGCAGTGGTCTGGTCAGTGGAGGACTAGTGGAAGGAGGGACCGCAGACAGGCGTAGTAGGCCTAACATAACAAAATTTGGCTGTAGGCACTTTTACATTGGTTCCAGGGGTACACGGGCAGCAGTACACAGGACACTGGAGGACTAGTGGAAGGAGGGACCGCAGACAGGCGTAGTAGGCCTAACATAACAAAATGTGGCTGTAGGCACTTTAAAATTGGTTCCAGGGGTACACGGGAAGCAGTGGTCTGGTCAGTGGAGGACTAGTGGAAGGAGGGACCGCAGACAGGCGTAGTAGGCCTAACATAACAAAATTTGGCTGTAGGCACTTGCAATTCTCTTGCAGGGGTACGCAGGCAGCATTGGTGTTGTCAGCGGAGGCCGATTGTAATGAGTGTCTGCCAGTTAGTACTCCAAAAAAATAAATAGATGTTAATGTCTCGCATTACAACAAAATCAAAACACAAAAGGGTGGAATACTTAGGTACAGGGGTGGGCTCCTCTACTGAGTTTTAGACCTAGTAATTTGGCGCTAATTATTTACTGGTGTAAATATAGGACACTGCCCCTGACTATGTTAAGTACCATCATACATGTCAACACAATGGTATTGTCAGTGCCAGGCATTGAATGATGTCAGCGCATAGACTAAACATTATAAAGGCACAGATGATTGGCCTCGGGGAGACCAAAACATCCAACACCGCGGAGACACCATCACGTGTTTCTCAACGCAGTGATTCCAGAACACTGCCCCCATCCCTTATGGGAAATATGCAGATGCATGTAAAGAAGCTGCGGAGACACCATCACGTGTTTCTCGACGCAAGCAGTGAATAGCCAGGCCTTTCCCCGGGAAGGAACAACCACGGGAAGAGCAGCATCCTATGAAGGAAAGCCACCTATGCCAAGCATGGTATCCATCCACAGACAGCTGTTTCGGGGTTTCTGCCCTTCATCAGTGTGGAGTAGGAATCTGGCTATTAGGAGCAGTGCCTAGTAAAAAGGCTATAAAGGCACAGATGATTGGCCTCGGGGAGACCAAAACATCCAACACCGCGGAGACACCATCACGTGTTTCTCAACGCAGTGATTCCAGAACACTGCCCCCATCCCTTATGGGAAATATGCAGATGCATGTAAAGAAGCTGCGGAGACACCATCACGTGTTTCTCGACGCAAGCAGTGAATAGCCAGGCCTTTCCCCGGGAAGGAACAACCACGGGAAGAGCAGCATCCTATGAAGGAAAGCCACCTATGCCAAGCATGGTATCCATCCACAGACAGCTGTTTCGGGGTTTCTGCCCCTCATCAGTGTGGAGTAGGAATCTGGCTATTAGGAGCAGTGCCTAGTAAAAAGGCTATAAAGGCACAGATGATTCGCCTCGGGGAGACCAAAACATCCAACACCGCGGAGACACCATCACGTGTTTCTCAACGCAGTGATTCCAGAACACTGCCCCCATCCCTTATGGGAAATATGCAGATGCATGTAAAGAAGCTGCGGAGACACCATCACGTGTTTCTCGACGCAAGCAGTGAATAGCCAGGCCTTTCCCCGGGAAGGAACAACCACGGGAAGAGCAGCATCCTATGAAGGAAAGCCACCTATGCCAAGCATGGTATCCATCCA
The DNA here is from genome assembly GCF_032444005.1 of Ranitomeya imitator. NCBI lineage: Eukaryota > Metazoa > Chordata > Amphibia > Anura > Dendrobatidae > Ranitomeya > Ranitomeya imitator. The sequence goes on from NC_091284.1 coordinate 204,630,125, forward strand.
CAGACAGCTGTTTCGGGGTTTCTGCCCTTCATCAGTGTGGAGTAGAAATCTGGCTATTAGGAGCAGTGCCTAGTAAAAAGGCTATAAAGGCACAGATGATTGGCCTCGGGGAGACCAAAACATCCAACACCGCGGAGACACCATCACGTGTTTCTCAACGCAGTGATTCCAGAACACTGCCCCCATCCCTTATGAGAAATATGCAGATGCATGTAAAGAAGCTGCGGAGACACCATCACGTGTTTCTCGACGCAAGCAGTGAATAGCCAGGCCTTTCCCCGGGAAGGAACAACCACGGGAAGAGCAGCATCCTATGAAGGAAAGCCACCTATGCCAAGCATGGTATCCATACACAGACAGCTGTTTCGGGGTTTCTGCCCCTCATCAGTGTGGAGTAGGAATCTGGCTATTAGGAGCAGTGCCTAGTAAAAAGGCTATAAAGGCACAGATGATTCGCCTCGGGGAGACCAAAACATCCAACACCGCGGAGACACCATCACGTGTTTCTCAACGCAGTGATTCCAGAACACTGCCCCCATCCCTTATGGGAAATATGCAGATGCATGTAAAGAAGCTGCGGAGACACCATCACGTGTTTCTCGACGCAAGCAGTGAATAGCCAGGCCTTTCCCCGGGAAGGAACAACCACGGGAAGAGCAGCATCCTATGAAGGAAAGCCACCTATGCCAAGCATGGTATCCATCCACAGACAGCTGTTTCGGGGTTTCTGCCCCTCATCAGTGTGGAGTAGGAATCTGGCTATTAGGAGCAGTGCCTAGTAAAAAGGCTATAAAGGCACAGATGATTCGCCTCGGGGAGACCAAAACATCCAACACCGCGGAGACACCATCACGTGTTTCTCAACGCAGTGATTCCAGAACACTGCCCCCATCCCTTATGGGAAATATGCAGATGCATGTAAAGAAGCTGCGGAGACACCATCACGTGTTTCTCGACGCAAGCAGTGAATAGCCAGGCCTTTCCCCGGGAAGGAACAACCACGGGAAGAGCAGCATCCTATGAAGGAAAGCCACCTATGCCAAGCATGGTATCCATCCACAGACAGCTGTTTCGGGGTTTCTGCCCCTCATCAGTGTGGAGTAGGAATCTGGCTATTAGGAGCAGTGCCTAGTAAAAAGGCTATAAAGGCACAGATGATTGGCCTCGGGGAGACCAAAACATCCAACACCGCGGAGACACCATCACGTGTTTCTCAACGCAGTGATTCCAGAACACTGCCCCCATCCCTTATGGGAAATATGCAGATGCATGTAAAGAAGCTGCGGAGACACCATCACGTGTTTCTCGACGCAAGCAGTGAATAGCCAGGCCTTTCCCCGGGATGAACAACCACGGGAAGAGCAGCATCCTATGAAGGAAAGCCACCTATGCCAAGCATGGTATCCATCCACAGACAGCTGTTTCGGGGTTTCTGCCCCTCATCAGTGTGGAGTAGGAATCTGGCTATTAGGAGCAGTGCCTAGTAAAAAGGCTATAAAGGCACAGATGATTGGCCTCGGGGAGACCAAAACATCCAACACCGCGGAGACACCATCACGTGTTTCTCAACGCAGTGATTCCAGAACACTGCCCCCATCCCTTATGGGAAATATGCAGATGTATGTAAAGAAGCTGCGGAGACACCATCACGTGTTTCTCGACGCAAGCAGTGAATAGCCAGGCCTTTCCCCGGGAAGGAACAACCACGGGAAGAGCAGCATCCTATGAAGGAAAGCCACCTATGCCAAGCATGGTATCCATCCACAGACAGCTGTTTCGGGGTTTCTGCCCCTCATCAGTGTGGAGTAGGAATCTGGCTATTAGGAGCAGTGCCTAGTAAAAAGGCTATAAAGGCACAGATGATTGGCCTCCGGGAGACCAAAACATCCAACACCGCGGAGACACCATCACGTGTTTCTCAACGCAGTGATTCCAGAACACTGCCCCCATCCCTTATGGGAAATATGCAGATGCATGTAAAGAAGCTGCGGAGACACCATCACGTGTTTCTCGACGCAAGCAGTGAATAGTCAGGCCTTTCCCTGGGAAGGAACAACCACGGGAAGAGCAGCATCCTATGAAGGAAAGCCACCTATGCCAAGCATGGTATCCATCCACAGACAGCTGTTTCGGGGTTTCTGCCCCTCATCAGTGTGGAGTAGGAATCTGGCTATTAGGAGCCGTGCCTAGTAAAAAGGCTATAAAGGAACAGATGATTGGCCTCGGGGAGACCAAAACATCCAACACCGCGGAGACACCATCACGTGTTTCTCAACGCAGTGATTCCAGAACACTGCCCCCATCCCTTATGGGAAATATGCAGATGCATGTAAAGAAGCTGCGGAGACACCATCACGTGTTTCTCGACGCAAGCAGTGAATAGCCAGGCCTTTCCCCGGGAAGGAACAACCACGGGAAGAGCAGCATCCTATGAAGGAAAGCCACCTATGCCAAGCATGGTATCCATCCACAGACAGCTGTTTCGGGGTTTCTGCCCTTCATCAGTGTGGAGTAGGAATCTGGCTATTAGGAGCAGTGCCTAGTAAAAAGGCTATAAAGGCACAGATGATTGGCCTCGGGGAGACCAAAACATCCAACACCGCGGAGACACCATCACGTGTTTCTCAACGCAGTGATTCCAGAACACTGCCCCCATCCCTTATGGGAAATATGCAGATGCATGTAAAGAAGCTGCGGAGACACCATCACGTGTTTCTCGACGCAAGCAGTGAATAGCCAGGCCTTTCCCCGGGAAGGAACAACCACGGGAAGAGCAGCATCCTATGAAGGAAAGCCACCTATGCCAAGCATGGTATCCATCCACAGACAGCTGTTTCGGGGTTTCTGCCCCTCATCAGTGTGGAGTAGGAATCTGGCTATTAGGAGCAGTGCCTAGTAAAAAGGCTATAAAGGCACAGATGATTCGCCTCGGGGAGACCAAAACATCCAACACCGCGGAGACACCATCACGTGTTTCTCAACGCAGTGATTCCAGAACACTGCCCCCATCCCTTATGGGAAATATGCAGATGCATGTAAAGAAGCTGCGGAGACACCATCACGTGTTTCTCGACGCAAGCAGTGAATAGCCAGGCCTTTCCCCAGGAAGGAACAACCACGGGAAGAGCAGCATCCTATGAAGGAAAGCCACCTATGCCAAGCATGGTATCCATCCACAGACAGCTGTTTCGGGGTTTCTGCCCCTCATCAGTGTGGAGTAGGAATCTGGCTATTAGGAGCAGTGCCTAGTAAAAAGGCTATAAAGGCACAGATGATTCGCCTCGGGGAGACCAAAACATCCAACACCGCGGAGACACCATCACGTGTTTCTCAACGCAGTGATTCCAGAACACTGCCCCCATCCCTTATGGGAAATATGCAGATGCATGTAAAGAAGCTGCGGAGACACCATCACGTGTTTCTCGACGCAAGCAGTGAATAGCCAGGCCTTTCCCCGGGAAGGAACAACCACGGGAAGAGCAGCATCCTATGAAGGAAAGCCACCTATGCCAAGCATGGTATCCATCCACAGACAGCTGTTTCGGGGTTTCTGCCCCTCATCAGTGTGGAGTAGGAATCTGGCTATTAGGAGCAGTGCCTAGTAAAAAGGCTATAAAGGCACAGATGATTGGCCTCGGGGAGACCAAAACATCCAACACCGCGGAGACACCATCACGTGTTTCTCAACGCAGTGATTCAAGAACACTGCCCCCATCCCTTATGGGAAATATGCAGATGCATGTAAAGAAGCTGCGGAGACACCATCACGTGTTTCTCGACGCAAGCAGTGAATAGCCAGGCCTTTCACCGGGATGAACAACCACGGGAAGAGCAGCATCCTATGAAGCAAAGCCACCTATGCCAAGCATGGTATCCATCCACAGACAGCTGTTTCGGGGTTTCTGCTCCTCATCAGTGTGGAGTAGGAATCTGGCTATTAGGAGCAGTGCCTAGTAAAAAGGCTATAAAGGCACAGATGATTGGCCTCGGGGAGACCAAAACATCCAACACCGCGGAGACACCATCACGTGTTTCTCAACGCAGTGATTCCAGAACACTGCCCCCATCCCTTATGGGAAATATGCAGATGTATGTAAAGAAGCTGCGGAGACACCATCACGTGTTTCTCGACGCAAGCAGTGAATAGCCAGGCCTTTCCCCGGGAAGGAACGACCACGGGAAGAGCAGCATCCTATGAAGGAAAGCCACCTATGCCAAGCATGGTATCCATCCACAGACAGCTGTTTCGGGGTTTCTGCCCCTCATCAGTGTGGAGTAGGAATCTGGCTATTAGGAGCAGTGCCTAGTAAAAAGGCTATAAAGGCACAGATGATTGGCCTCCGGGAGACCAAAACATCCAACACCGCGGAGACACCATCACGTGTTTCTCAACGCAGTGATTCCAGAACACTGCCCCCATCCCTTATGGGAAATATGCAGATGCATGTAAAGAAGCTGCGGAGACACCATCACGTGTTTCTCGACGCAAGCAGTGAATAGTCAGGCCTTTCCCCGGGAAGGAACAACCACGGGAAGAGCAGCATCCTATGAAGGAAAGCCACCTATGCCAAGCATGGTATCCATCCACAGACAGCTGTTTCGGGGTTTCTGCCCCTCATCAGTGTGGAGTAGGAATCTGGCTATTAGGAGCCGTGCCTAGTAAAAAGGCTATAAAGGAACAGATGATTGGCCTCGGGGAGACCAAAACATCCAACACCGCGGAGACACCATCACGTGTTTCTCAACGCAGTGATTCCAGAACACTGCCCCCATCCCTTATGGGAAATATGCAGATGCATGTAAAGAAGCTGCGGAGACACCATCACGTGTTTCTCGACGCAAGCAGTGAATAGCCAGGCCTTTCCCCGTTGAGTGCGCACCACCATCGCCAGAGACACTTTATTGTACTATGAGGGACCCAGTGGCAGTACCGTTGACCAAAAGCGGGCACACCCACCTCTTCAGACAAACGGCACTCTCACGGGTGCTTGCGCCAAGTGGCGAGACCACGGCCCCGTGGGGGGAGTTTGGCCATTTAGGGAGGTGTAAACATGTCGTATGCTGGACAATCAGCTGCTGCAAATTACGTGATTGGAAAAGTCAGTCAGAGTGGTCCACAAGCAAGACCTTTTCATAGGAAAGCTAGGTGTCAGCCGGGCAAGGTGGGGCAAAAGAATTCAAAATCCAGTTGTGGTTCATTTTAATGAAGGTTAGATCATCCACATTTTGGGTAGCCAGACGAGTCCTTTTTTCGGTTAATATTGAACCTGCAGCACTGAATACTCTTTCTGATAGGACACTAGCTGCCGGGCAAGCAAGCTCCTGCAATGCATATTCTGCCAATTCTGGCCAGGTGTCTAATTTGGATGCCCAGTAATCAAATGGGAATGACGGTTGAGGGAGAACATCGATAAGGGATGAAAAATAGTTAGTAACCATACTGGACAAATGTTGTCTCCTGTCACTTTGAATTGATGCTGCAGTACCTGTCCTGTCTGCGGTCATAGCAAAATCACTCCACAACCTGGTCAGAAAACACCTCTGTCCAACACCACTTCTGATTTCTGCACCTCTAACACCTCTGGTCTGCTGCCCCCTGCAGCTCGTGTGAGAACGATCACGGGCGCTGTGTGCTGGGAATGCCTGAAGCAAACGGTCAACAAGAGTTGATTGTTTGGTTGCTAATATTAGTTCCAGGTTCTCATGTGGCATAATATTTTGCAATTTGCCTTTATAATGAGGATCAAGGAGGCAGGCCAACCAGTAATCGTCATCAGTCATCATTTTAGTAATGCGTGTGTCCCTTTTGAGGATACGTAAGGCATAATCCGCCATGTGGGCCAAAGTTCCAGTTGTCAGATCTGCGATTGTGCTGGGTTGAGGGGCTTTTTCAGGGACTTCTAAGTCACTTGTCTCCCTAAAAAAACCTGACCCCGGCCTTGCAACGCCACCAGTTGCTATTGGCCCCGTAGAAGCTTCCTCATTAAAAAAATACTCATCCCCATCATCCTCCTCGTCCTCCTCCTCCTGTTCGCCCACTACCTCGTCCTGTACACTGCCCTGACCAGACAATGGCTGACTGTCATCAAGGCTTTCCTCTTCCTCTGCTGCAGACGCCTGCTCCTTTATGTGCGTCAAACTTTGCATCAGCAGACGCATTAGGGGGATGCTCATGCTTATTATGGCGTTGTCTGCACTAACCAGCCATGTGCATTCCTCAAAACACTGAAGGACTTGACACATGTCTTGTATCTTCGACCACTGCACACCTGACAACTCCATGTCTGCCATCCTACTGCCTGCCCGTGTATGTGTATCCTCCCACAAATACATAACAGCACGCCTCTGTTCGCACAGTCTCTGAAGCATGTGCAGTGTTGAATTCCACCTTGTTGCAACGTCTATGATTAGGCGATGCTGGGGAAGGTTCAAAGACCGCTGATAGGTCTGTATACGGCTGGAGTGTACGGGCGAACGGCGGATATGCGAGCAAAGTCCGCGCACTTTGAGGAGCAGGTCGGATAACCCCGGATAACTTTTCAGGAAGCACTGCACCACCAGGTCTAAGGTGTGAGCCAGGCAAGGAATGTGTTTCAGTTGGGAAAGGGAGATGGCAGCCATGAAATTCCTTCCGTTATCACTCACTACCTTGCCTGCCTCAAGATCTACTGTGCCCAGCCACGACTGCGTTTCTTTCTGCAAGAACTCGGACAGAACTTCCGCGGTGTGTCTGTTTACGCCCAAACACTTCATAGCCAATACAGCCTGCTGACGCTTGCCAGTAGCTGCCCCATAATGGGACAACTGGTTTGCAACAGTGGCTGCTCCGAAAGGGTGTCGTTGGGCGACTGCGGTCTGTGGACGAGCTCTCGCTTCTGCAGGAGGACGAGGAGGAGGAGGAGGGGGTGCGAACGGCTACAGCCAACTGTTTCCTAGACTGTTGGCTAGGCAGAACTGTCAGGCAGAAATTGCTGTCCCCTGTGGACCCTGCATCCACCACATTTACCCAGTGTGCCGTGATGGACATGTAACATCCCTGGCCATGCCTACTGGTCCATGCATCTGTTGTCAGGTGACCCTTTGTACTCACAGATTGCCTGAGTGCATGGATGATGCGCTCTTTAACATGCTGGTGGAGGGCTGGGATGGCTTTTCTCAAAAAGAAGTGTTGACTGGGTAGCTCGAAGCGTGGTACAGCGTAGTCCATCAGGGCTTTGAAAGCTTCGCTTTCAACTAACCAGTAGGGCATCATCTCTAACGAGATTAGTCTAGCTATGTGGGCATTCAAACCCTGTGTACATGGATGCGAGGCTAAGTACTTCCTTTTTATAACCAGAGTCTCATGTAGGGTGAGCTGGACTGGAGAGCTGGAGATCGTGGAACTAGCGGGGGTGCCGGTGGACATGGCAGACTGAGAGACGGTTGGAGACGGTATTGTTGCCACCTGTGCCCTAGATGCAGTGTTTCCTACTACGAAACTGGTGATTCCCTGACCCTGACTGCTTTGGCCTGGCAAAGAAACCTGCACAGATACTGCAGGTGGTGCAGAAAATGGTGGCCTTACACTGACGGAAGGGATGTAGCGTTGCTGACTAGCTTCATTGGCCGAGGGTGCTACAACCTTAAGGGACGTTTGGTAGTTAGTCCAGGCTTGCAAATGCATGGTGGTTAAATGTCTATGCATGCAACTTGTATTCAGACTTTTCAGATTTTGACCTCTGCTTAAGGTAGTTGAACATTTTTGACAGATGACTTTGCGCTGATCAATTGGATGTTGTTTAAAATAATGCCAGACTGCACTCTTTCTAGCATCGGATCCCTTTTCAGGCATTGCAGACTGAGCTTTAATCGGATGGCCACGCTGTCCTCCAACAGGTTTTGGCTTTGCCACGCGTTTTGGGCCATCTACGGGCCCGGCAGATGGAACCTGTTGCGATGTTGATGCCTGCTGCGGCCCCTCCTCCTCCACTTCAGAACTACTGCAGCCTGCACCCTGTTCTCCCAATGGCTGCCAATCGGGGTCAACAACTGGGTCATCTTTAACTTCCTCTTCTAGCTCGTGTGCAACTTTGTAAGTCGGTGGTATAGCGTTCGTGACGGGGCAACATAGTCTCATCAGGGTCTGATTCTGGATCAGTACCCTGCGAGGGCAATGTTGTGGTCTGAGTCAAAGGACCAGCATAGTAGTCTGGCTCTGGCTGTGCATCAGTGCACTCCATGTCAGATTCAACTTGTAATGGGCATGGCCTGTTAACTGTTTCACTTTCTAAGCCAGGGACAGTATGTGTAAAGAGCTCCATGGTCGCCTGCTGCATCCTTCTCTGTTGCTGTTTTTGCTGAAGAGGACAAGGAAGCGACTTGTCCCTGACCGTGAACATCCACTAACGACACGCTGCTTTTACATTTACCAGTTTCAGAAGAGGAGGCAAAAGAGCTAGCGGCTGAGTCAGCAAGGTAAGCCAAAACTTGCTCTTGCTGCTCCGGCTTTAAAAGCGGTTTTCCCACTCCCAGAAAAGGGAGTGTTCCAGGCCTTGTGTAGCCAGATGACGAACCTGGCTCCACAGCTCAAGACTTAGGTGCTATATTGTTTTTCCCACGACCACCCGATGCTCCACTACCACTACCATCATTACCAGCTGGCAATGAACGCCCACGGCCACGACCTCTTCCACCAGACTTCCTCATTGTTTTAAAAACGTCACCAAACTAACGGTATTTGTTACTGTCAAACAACTTACAAGGTGAACTCTAACTTCTGTATGATTTAGATATCCCTTTATAGGTGGGTGAGACCACAAGGAAAATCAGGCACGATGTTACACACTCTGTTTTCTGTGGCACCAAATGAGAGAGATGCCACACACGCAGGACTGTCACTCAAGCACAAAGGCCAATATTAATCTCCCACTGTTTTTTTTTTCAGGGAGAATTTAGATACCAAATTTAAAAAAAACCACTAGGCTTTCTATGGCCCACTATTTAAGAGAGATGGCACACTCAGGACTGGCAGACAAGCAGAAAGGCCAATATTAATCTCCCTCTGTTTTTTTTTTCAGGGAGAATTTAGATACCAAATTGTAAAAAAAACCACTAGGCTTTCTATGGCCCACTATTTAAGAGAGATGGCACACTCAGGACTGGCAGACAAGCAGAAAGGCCAATATTAATCTCCCACTGTTTTTTTTTCAGGGAGAATTTAGATACCAAATAAAAAAAAAAAACTCTAGGCTTTCTATGGCCCACTATTTAAGAGAGATGGCACACTCAGGACTGGCACACAAACAGAAAGGCCAATATTAATCTCCCACTGTTTTTTTTTTTTTTCAGGGAGAATTTAGATACCAAATTAAAAAAAAAAAACACTAGGCTTTCTATGGCCCACTATTTAAGAGAGATGGCACACTCAGGACTGGCAGACAAGCAGAAAGGCCAATATTAATCTCCCACTGTTTTTTTTTTCAGGGAGAATTTAGATACCAAATTTAAAAAAAAAACACTAGGCTTTCTATGGCCCACTATTTAAGAGAGATGGCACACTCAGGACTGGCACACAAGCAGAAAGGCCAATATTAATCTCCCATGTTTTTTTTATTTTTTCAGGGAGAATTTAGATACCAAATTTAAAAAAAAAATAGGCTTTCTATGGCCCACTATTTAAGAGAGATGGCACACTCAGGACTGGCAGACAAGCAGAAAGGCCAATATTAATCTCCCACTGTTTTTTTTTTTTTCAGGAAGAATTTAGATACCAAATTTAAAAAAAAAAACACTAGGCTTTCTATGGCCCACTATTTAAGAGAGATGGCACACTCAGGACTGGCAGACAAGCAGAAAGGCCAATATTAATCTCCCACTGTTTTTTTTTCTTTTCAGGGAGAATTTAGATACCAAATTAAAAAAAAAACGCTAGGCTTTCTATGGCCCACTATTTAAGAGAGATGGCACACTCAGGACTGGCAGACAAGCAGAAAGGCCAATATTAATCTCCCACTGTTTTTTTTTTCTTTTCAGGGAGAATTTAGATACCAAATTTAAAAAAAAAACACTAGGCTTTCTATGGCCCACTATTTAAGAGAGATGGCCCACTCAGGACTGGCAGACAAGCAGAAAGGTCAATATTAATCTCCCACTGTTTTTTTTTTTTCAGGGAGAAATTAGATACCAAATTTAAAAAAAAAACTAGGCTTTCTATGGCCCACTATTTAAGAGAGATGGCACACACAGGACTGGCACTCTAGCAGAAATGCCAATCTTAATCTCCCACAACTTATTTTTTTAGGGAGAATTAAAAAAAAAAAAAAAGGGACTGTCCTACAATTACTATCTCCCTGCAGTAATCTCAGCCAGGTATGGCAGGCAGCAATAAGAAGGAGTGGACTGCTGCACAAATTAAATCAAATGTGTGGACAAACAAAAAAGATAGCTGTGCAGAAAGGAAGGAACAACAGGATTTGTGCTTTGAAAAAAGCAGTTGGTTTGCACAGCGGTGTACACACAGCAATGCAGCTATCAGGGAGCCTTCTAGAGCAGCCCAATGAGCTACAGCGCTGAGGAAAAAACAGCTTCCACTGTCCCTGCAAACAAAAGGTGGTGTTGGACAGTGGAAATCGCTACAGCACAAGCGGTTTGGTGGTTAATGGACCCTGCCTAACGATATCCCTGCTTCTGACGAAGCGGCAGCAACCTCTCCCTATGCTCAAATCAGCAGCAGTAAGATGGCGGTCGGCGGGAACGCCTCTTTATAGCCCCTGTGACACCGCAGACAACAAGCCAATCACTGCAATGCCCTTCTCTAAGATGGTGGGGACCAGGACCTATGTCATCACGCTGCCCACACTCTGCGTCCACCTTCATTGGCTGAGAAATGGCGCTTTTAGCATCATTGAAACGTGAATTTGGCGCGAAAGTCGTGTACCGCATGGCCGACCCCACACAGGGGTCGGGTTTCGTGAAACCCGACTGTGCCAAAAGTCGGCGACTTTTGAAAATGAACGATCCGTTTCGCTCAACCCTAGTAGTCTGCAGTCACATACTGTAGATTGACTGCAGACTTTTATCCCAAGCCCAGACTACCCCTTTAAAGGTAACCTGACAGGTGATACAGGCTGTTCAAACTATGTGCAACACGTAACAGGCACCAGCTGTAGTGTCTCACCAGGTATGTTTGGCTCTATAAAGCTGCTGAGTTTCAGAGAAAAACATACTTTTAATACGTACTGGGGAGCAAGCGGTGCTGTGCACTAGTCCTACAGACAGGTCCCTAGTTGCTTCTCCCCACCCTCTGACAGTGCGGTGCTGTGCACAAGTCCTGCAGACAGATCCCAAACGGTTTCTCCCCACCCACTGTCAGCGGGTGGGGAGAATCAACCAATGACCTGTCTGTAGGACTAGTGCACAGCACTGCACTGTCAGAGGGTGGGGAGAAGCAACTAGGGACCTGTCTGCAGGACTAGTGCACAGCACCGCACTGCCAGTGGGTGGTGATAAGCCACCAGGTACCTTTCTGTCGGACTAGTCCACAGCACCGCACTGTGAGCGGGTGGGGAGAAGCCACCAGGCACCTGTCTGTAGGACTAGTGCACACCACCGCACTGTCAGCGGGTGGGGAGAAGCCACCAGGCACCTGTTTGTAGGACTAGTGCACAGCACCGCACTGCCAGTGGGTGGTGATAAGCCACCAGGTACCTTTCTGTCGGACTAGTCCACAGCACCGCACTGTGAGCGGGTGGGGAGAAGCCACCAGGCACCTGTCTGTAGGACTAGTGCACACCACTGCACTGTCAGCAGGTGGGGAGAAGCCACCAGGCACCTGTTTGTAGGACTAGTGCACAGCACCGCACTGCCAGTGGGTGGTGATAAGCCACCAGGTACCTTTCTGTCGGACTAGTCCACAGAACCACACTGTCAGCGGGTGGGGAGAAGCCACCAGGCACCTGTCTGTAGGACTAGTGCACACCACCGCACTGTCAGTAAGTGGGGAGAACCCACCAGGTACCTGTCTCTAGGACTAGTGCACAGCACCGCACTGTCAGCGAGTGGGGAGAAGCCACCAGGAACCTGTCTGTAGGACTAGTGCACAGCACCGCACTGTCAGCAGGTGGGGAGAAGCCACCAGGAACCTGTCTGTAGGACTAGTGCACAGCACTGCACTGTCAGCGGGTGGGGAGAAGCCGCCAACTACCTGTCTGTAGGACTAGTGCACAGCACCGCACTGTCAGCGGGTGGGGAGAAGCCACTAGGAACCTGTCTGTAGGACTATTGCAAAGCACTGCACTGTCAGCAGGTGGGGAGAAGCCACTAGGCACCTGTCTGTCTGTCTGTCTGGTGGCCTTACACTGACGGAAGGGATGTAGCGTTGCTGACTAGCTTCATTGGCCGAGGGTGCTACAACCTTAAGGGACGTTTGGTAGTTAGTCCAGGCTTGCAAATGCATGGTGGTTAAATGTCTATGCATGCAACTTGTATTCAGACTTTTCAGATTTTGACCTCTGCTTAAGGTAGTTGAACATTTTTGACAGATGACTTTGCGCTGATCAATTGGATGTTGTTTAAAATAATGCCAGACTGCACTCTTTCTAGCATCGGATCCCTTTTCAGGCATTGCAGACTGAGCTTTAATCGGATGGCCACGCTGTCCTCCAACAGGTTTTGGCTTTGCCACGCGTTTTGGGCCATCTACGGGCCCGGCAGATGGAACCTGTTGCGATGTTGATGCCTGCTGCGGCCCCTCCTCCTCCACTTCAGAACTACTGCAGCCTGCACCCTGTTCTCCCAATGGCTGCCAATCGGGGTCAACAACTGGGTCATCTATAACTTCCTCTTCTAGCTCGTGTGCAACTTTGTAAGTCGGTGGTATAGCGTTCGTGACGGGGCAACATAGTCTCATCAGGGTCTGATTCTGGATCAGTACCCTGCGAGGGCAATGTTGTGGTCTGAGTCAAAGGACCAGCATAGTAGTCTGGCTCTGGCTGTGCATCAGTGCACTCCATGTCAGATTCAACTTGTAATGGGCATGGCCTGTTAACTGTTTCACTTTCTAAGCCAGGGACAGTATGTGTAAAGAGCTCCATGGTCGCCTGCTGCATCCTTCTCTGTTGCTGTTTTTGCTGAAGAGGACAAGGAAGCGACTTGTCCCTGACCGTGAACATCCACTAACGACACGCTGCTTTTACATTTACCAGTTTCAGAAGAGGAGGCAAAAGAGCTAGAGGCTGAGTCAGCAAGGTAAGCCAAAACTTGCTCTTGCTGCTCCGGCTTTAAAAGCGGTTTTCCCACTCCCAGAAAAGGGAGTGTTCCAGGCCTTGTGTAGCCAGATGACGAACCTGGCTCCACAGCTCAAGACTTAGGTGCTATACTGTTTTTCCCACGACCACCGGATGCTCCACTACCACTACCATCATTACCAGCTGGCAATGAACGCCCACGGCCACGACCTCTTCCACCAGACTTCCTCATTGTTTTAAAAACGTCACCAAACTAACGGTATTTGTTACTGTCAAACAACTTACAAGGTGAACTCTAACTTCTGTATGATTTAGATATCCCTTTATAGGTGGGTGAGACCACAAGGAAAATCAGGCACGATGTTACACACTCTGTTTTCTGTGGCACCAAATGAGAGAGATGCCACACACGCAGGACTGTCACTCAAGCACAAAGGCCAATATTAATCTCCCACTGTTTTTTTTTTCAGGGAGAATTTAGATACCAAATTTTAAAAAAAACACTAGGCTTTCTATGGCCCACTATTTAAGAGAGATGGCACACTCAGGACTGGCAGACAAGCAGAAAGGCCAATATTAATCTCCCTCTGTTTTTTTTTTCAGGGAGAATTTAGATACCAAATTGTAAAAAAAACCACTAGGCTTTCTATGGCCCACTATTTAAGAGAGATGGCACACTCAGGACTGGCAGACAAGCAGAAAGGCCAATATTAATCTCCCACTGTTTTTTTTTCAGGGAGAATTTAGATACCAAATAAAAAAAAAAAAACTCTAGACTTTCTATGGCCCACTATTTAAGAGAGATGGCACACTCAGGACTGGCACACAAACAGAAAGGCCAATATTAATCTCCCACTGTTTTTTTTTTTTTCAGGGAGAATTTAGATACCAAATTAAAAAAAAAAAACACTAGGCTTTCTATGGCCCACTATTTAAGAGAGATGGCACACTCAGGACTGGCAGACAAGCAGAAAGGCCAATATTAATCTCCCACTGTTTTTTTTTTCAGGGAGAATTTAGATACCAAATTTAAAAAAAAAACACTAGGCTTTCTATGGCCCACTATTTAAGAGAGATGGCACACTCAGGACTGGCACACAAGCAGAAAGGCCAATATTAATCTCCCATGTTTTTTTTATTTTTTCAGGGAGAATTTAGATACCAAATTTAAAAAAAAAATAGGCTTTCTATGGCCCACTATTTAAGAGAGATGGCACACTCAGGACTGGCAGACAAGCAGAAAGGCCAATATTAATCTCCCACTGTTTTTTTTTTTTCAGGAAGAATTTAGATACCAAATTTAAAAAAAAAAACACTAGGCTTTCTATGGCCCACTATTTAAGAGAGATGGCACACTCAGGACTGGCAGACAAGCAGAAAGGCCAATATTAATCTCCCACTGTTTTTTTTTCTTTTCAGGGAGAATTTAGATACCAAATTAAAAAAAAAACACTAGGCTTTCTATGGCCCACTATTTAAGAGAGATGGCACACTCAGGACTGGCAGACAAGCAGAAAGGCCAATATTAATCTCCCACTGTTTTTTTTTTCTTTTCAGGGAGAATTTAGATACCAAATTTAAAAAAAAAACACTAGGCTTTCTATGGCCCACTATTTAAGAGAGATGGCCCACTCAGGACTGGCAGACAAGCAGAAAGGTCAATATTAATCTCCCACTGTTTTTTTTTTTTCAGGGAGAAATTAGATACCAAATTTTAAAAAAAAACTAGGCTTTCTATGGCCCACTATTTAAGAGAGATGGCACACACAGGACTGGCACTCTAGCAGAAATGCCAATCTTAATCTCCCACAACTTATTTTTTTAGGGAGAATTAAAAAAAAAAAAAAAGGGACTGTCCTACAATTACTATCTCCCTGCAGTAATCTCAGCCAGGTATGGCAGGCAGCAATAAGAAGGAGTGGACTGCTGCACAAATTAAATCAAATGTGTGGACAAACAAAAAAGATAGCTGTGCAGAAAGGAAGGAACAACAGGATTTGTGCTTTGAAAAAAGCAGTTGGTTTGCACAGCGGTGTACACACAGCAATGCAGCTATCAGGGAGCCTTCTAGAGCAGCCCAATGAGCTACAGCGCTGAGGAAAAAACAGCTTCCACTGTCCCTGCAAACAAAAGGTGGTGTTGGACAGTGGAAATCGCTACAGCACAAGCGGTTTGGTGGTTAATGGACCCTGCCTAACGATATCCCTGCTTCTGACGAAGCGGCAGCAACCTCTCCCTATGCTCAAATCAGCAGCAGTAAGATGGCGGTCGGCGGGAACGCCTCTTTATAGCCCCTGTGACACCGCAGACAACAAGCCAATCACTGCAATGCCCTTCTCTAAGATGGTGGGGACCAGGACCTATGTCATCACGCTGCCCACACTCTGCGTCCACCTTCATTGGCTGAGAAATGGCGCTTTTAGCATCATTGAAACGTGAATTTGGCGCGAAAGTCGTGTACCGCATGGCCGACCCCACACAGGGGTCGGGTTTCGTGAAACCCGACTGTGCCAAAAGTCGGCGACTTTTGAAAATGAACGATCCGTTTCGCTCAACCCTAGTAGTCTGCAGTCACATACTGTAGATTGACTGCAGACTTTTATCCCAAGCCCAGACTACCCCTTTAAAGGTAACCTGACAGGTGATACAGGCTGTTCAAACTATGTGCAACACGTAACAGGCACCAGCTGTAGTGTCTCACCAGGTATGTTTGGCTCTATAAAGCTGCTGAGTTTCAGAGAAAAACATACTTTTAATACGTACTGGGGAGCAAGCGGTGCTGTGCACTAGTCCTACAGACAGGTCCCTAGTTGCTTCTCCCCACCCTCTGACAGTGCGGTGCTGTGCACAAGTCCTGCAGACAGATCCCAAACGGTTTCTCCCCACCCACTGTCAGCGGGTGGGGAGAATCAACCAATGACCTGTCTGTAGGACTAGTGCACAGCACTGCACTGTCAGAGGGTGGGGAGAAGCAACTAGGGACCTGTCTGCAGGACTAGTGCACAGCACCGCACTGCCAGTGGGTGGTGATAAGCCACCAGGTACCTTTCTGTCGGACTAGTCCACAGCACCGCACTGTGAGCGGGTGGGGAGAAGCCACCAGGCACCTGTCTGTAGGACTAGTGCACACCACCGCACTGTCAGCGGGTGGGGAGAAGCCACCAGGCACCTGTTTGTAGGACTAGTGCACAGCACCGCACTGCCAGTGGGTGGTGATAAGCCACCAGGTACCTTTCTGTCGGACTAGTCCACAGCACCGCACTGTGAGCGGGTGGGGAGAAGCCACCAGGCACCTGTCTGTAGGACTAGTGCACACCACTGCACTGTCAGCAGGTGGGGAGAAGCCACCAGGCACCTGTTTGTAGGACTAGTGCACAGCACCGCACTGCCAGTGGGTGGTGATAAGCCACCAGGTACCTTTCTGTCGGACTAGTCCACAGAACCACACTGTCAGCGGGTGGGGAGAAGCCACCAGGCACCTGTCTGTAGGACTAGTGCACACCACCGCACTGTCAGTAAGTGGGGAGAACCCACCAGGTACCTGTCTCTAGGACTAGTGCACAGCACCGCACTGTCAGCGAGTGGGGAGAAGCCACCAGGAACCTGTCTGTAGGACTAGTGCACAGCACCGCACTGTCAGCAGGTGGGGAGAAGCCACCAGGAACCTGTCTGTAGGACTAGTGCACAGCACTGCACTGTCAGCGGGTGGGGAGAAGCCGCCAACTACCTGTCTGTAGGACTAGTGCACAGCACCGCACTGTCAGCGGGTGGGGAGAAGCCACTAGGAACCTGTCTGTAGGACTATTGCAAAGCACTGCACTGTCAGCAGGTGGGGAGAAGCCACTAGGCACCTGTCTGTCTGTCTGTCTGGTGGCCTTACACTGACGGAAGGGATGTAGCGTTGCTGACTAGCTTCATTGGCCGAGGGTGCTACAACCTTAAGGGACGTTTGGTAGTTAGTCCAGGCTTGCAAATGCATGGTGGTTAAATGTCTATGCATGCAACTTGTATTCAGACTTTTCAGATTTTGACCTCTGCTTAAGGTAGTTGAACATTTTTGACAGATGACTTTGCGCTGATCAATTGGATGTTGTTTAAAATAATGCCAGACTGCACTCTTTCTAGCATCGGATCCCTTTTCAGGCATTGCAGACTGAGCTTTAATCGGATGGCCACGCTGTCCTCCAACAGGTTTTGGCTTTGCCACGCGTTTTGGGCCATCTACGGGCCCGGCAGATGGAACCTGTTGCGATGTTGATGCCTGCTGCGGCCCCTCCTCCTCCACTTCAGAACTACTGCAGCCTGCACCCTGTTCTCCCAATGGCTGCCAATCGGGGTCAACAACTGGGTCATCTATAACTTCCTCTTCTAGCTCGTGTGCAACTTTGTAAGTCGGTGGTATAGCGTTCGTGACGGGGCAACATAGTCTCATCAGGGTCTGATTCTGGATCAGTACCCTGCGAGGGCAATGTTGTGGTCTGAGTCAAAGGACCAGCATAGTAGTCTGGCTCTGGCTGTGCATCAGTGCACTCCATGTCAGATTCAACTTGTAATGGGCATGGCCTGTTAACTGTTTCACTTTCTAAGCCAGGGACAGTATGTGTAAAGAGCTCCATGGTCGCCTGCTGCATCCTTCTCTGTTGCTGTTTTTGCTGAAGAGGACAAGGAAGCGACTTGTCCCTGACCGTGAACATCCACTAACGACACGCTGCTTTTACATTTACCAGTTTCAGAAGAGGAGGCAAAAGAGCTAGAGGCTGAGTCAGCAAGGTAAGCCAAAACTTGCTCTTGCTGCTCCGGCTTTAAAAGCGGTTTTCCCACTCCCAGAAAAGGGAGTGTTCCAGGCCTTGTGTAGCCAGATGACGAACCTGGCTCCACAGCTCAAGACTTAGGTGCTATATTGTTTTTCCCACGACCACCGGATGCTCCACTACCACTACCATCATTACCAGCTGGCAATGAACGCCCACGGCCACGACCTCTTCCACCAGACTTCCTCATTGTTTTAAAAACGTCACCAAACTAACGGTATTTGTTACTGTCAAACAACTTACAAGGTGAACTCTAACTTCTGTATGATTTAGATATCCCTTTATAGGTGGGTGAGACCACAAGGAAAATCAGGCACGATGTTACACACTCTGTTTTCTGTGGCACCAAATGAGAGAGATGCCACACACGCAGGACTGTCACTCAAGCACAAAGGCCAATATTAATCTCCCACTGTTTTTTTTTTCAGGGAGAATTTAGATACCAAATTTAAAAAAAAACACTAGGCTTTCTATGGCCCACTATTTAAGAGAGATGGCACACTCAGGACTGGCAGACAAGCAGAAAGGCCAATATTAATCTCCCTCTGTTTTTTTTTTCAGGGAGAATTTAGATACCAAATTGTAAAAAAAACCACTAGGCTTTCTATGGCCCACTATTTAAGAGAGATGGCACACTCAGGACTGGCAGACAAGCAGAAAGGCCAATATTAATCTCCCACTGTTTTTTTTTCAGGGAGAATTTAGATACCAAATAAAAAAAAAAAAACTCTAGACTTTCTATGGCCCACTATTTAAGAGAGATGGCACACTCAGGACTGGCACACAAACAGAAAGGCCAATATTAATCTCCCACTGTTTTTTTTTTTTTCAGGGAGAATTTAGATACCAAATTAAAAAAAAAAAACACTAGGCTTTCTATGGCCCACTATTTAAGAGAGATGGCACACTCAGGACTGGCAGACAAGCAGAAAGGCCAATATTAATCTCCCACTGTTTTTTTTTTCAGGGAGAATTTAGATACCAAATTTAAAAAAAAAACACTAGGCTTTCTATGGCCCACTATTTAAGAGAGATGGCACACTCAGGACTGGCACACAAGCAGAAAGGCCAATATTAATCTCCCATGTTTTTTTTATTTTTTCAGGGAGAATTTAGATACCAAATTTAAAAAAAAAATAGGCTTTCTATGGCCCACTATTTAAGAGAGATGGCACACTCAGGACTGGCAGACAAGCAGAAAGGCCAATATTAATCTCCCACTGTTTTTTTTTTTTCAGGAAGAATTTAGATACCAAATTTAAAAAAAAAAACACTAGGCTTTCTATGGCCCACTATTTAAGAGAGATGGCACACTCAGGACTGGCAGACAAGCAGAAAGGCCAATATTAATCTCCCACTGTTTTTTTTTCTTTTCAGGGAGAATTTAGATACCAAATTAAAAAAAAAACACTAGGCTTTCTATGGCCCACTATTTAAGAGAGATGGCACACTCAGGACTGGCAGACAAGCAGAAAGGCCAATATTAATCTCCCACTGTTTTTTTTTTCTTTTCAGGGAGAATTTAGATACCAAATTTAAAAAAAAAACACTAGGCTTTCTATGGCCCACTATTTAAGAGAGATGGCCCACTCAGGACTGGCAGACAAGCAGAAAGGTCAATATTAATCTCCCACTGTTTTTTTTTTTTCAGGGAGAAATTAGATACCAAATTTAAAAAAAAAACTAGGCTTTCTATGGCCCACTATTTAAGAGAGATGGCACACACAGGACTGGCACTCTAGCAGAAATGCCAATCTTAATCTCCCACAACTTATTTTTTTAGGGAGAATTAAAAAAAAAAAAAAAGGGACTGTCCTACAATTACTATCTCCCTGCAGTAATCTCAGCCAGGTATGGCAGGCAGCAATAAGAAGGAGTGGACTGCTGCACAAATTAAATCAAATGTGTGGACAAACAAAAAAGATAGCTGTGCAGAAAGGAAGGAACAACAGGATTTGTGCTTTGAAAAAAGCAGTTGGTTTGCACAGCGGTGTACACACAGCAATGCAGCTATCAGGGAGCCTTCTAGAGCAGCCCAATGAGCTACAGCGCTGAGGAAAAAACAGCTTCCACTGTCCCTGCAAACAAAAGGTGGTGTTGGACAGTGGAAATCGCTACAGCACAAGCGGTTTGGTGGTTAATGGACCCTGCCTAACGATATCCCTGCTTCTGACGAAGCGGCAGCAACCTCTCCCTATGCTCAAATCAGCAGCAGTAAGATGGCGGTCGGCGGGAACGCCTCTTTATAGCCCCTGTGACACCGCAGACAACAAGCCAATCACTGCAATGCCCTTCTCTAAGATGGTGGGGACCAGGACCTATGTCATCACGCTGCCCACACTCTGCGTCCACCTTCATTGGCTGAGAAATGGCGCTTTTAGCATCATTGAAACGTGAATTTGGCGCGAAAGTCGTGTACCGCATGGCCGACCCCACACAGGGGTCGGGTTTCGTGAAACCCGACTGTGCCAAAAGTCGGCGACTTTTGAAAATGAACGATCCGTTTCGCTCAACCCTAGTAGTCTGCAGTCACATACTGTAGATTGACTGCAGACTTTTATCCCAAGCCCAGACTACCCCTTTAAAGGTAACCTGACAGGTGATACAGGCTGTTCAAACTATGTGCAACACGTAACAGGCACCAGCTGTAGTGTCTCACCAGGTATGTTTGGCTCTATAAAGCTGCTGAGTTTCAGAGAAAAACATACTTTTAATACGTACTGGGGAGCAAGCGGTGCTGTGCACTAGTCCTACAGACAGGTCCCTAGTTGCTTCTCCCCACCCTCTGACAGTGCGGTGCTGTGCACAAGTCCTGCAGACAGATCCCAAACGGTTTCTCCCCACCCACTGTCAGCGGGTGGGGAGAATCAACCAATGACCTGTCTGTAGGACTAGTGCACAGCACTGCACTGTCAGAGGGTGGGGAGAAGCAACTAGGGACCTGTCTGCAGGACTAGTGCACAGCACCGCACTGCCAGTGGGTGGTGATAAGCCACCAGGTACCTTTCTGTCGGACTAGTCCACAGCACCGCACTGTGAGCGGGTGGGGAGAAGCCACCAGGCACCTGTCTGTAGGACTAGTGCACACCACCGCACTGTCAGCGGGTGGGGAGAAGCCACCAGGCACCTGTTTGTAGGACTAGTGCACAGCACCGCACTGCCAGTGGGTGGTGATAAGCCACCAGGTACCTTTCTGTCGGACTAGTCCACAGCACCGCACTGTGAGCGGGTGGGGAGAAGCCACCAGGCACCTGTCTGTAGGACTAGTGCACACCACTGCACTGTCAGCAGGTGGGGAGAAGCCACCAGGCACCTGTTTGTAGGACTAGTGCACAGCACCGCACTGCCAGTGGGTGGTGATAAGCCACCAGGTACCTTTCTGTCGGACTAGTCCACAGAACCACACTGTCAGCGGGTGGGGAGAAGCCACCAGGCACCTGTCTGTAGGACTAGTGCACACCACCGCACTGTCAGTAAGTGGGGAGAACCCACCAGGTACCTGTCTCTAGGACTAGTGCACAGCACCGCACTGTCAGCGAGTGGGGAGAAGCCACCAGGAACCTGTCTGTAGGACTAGTGCACAGCACCGCACTGTCAGCAGGTGGGGAGAAGCCACCAGGAACCTGTCTGTAGGACTAGTGCACAGCACTGCACTGTCAGCGGGTGGGGAGAAGCCGCCAACTACCTGTCTGTAGGACTAGTGCACAGCACCGCACTGTCAGCGGGTGGGGAGAAGCCACTAGGAACCTGTCTGTAGGACTATTGCAAAGCACTGCACTGTCAGCAGGTGGGGAGAAGCCACTAGGCACCTGTCTGTAGGACTAGTCCACCCCACTGCACTGTCAGCGGGTGGGTAGAAGCCACCAGACACCTGTCTGTAGGACTCGTGCACAGCACCGCACTGTCAGCGGGTGGGGAGAAGCCACCAGGTACCTGTCTGTAGGACTAGTGCACACCACCGAACTGTCAGTGAGTGGGGAGAAGCCACCAGGAACCTGTCTGTAGGACAAGTGCACAGCAGCGCACTGTCAGTGGGTGGTGATAAGCCACCAGCTACCTGTCTGTCGGACTAGTGCACCGCACCACACTGTCAGCGGGTGGGGAGAAGCCACCAGGAACCTGTCTGTGGGACTCGTGCACAGCAATGCACTGTCAGCGGGTGGGGAGAAGCCACCAGGTACCTGTCTGTAGCACTAGTGTACAGCACTGCAACTGTCAGCAGGTGGGGAGAAGCCACCAGGCACCTGTCTGTAGGACTAGTCCACCCCACTGCACTGTCAGTGGGTGGGGAGAATCCACCAGGTACCTGTCCGTGGGACTCGTGCAAAGCACCGCACTGTCAACGGGTTTGAAGAAACCGCCGGGGACCTGTCTGTATGACTAGTGCACAGCGCCGCTCACTTCCTAGCAGCTATTAGTATGTTTTTCTATGAAACACTGCAGCTTTAGGGTATGTGCAGACCTTACAGTAATTGGCAGCGCTTTGGACGTAGCCCATGTCGGCTGTGTCCAAAATGCTGCCGCTATTGAATGCAGGTGATTTCACATGTGTTCACTGAACCATGCCGATTCATCGCATCCAATATTGTGTGGGTGACATTTATCTTGGATAAATAGACATGGTGCACTCTGTAAAGACGTTCCGCATATCTGTCTCCACAGGTAAACCACAGGTGTCGCAGGCGTCTATGGACGCATAGTGGACATGGGATTTCTTGAAATCTCATCCACTATGCTGTAACATCTGCACGAGGCACAAGTACACAGCATCCAACCCACAGCGTTTACTGACCGTGTGCACCTACCCTTATAGAGATAAACATGTCCACCTGGTACGCTACAGCTGGTGCTGATAGATGCTGTACCAACCATGAGCGGCCTGTAACACCACTCAGGCTCCCTTTAATAACTTTATAACAATAATAAGTCACTTACTATGACAGCATTACATATAATGCAGCTCACAACATGGCTGGGTCTTATAAGATCCCAGCTGTATGAGTAGTAAGCCCACTATCACCCCATCAACCCCCAAATAGCACTTATTACATGTGATGTGGTGCAGAGCACTAAACACTATTATAGTAAATATAATAATAAGGCCCCTGCCCTGTCCTCCCTCCACCACCCCTTCAGTGCCCACCCTGCCCCATCTTTTCACATTCACCCTACAGTGAGCTTTACCTGAATTTAATTAGCCCACACTCTGGCCGCCCTCAGATGGAGTTTGCAGGCACTGCAGCTAGTTCATGGATGGCGCTGCAATGTCTCACCAAGTGCTGCAGGCGGAGAGCATGAGGTGAGGTCAGACATGGCCAGGCAGTGTCTGAGGTAAATCAGCGGTGGAGTGGAGCCTGTCAGAATCTTATTAGGTGAGCTCAGGCCATATACTACACTGCACTGAGGACTCTGCCACTGTGCCAGCCAGCGTGCAGCATCTCGGGAAGATGGGGGAGCAGGCAAGGTTCCGTGCTCTCCCTCAATGCTGCCTGATAACAGAAGTGGGTGTGGGTGGGTCCCTTCATGACACCGGGCCCGGGGCCACGACCCCCTCCGCCCCCCCAGTAGCTAGGGTACTGTATTCAATGCAAGATCAATCACTAGAAAGAAAAATGTTCTGGAAAAATGAAATATTTATCAAGCCATGCTTAATGTTTTCTCACACTTACAAAGGATAGGTAAAAGACACATGACTTTCAATAAATATGTAATGCACCCTATTAAAAAAAGACCTGGAACCATGGTTTGTAAAGTGTGACCTGATCAAGAAATTTTTAAAAGGGTCATCCAGAACTGCTAATATCTACATCATCGACAATTGTAATCCTTGTTCTTAGGCTAAAATTAAAATAAAATATAAAAAAGTCTGGATTTTTATCCAGAAAAAAATGGATGATTTCTCATCTGTATTGTCATCCATATCGCATCCATATGGAATTCTGTTTTATACATCAGCAGCGGACATAATTTAGAAAACCAATAAGCTTCCTATGCTAAAAATTGCTAATCATGCACGTGTTCCTAAAGGTACATACATGGTCAAAATTGTTGATATCTCTCATTTAATGACAGAAAAACCCACAATGGTCACAGAAATAACTTAAGTCTGACAAAAGTAAGTAAGATCTATGAAAATGAACAAATGAAAGTCAGACATTACTTTCATCCATGATTCCACAGAATTAAAAAAACAAAAACAAATTATGAATTAGGCCTGGACTGAAATGATGATACCCTTAACTTATTAATTTGTTGCCCAACCTTTTGAGGCAATCACTGCAATCAAAAGATTCCTGAAATGTCAATGAGACTTCTGCACCTCTCGACGGGTATTTTGGCCCGCTCCTCAAGAGCAAACTGCTGCAGTTGTCACGTTTTTGAAGGTTGCCTTTTCCAGATGGCATGTTTCAACTCTTTCCAAAGATGCTCATTAGGATTTAGGTCAGGGCTCATAGAAGGCCACTTAAGAATAGTCCAATGTTTTCCTCTTAGCCATTCTTGGGTGTTTTTAATGGTGTTTTGTGTCATTTTCCTGTTTCAAGACCCATGACCTGTGACTGAAACCAAGCTTTCTGAAACTGGGCAGCACATTTCTCTCTAGAATCCCTTGATAGTCTTGAGATTTAATTGTACCCTGCACAGATTCTAGATGGATCGCCCCCAAGGGCCGTGGGGTACTCGGTACCAGGTCTGGCGGTTCACAGGGGGATGTCACGGTGGCTGACCAGGTCCGTGGCCCTGGGACGTTCGTGTAAAGGGGAAAGGTCTTTAATGGGAATGTTCGTAATGCCACCTGTAGTATTCGGTCAGGGTGTCCAACTCTGATTAAAGGGGGTCCGCTGGGGGGATGTTATGGCAGCTAGATGGTATACCTTCCCACAGGTTAAGTATATCCCCAGTGCTTCCCGGTGTGTAGATGGTGATATAGTGAATGACGCAGTAAATAATGAGGACACAAGGTTGCAGTCTCTTTACCTTTACTGAAGATTTCAGCGTCCACAGTCCAGAGCACCAGATCACCGGGCAGGCAGAGTCGGGCCGGTTTGGGGGCAAGTCCAGAGTTCCCTTGTCCTGGTGGAAATCAGTAGCCTTCCCTTGCGCTGTGGCGGTGGTGTAGTCCCTTATTGCATAAGCTTCAAATAAGGGTCTCACAAATGTGGTATCTCTCTCTCTTTTCCCCGTAGTCGGATAGGACAAAACCCGTATGACTGGTGGCTTGAGGCTGTTTATAGGGACTCTAGCATGCCCTGGCCTCTGAGGGGTGCCACCATGTCTCCTGGGTGTAAGTGCGAACAAGTAACCTGCAATTAGCTGTCCTGCCGGTCTCTGAAGTAAGGCATAGAGGTCCTTACTACCTCAGTGTCCCCACTACCAGTGTTCTGCGCCTCAGAAGGAGGCAGCCTGTTTGGGGCTAATCCCCTTCTGGTATCCTCTCCTTTGCTTCGACTTCCTTAACGCTCGCTGCAATACAGTTCTGCCTTTCAATGTGTCTTTCCAGGGGCTGTGGCACTTCAGGATATATGGCTCCTCTGCCTCCTTTCCCTCTGTCTTTCTGACAGGAACTGAACCCTTTCCCTCCAGATCAGGATGTTCTTATAGGGGAGTTCACCTTAAACAGGCTTAGAGCTCCCCCATCTGTTCTGGAGTGTGAACATGTTGCATGTTTGTGGTACCTGGATGCAGTCATCCTTCTTTGCTTCCAAACGTAGCATCACTCTCCCCTAGAGGAAAGCAATACCACTGCGACGACCAGGACCCTGGGGCGCCGACTGATACCCTGTGCCAGATGCAGCAAAGCAGCCCCAGAACATAACAGTGCCTCCTTTGTGTTTCACAGTACGGACAGTGTTCTTTTCTTGATATGCTTCATTATTCCATCTGTGAACATAGAACTGATGTGCCTTGCCAAAAAGTTCCATTTTTGTCTCATCTGTCCATAGGACATTCTCCCAGAAGTTTGACAAATTTCAGTCTGGCTTTTTTATGATTTTTTTCAACAATGGTGTCCTCCTTTGTCATCTCCCATGAAGTCCACTTTGGCACATACAATACAGTTTTTTTTTTTTTTAAATTATGTGGAAGCATGGCTGAAAAGCAATGTCTGACTTTCATTTGCTCATTTTCATAGATCTTTTATTTATTATTACTTTAGTCAGATTCAAGTTATTTCTGTGACCATTGTGGGTTTTTCTGTCATGAAATGAGAGGTACCAACAATTTTGACCATGTGTGTATATGGGACATTACAAAATTGGCATTGTTTACCTTAGCACCAACATATTTTGTGGCACTTTATTAGTCTTTAAAAATAAATTAGATGAAAGTAGTTGAACATTTGAAAACTTTTATTGAGCAAACAGCTGGATAAATATCGGCGAGGCATCATCCTTAAGACGGAGTTACCTATTCAGTAATCATTTCTTTATGTCAGATCCGGTAAACAAAAAGACTGGATTCGTTTTAGGCTAGGGTCACACAACAGTATAAAAAAAATCAGTTTGATTTTCATGCACAAAAGTGGGACGATTTTCTTCTCACTTGTCTTCCGTGTGCAATTTCATTTTTACAGCAACAGCTTTTTTTAACAGATTCTGTCAGTGAAAAAAATTGGTCATCGTCATTGCCCAATAGAACAACATTGGTCAATGTGCTATCCAATAAAGAATTAAATAGTACTCGTTCTATCTATATGGTGGTTTGAGACAAGCAAAACTGATCCATTCACATTGATTTCATTGATATAACAAACAAACAAACCCATCCAACAGCAACCAATACTTGTACATTTACAACCTTTTATTTTCTGGCTAAAAAAAATCATTGCAGTTGGATGCATTTGTTAAATCAATTAAGCCAATGTGAAAGAATCAATTTTAGGCCATATTCACATGTTCAGTATGTGGTCAGTATTTTACATGAGCCAAAACCAGGAGTGGAAGAATCAGAGGAAAAATATAATGGAAACACTTCACCAATTCTCCATTTATTACCCATTCAAACAGATGACTAGTAGACATTTGAATTGAGCCTAAAGTCTACATTCACACATCCATGTGTATGTTACCGTGTGAGAGAAACTGAATGATTTTTTTCTCAGGAATCAATCCAAATGGATGCTGGAAGCATGTGTTTCTTCTCTCATTTCTTTATTTTTACTGAAGCAAGTAGACTCTCTAAACTTTGTAATCATTGGCTCAGTGACTTATTGATTAAAAGTGGATGAAATTAAGATGGAATTCTTAAAAACAATAGCATTAATTAAGGTGACTACATCAGAAGCAAATACCTAATAAGTCACAATATTTTTGAATAACTCTGCATTTGTGCCAAAATATTGTGACTTTTGGCATTTACATGACAATTCCCTCCAGCTATGCCAACATGGGCATAGCATGGGCAGAACATGGTCAGAATGGGGTGTAAGCAAAGTGGTGTAATTTACTTTGCTTAAAAATTACTCCACTCCATTGTAACTTACTCCAGAAATGTATGCCAGCCACAAATATGACTACTGAATCACCCCCAAAGTAAGTCTTTTGGGTTTCATCTTTTTTTTAAAGAACCCCATAGGTTTTAATGCTCTGAGTCACATGGAACTAATTATCTGATCTGTGATTTTAATGGATATGTGAAAACAACCATTCTACTCTATTTATACCCTATAGCTCCAAGTGCTGTCTGATAAAAATCAAGGTACATGTAGTAAATGCAGGTACACAAATGGAAGGATATTACCACATCAAGAGTTATTATGACATCAATATATCATGCTGAATGGTACAACAAGCACAAGGTGGAAAACTCAAGATGGAGAGAAGTTTCTTGTTCTCTTTCTTTTGGACTTGCAGCCTAGGCTTGTTCTTTTGTGAGCACAATAAATAAACTTAATGTTTTTTGGGTTGGGGAAAATGTTTCTGCGCTAAATGGAGATTTTCATAATGTAGATTGAACCTAATGGCGAGTAAAATGAGAGCTCAAGAAACACCTAAATCTATATGGTATGCAATTAAGATTATATTCTACCAATAAAATACTTCAAAACATAATATTTGAATAATGACAAAGAAATGGTCTTCATAAAATAGCTATCCAATGTTTACAAGAGAACAGCAACTGGATGGATGCACAATTGGTCTTGACTTTAAAGGGTTAAACAGACAGTTGGTAGAATGCCAATCTATCAACTGTGCTGATAGTCCCTGTCTGCTCTGAATAAACAATGAAATATTGTAGTGTCAATAAAAAATTGGCAGGTCTGCTTTGTTGATTTTATGGCATATTTACCCGCAATGTCCTTTAATCTCAACACAATGGCAACTAGAGAATCCTGGCTTAACAGAGAAAGTGCAGTGATTTATCACAACACTGGTGATTTCTTTGTTTCTGCATTAGATAAAGTTATTTCTTTGCGTTTTGTTCATTTTCTTGGAGCGATAAGGGTATTGATAATTATATAAATATATTTTCACAAAATCTAGAGAGGTTTGTGTTACTACTTGATCACATTTATGTTTTTTGGCAAGGGAGAACAAGTGAGAGATAGAGGGAAAAGAAGCAAGAAGAATTTGAATATTTTGCCTCTTTATTGCAGTCCTTTCTCTCCTAGTAATGAGATAGTCTGCCCTAGAAATACTGAAAGTTGATATAGAAAGGCTAATTTCCACAGTTATTTTTGGATCAGGTAGTCATGTGCAAATGTATCATGAACACAAAGGTTTTTATTGAAAGCTGAAAAGTGTGTTCCTTTTGTACAAGATTTAAACAATTGTATGGGAATGAATCATTTCTTTTGTTTCTTGTACTGAAAGTTCAATTATTAATAAATGTACTAGAAAAAAAATTATAATTAGAATTTGAGATGTGCAACTATATTTGAGTGCAATTAAATTCTACCTGAATATTGCAAAATCCACCTCTGCCAAAATAGCTTCCATTTTGCTGAACTGTTAAGGGCGAACAAGAGGTTAAAAAAAATCTATATTCTCTTTTTACTGCTCACCTCTCCTGCCCCTCCACTTTGCACTTTTCCATGTCCAATCTTCGGCTCATATTCTTAACGAAGAGATTGGCTGGAGTCTCGCAAGTTGTACTTCAGCCCTTGTTGTAAGTAGCTAAGATTATCAGCTTCAAAATAAGGCAAGATTTGATGCTGTACTCACAACCCAATGCAAGATATCAAATGTTAAAGCTTGAGCTTCCCGTTAATGATGACTGAATGTGCTGAAATAAGGTGTTATCCAAACATGTTTGTCTGCTAACCTGTTTGATAGGCAATCCCTGCATGTGGTGCGGTTGTCGAACAGCCACAAAACATGCTGGCACGGGGACTCGAACATTATTCAAGCGCTCGGTTAACACACGAGCATGCTCGAATAACACCTTATCCTAGCACATTCGCTCATCACTACTGCCCATGTCTGCAATTGGCACTCCTATTTTGTTACCTGTGGTATCTTTAGCTCAGTGATTATGGTCTTATTTTTAGGGCTCTTACTCATCTGTGTTAAAAAATGGACGAGCACAATCTGATAAAAAATTGGATTGCACTCTGACTACTGTTATTCAATGATTTAGTGCTCATCTGCAATTGTTCTCTTAGGTCAGATCAGGCTGAGAAAAAAAACAAAGCATGCTGTGAGTGGCTGCTTATATCGGACAAAACTCAACAATGCAAGTTAATACGTGTGCTATGTGATTTTTACTCACCCATCTCACAGGAAACACATGATTTCATCAGCCGAGTACAGTAAATTTGCAACCCGAATTCTCAGAATAGAACATAAGATATATACTGTACGTATAGACTTTAAAAAACAAATGGTGTGTGGTCCTCCAAGTTTTTAATTACCAGCTGAGGGAAGGTCGACAGCTGAGAGCTGATGTTTATAGCCTGTGAAGGTGGTAATTGGTAATTAACATGGAGGTGCATAGCTGTCTACTTAGCTTTTACTTGTTATTGAAATGGGGGATACCCCCAAAAAAGGATGTGAGGTCCTCTGTATAATTAATAACCAGCAAAGGCTAGGCAGACAGCTGCTGGCTAATATTAATAGGTTAGGAAGGGGCCATGGATATATGAATATATGTTCAAAGTATTTGTAAATACAGTGTTTTCCATTATAAATGGTTATTAAGAGGATGACTTGTTGTTCTCTTTTTCTATATTATGGAAGTTGAGGGGGAATGACTACAGTACCACCAAATAAAAGAGTGGTTAATTACAGTGAGCCTGTGTTTTTTTTTAAACTTATATGGGCTTTGATGACCATGATATTATGTGGGTTGCTGTGAGTGCCATCATACTGTTTTGGGGGACATCACACTGTGTGGACTATCAGATTATGTGTGGGGCCATCATGCTGTGTAGAGAGGTTATGGAGTCCATCATATGGTGTGGAAGTCATCATACTGTGTGTGGGTGACTTTGGGGACATCACATTGTATAAGGCTATGATACTGTGTGTGGGTGACCGTAGAAACAGCATACTGTGTGGCAACATTATGGCATTATCAGTATTTATGGCACTAAGAAAACAATGTTAAATGTTAAGTGGTTATCTTAAAGGCATTATTACATTATAGGGGAACTTATGTTATTAAAACTGTCAACGAATCATATAGGAGGCATTACTACTTTCTTGGGTACTCACAGGAGCAATTTTACAAAACTGGAGTGCGCAAAGGGGCAGTCTACGTTTTAAGAGGCACATTGGTGGGAATTATAATTTGGAGAACTAAGAGGAGCACTGTTATCATGCCACTTTGCAGTTTAAGAAATATCACTAAATATGGCACCAGAAGGCTCAGAATTGGGGCATCAGCAGAGTGGGGAGTTTCTATTGGTTGTGAATTAATGTGGACGTTGCTGCAAATGTGGGCAGTCAAATATGTCTTTGTTTTAAACTCTACAGACAAGTTATGGATAGACAATTAGGCAAGGTAGTTGCGAGATGTAAAATGTAAAGAAAATCAACACCTCCTTTAGAAAAACCGACACCTGTATGTGACTATCTATAATTGTACTGTAATCATATTGCATAAAGTGCAACCTCAGCAAATGACCAAGCTGTTAAGAAAAAATAAAATCACTATTCTAAAAGTAAGACCAATATTACTACCGTGTGGTTATCACATAGTCATAAATACCAATTCTGCAGGACATATAAAGAGATTCAATCTAATATATGGCATTGGGAGGGCGGTAATATCATGATGGGGGCTGGCATGCGGCACTGTTGTTGCCTAATGGCATCCTGTGATAATCTAATGACTTTTGCATCAGGGGACTCAAGTGTTTGATGCCGATGCATATATGCATTGTGTTTGTCCCAGCGATGCTGTTGTTCTTCAAGAGTCTCATTTGCCCTTTGCTGTCTTCGACGTTGTGTCTTTGCTGCTTTCCTTTCATTGTCATTGGCATACTTTTTATGAGGATAAAAGCATTGATATTTGCTTTCTAAAGGGGTTTTCCCACGAACAAAAGTTCATTTTAAAAATTGTCTGTGTCTGACCGTGTACAGAACATACCACAGCTCCTGGGCAGGGGAGGAAGCAAAAGACAATACTGACACTAAAAGCAGAAGATCGCAGAGGAAACATTTTGTGAGGTAAAATATTTTTTAAATACAGTCCGTGAAATATTTTACCTCACAAAAATAAATCCACTGTGATCCCCTGCTGTAATGTCAGTATTATATTTTGCTTCCTCCCCTGCACAGGAGTTGTGGTATGCTTTGTACACAGTCAGACACAGTACATTTTTAACCCTGCTGTTCTGTTCGGTCTGGGGAGACCTATTTTGAACTTTGGTATTTTTTGGGGTGTTCAAGATGCGGTTCTGAAACTTGTGGTTGATTGACTTAAATGAGGATGGGTCGGTCGGCCACGGGTTTCAGAGCCGCATCTTGAATATTTTAAAGAATATTGAAGTTCAAAGTCGGTCATTTTTGACCAACAGAACAGCAGGGTTAAAATGAACTTTCATTCGTGGGAAAAAACGTTTAATGTGACCGGCTTCCCCTGCCTGTAGACACGTCGCACATCTGCTGCTGTGATCAGCCGAATGATTCACTCCATCTGCGTGTAATTCACGCAGGCGCAGTAAATCAGACCTCCGCCATCTTAGTGCAGACAGATAGTGGCAGTCATATTATAACTGCGCATTCACTCCTCCTGTACAAAGATGGCGGTAGTGAGTGAATCATTTAGCTGATCCCAACTGCGGCATGTTTGCGACGGTGTTCAACTGGTGGAACTGCGCAAGAGGTTGCGTGAGAGTGTGAGTGTGAAAGTGTGAGTGTGAGTATGTGTGTGAGTGTGTGTGTGAGTGAGTGTGAGCGTGTGAGTGTCAGTGTGTGAGTGTGAGTGTGTGTGAGTGTGTGAGAGCGTGTGAGTGTGAATATGTGAGTGTAAGTGTGAGTGTGAGTATGTGTTTGTATGAATGTGAGTATGTGTGTGTGGTGCGTACAGCGTATAGAGTGAGTGTGTGTGGTGCGTCAGTGTTCTGCTGGTGGTACCATGCAATAGGTCAGTACCAGCAGCAGTTTCCATAATGAGACACCCATCACTTGGATGTCCCAATTTGGCGGTCGGTGAACTTCCTCTGCTTGGAATTCTGGGATACGGTGACATCTGGACTGAACAGGAAATGAAAACATTAAAAGGCAATTATGAATAGATAAAGTAGCTCACTACATCAATATGAGAGCAGGACTAGGCTAACTACCCGCATAGATGCAGAAATATAGCCAAACTGACTGTATAGATATGGGAACAGAACCAAACTGACTACATAAATATGGAAACAGAACCAAGCTGACTACATAGATATAGTGGAAATGAACCAATAGAGTAGACAGATATGAGAACGGAATTGAGAATACTACATAAATACATTAACAGAAAGGAGCTTACTTTATAGATAAAGGATTAGAACTAAGTTTACAAAATAGTCCAGTGAACAAAATCAAACTTACTACCTAGATACAGTATATACAAGAACATAACTACATAGTTACAGGAGCAAAGCCAAGCTTACTATAGAGATATGGAAATATAACAAGATGTCAGAATAAAAATGCTTTTGATTTGAAATTGCATGTTATTCTCTTTGGTTTGCCTAATTTATCAGCATGTTGTGTTGACAAAAACTGATCACTATAGAAAAGTAAAATAGTGAAGCCCTTTTGCACCCCACCTTTAAAAAAATCTTTGGGAAACTTTATTTTCACCCTCAAAAATATATTTTCACCACTCCATATACAGTTTGCCTACATACAATTGTGTGCCAACTCTCTTCTATTTTTCTCAATTAAAACAATGAGAAAAGCAGAATAGAAAGCATGTGGCACATGATTGTCTTTATGCAAGTTGAATAAGGAGCAGTTATGTGATGAGCGCTGAGATGGTGAACAGAACCAAATCCTAATAAGTACTTGGCTCAATATTAGGAGTAGAAATGGATGAAGAAGAGTGTCCACCTTGGTTCACGAGGATTTAGTAATTAACTGGACTGCAGAAAGGTTAAATTCTTATGATCTATGTATATTATTACTGAAGAGATGGCGTCTTTCAGTAGATGTCACAATTCCTCAAGCGCATTTTAATGACCAGAAGTTCACATTCACCAAAATTATAGCTTCACTCTGTTGGAGAAAAAAGCTTAGAGAAAAAAGCACAGGTGGCAGGCTTACCCAGCACCAATAAAGGATGCACTCCCCTCCAGGAGAAAGTGCTTGTTATTATCAGTGTGATGAA
Organism: Ranitomeya imitator; assembly: GCF_032444005.1. Classification (NCBI taxonomy): domain Eukaryota; kingdom Metazoa; phylum Chordata; class Amphibia; order Anura; family Dendrobatidae; genus Ranitomeya; species Ranitomeya imitator. The sequence continues at coordinate 204,663,915 of NC_091284.1, forward strand.
GCACCAGAGCTCTCACGAAGGCCTCTTTCAAGTACTGGAATGATGACACAGCTAATTCAGATCAGAAGTTAACATGAGCCCCCTTCTTAGTTCAGAAGTAAACATGAGGGATGATAAGTGAGAAATAAATGCCTGTAGTAGTTGGTGAAACCTATGACCCGCTGGGTGGCATGCAAACCTTGAGTACTTGCTCATGGATTGAGATTGATTCTAGAAACCAGATGTATAAGGGCATCCAGAGAAGATGGTAGCCTTCTGCCTACCAACTTTTTCTTAATATGACCAGATGGACTCTGCCTGAAGGTCGCGACCAGGGTTTCTTTATTCTGTAACTACTCCACAGCCAGAGTATGCAAGTGTAACGCATACTACGCCTTAGTGTTAGTGCTTTGTCTTAGCGTTAAAAGGGACAAGGGGGCAGAGGAGGTGCAGCATGGTACATCGAACACCACTTGAAACAACTCCAGGAATTTTCTAAAAGCGCAAGTCTCTAGAACTCCTTTCTCCCAAGTAGGATTTGCCCAAGCCAGAGCTTGTCCTGACCGAGCATAAATGCTTTCTTGGTTTTGTTTGACAGAAAGAGATAAGCGTGGAGAGGGCAGTGGATTTGGAACTGGTTTATCAAGCTGTGTCTCTCTTTGGGGTCACCATCATAGCAGAATAGGAGTGGAATATGGAGCTTAGCTGCTCCACTAGGAAAAGGAGTCTTAGGTAGTTCCCCTGGAGACGATGTCAATTCTGAGAGAGGAAGGCTAGTCACAGCTGATGTGTGGGACAAGGTGGAAATTGAAGTCGACTTATCCAGCAGGTAAACTGCCATTACATTGATTGCCTGTGCCAGCTGGTCTTGGCACTCAAAATGAGAATAAGCCTCCTCATAGAGGACTTTTATTTTAGACTTGAGGTCTCTGGGTCACAATCAGTCAGCCGGGTTTATGACATGAACTTACTGTGGCTGTCGACCCACTTTGCTATTGGCCGGCTTGCCCTGGAGAGGCATGACTAAGTAATTAATAATCTTAATAATAATAATCTTTATTTATATATAGCGCTAACATATTCCGCAGCGCTTTACATTTTGCACACATTATCATTGCTGTCCCTGATGGGGCTCACAATCTAAATTCCCTATCAGTATGTCTTTGGAATGTGGGAGGAAACCAGAGTGCCCGGAGGAAACCCACGCAAACACGGAGAGAACATACAAACTCTTTGCAGATGTTGTCCTTGGTGGGGTTTGAACCCAGGACTCCAGCGCTGCAATGCTAACCACTGCACCACCGTGCCGCCCAAGTAATTACCTGGTTTTCACTAGAGCCTCTAATGGTGAGGATAAACTTGGCCATTAGATTAGTCATTAGGTGCCCTAGGCACCACAAGAGGCACAGAGAGAGGTGTTCAGAAAATCCGAGGTTGGGGTGGGAAGTTCAGACAAAAATAGTACACAACCCAGATCAGTAATGGGAGAAACAAAGCAGGAATGCACTTAGGTTAATGGGAAGGAACTACAGCTAAGAACCAAATTTCAGGCAAGGTATGGAGGATAGTGTTGAGCGATACCGTCCGATATTTGAAAGTATCGGTATCGGATGGTATCGGCCGATATCCGAAAAATATTTGATATCGCCGATACCGATATCCGATATCAATACAAGTCAATGGGACACAAATATCAGAAGGTATCCTCTATGGTTCCCAAGGTCTGAAGGAGAGGAAACTCTCCTTCAGGCCCTGGGATCCATATTCAAGTGTAAAATAAAGAATAAAAAAAAAAAATATTGATATACTTACCCTCGGACGCGCCCTGGTTGTCACCGCTGCAACCGCCATGGTTCCCTTTCTAAGAATGAGCGCGTTAAGGACCTTCGATGACGTCGCGGCTTGTGATTGGTCGCGTGAGCGGTCACATGACCGCTCAGCGACCAATCACAAGCCACGATGTCATCGAAAGTCCTTAACGCGCTCATTCTTAGGAACGGAAGCATGGCGGTTGCAGCGGTGACAACCAGGGCGCGTCCGAGGGTAAGTATATCAATATTTTTTATTTTTATTCTTTATTTTACACATGAATCTTAATCCCGATACCGATTCCCGATATCACAAAAATATCGGAACTCGGTATCGGAATTCCGATACCGCAAATATCGGCCGATACCCGATACTTGCGGTATCGGAATGCTTAATACTAGTGGAGGAAGAAGGTGCCTAATATATGCCGGTTGGCAAGGTTTACACCAGGAAAGCTAAACTCTGCATTTCACAACAGGATTCATTTCCTGTTGAGTCTGGCTGTGTTTCTCTATAGCTAAGTGGAGACTCTCCAGCAATAGGAGAATGCAGCATCGCTGCAGAGATAGTTTAGCGTGATGGCCTGATACTGGATGGAGCAGAGCAGTTAAAGCAGTGAGTAGGATGGCATTGGAAAGAAGAGGTGCGAGTTACTGACATGTCACAGGCAAAGTAGAATTTTAAAAAAAAAAAATATGTAAAATAATGAAAAAAAGTTATGTCTTTTAAGTCTTATTTTAATTAAAAAGGTACAGATATTAGTGAACATAAAAACACAAAGACACACATTCCAAATATTTCTTAGATTAAAAAATATCTCATAAATCTTCATTGCAGCAAAATTAAAAGAATCTTTCAAGGAATAAATTACATGCTAATATGAACATTTCTTAAGGATTTCAGACCAAGCATAGTCCTTATTCGTGGATTCAAAGAAAATGCTCATATTAGCATGTTAATTCTACCTGAAATAGTTGTTTTAATTTTGCTGCAAAAAAAGATGTGCTGATGCATAATGCATAAAAGTTGCCAATGCTCTTCTGAATTAATAACTGCAGAGTACCAAACCATCTATGGCATTAACTCAACACAAACTATGCACGAGCTTTTAGTGGTATGGATTTTCTTGGCTAAGCAGCTGCATGCAAACTTTCTACCAAAAGCACAATGCAAAGCACTTGATGAAGTAATGTACAGCACGTCAATACTAGCAACTGGAGAAGTGGAAGAGTTCTGTAGAATGGTGAATGCCATTTTTCTACATGGCAGTAAGATGATGGATTTGGAAAATGCCAGTAGTTTGTTACCTGCCTGACAGCATTTTGCCAACTGTAAAGTGTAGTGTAAGAAGGACACGGCTATGATACAAGGAAAAAAGCATTCCATTACTTGGAAAAAATGAAGATATTTCTTGAAGAATGCAAGCTTTTCATCAGTTAGCATAATGCAATCCACTTAATTCAACTACCTAGACAAAAATGAAGGTGTTTCTTAATTATCCTTTAAACATCATGTCAAAGCTGGTTTCCATGGTCCATCTGATCTGTAGAAAACTACATGGACTACAGCAAACTATATGGAATAGAGCAAACTGCATGGATAATACTGTTAGGGTTGGCAGACTGCGCTCAATAAAAAAATAAAGCACAATCGCAACCCGGGGTACACCGTGCAGAGAGAAAAAACTGCTGCTAGTGAATAATAACGGAATACACAGCAAGCAATTACCCGTACATACTGGGTTGAACGCCACTCAGTGTGAACAGCACATGAACTGAACTCGCATACAGAAATGAAACATGTACTGCAACTGAGCTGTGTCACTCGCACACAGAAATAAAAGAGATGCTCTGCAACTGAGCTGTGTCACTTGCACACAGAAACAAAAGAGAAGATCTGCAACTGAGCTGTGCCCCTTGCACACAGAAACGGAATAGATGCTCAGCATAGCAACCTGACTAGCATCATGCTTGCTCTGAAAATCTTGTAATGTCTATATAGATTTTGACTAAAATATCATAAAAACTCTTATGGGTGTAATATGTATATGTCCAAATACATCTATCCTTAAAATATACAGTATTAGAGGTAATTAAATTGTCCTTAATGCAATGTTCCTGAAATGTTCAGATTTCTGTGAATTTGAACAGTTTGCAATTTGATTCACGTAGATCAGCCAAAGCAAATGCCCTGCATCATTTCTCATATAGCTAAAAAGTCACAGATCAGTCTAATGACATCAGTCGCGGCCAGGCTGGCTTCAACATATTGCCCTGCAGATATCAATTCACATATTGTAGTCTAGCAAAGCCATAAAGGAGGGGTCTATAACAGTCAGTGTAAAATATGAGAGCCAGCTAGGTAGAAACATTTTATGCTATAACAGCCTAGGGATAGAAAGACAGAATGCACAACTCATTCAACATAAAGACAGAAAAAGACCAAAATTGGGTTGTGTTATACTGCAGCATAAGTGTTGAAAGACATGGAAAATTGTAGTGGTAGTCAAACTGTGAATAATAATCCAAAGATTTATGTGACATAGAAAGGTGCTGTACTTGAAGAGTTACTATAGATGACTTAACTGATCTGTGAATTATTAAATTAAAATACTTTAATAACATAATTATTTAAATCTTTACACACTGCAACTACAAACCAAGAGGGCAGTTCATACCCAGTTCTTTTACTTGTAAAGAAGAATTCTGGAAACAAAGCTTGTGTGTCATAGGCAGTGAAAGCATGAATATATACAGTCATGGACAATAGTGTTGGCATCCTTGAAATTGTTCCAGAAAATAAATGATTTTTCCCAGAACATTATTGAAATTACACATATTTTGTTAAACACATATTTATTTCCTTGGGGTGCATTGGAACAACATAAAAAAGACAAACTGGATATCATTTCACAGAAAACCCTAAAGATGGGCCAGGCAAAATTGTTGGCACCTTTCCAAAGTTGTGGGCAAACAACTTTGCTTCAAGCATGTGATGCTCATTCAAACTCGCCTGTGGCAAGTAACAAATAACACTTGAAATCAGATAAAAAGGGGAGAAGCTAAAGGCCCCTTCACATTTAGCGACGCTGCAGCGATACCGACAACGATCCGAATCGCTGCAGCGTCGCTGTTTGGTCGCTGGAGAGCTGTCACACAGACCGCCCTCCAGCGACCAACGATGCCGGTAACCAGGGTAAACATCGGGTAACTAAGCGCAGGGCCGCGCTTAGTAACCCGATGTTTACCCTGGTTACCATGCTAAAAGTAAAAAAAAACAAACAGTACATACTTACCTACAGCCGTCTGTCCTCCAGCGCTGTGCTCTGCTTCTCTGCTCTCCTCCTGTACTGTCTGGGAGCCGGAAAGCAGAGCAGTGACGTCACCGCTCTGCTTTCCGGCTCACAGCCAGTACAGGAAGAGTGCAGAGCACAGCGCTGGAGGACAGACGGCTGTAGGTAAGTATCTAGTGTTTGTTTTTTTTTACTTTTAGCATGGTAACCAGGGTAAACATCGGGTTACTAAGCGCGGCCCTGCGCTTAGTTACCCGATGTTTACCCTGGTTACCAGTGAAGACATCGCTGGATCGGTGTCACACACGCCGATCCAGCGATGTCTGCAGGGAGTCCAGCGACGAAATAAAGTTCTGGACTTTATTCAGCGACCAACGATCTCCCAGCAGGGGCCTGATCGTTGGTCGCTGTCACACATAACGATTTCATTAACGATATCGTTGCTACGTCACAAATAGCAACGATATCGTTAACAATATCGTTATGTGTGAAGGTACCTTTACTCAATCTTTGTATTGTGTGTCAACTAACTATGGAGAACAGAGACTGGAGAAGAGAACAAACTTCCTGAGGACTTGAGAACCAAAATTGTTGAAAAACATAAACAATCTCAAGGTTATGAGTGCATCTCCAGAGCTCTTGATGTTCCTTTGTCCACAGTGCGCAGCATAATCAAGAAGTTTACAACCTACGGCACTATAGATAATCTCCCTAGACATGGACGGCAGAGAAAAATTGTTAAATGGTTGCAATGCAGGATAGTCCACATGGTGGATAAGGAGCCCAATAAAGTTCCAAAGAAATTCAAGCTGTCCTGCAGGCTCAGGTTGCATCAGTGTCAGCACGAGCTATCTGTCAACATTTAAATTAAATGTAACGCTTAGGCAGGAAACACAGGAGGACCCCACTGCTGACATAGAGAAATAAAAAAGCTAGGTTGCAGTTTTCCAAAATGTACGTAAGTCAAAATCCTTCTGAGAAAGCGCCTTGTGGACAATGGAGTACAAGGTAAAGCATATCATTGTATTGTTTACCAAAAAATGGAATAAGGCCTACAAAAGAAAAGAACACAGTACCTACAGTCAAATATGGTGAAGGTTCAACGTTGTTTTTAAGCTGTTTTGCTGCCTCTTGCACTGGGTGCCTTTACTATGTGCACGGTATCATGAAATCTGAAAGTAGCCAAAAGACTTTGGTTTCCAATATAGCGCCCAGTGTCAGAAAGCTGGGTTTGTGCCCTAGGTCATGGTGTTCCAGCAGCACAATGACCCCAAATACACTTCAGGAAGCAACCAGAAATTAAAGGAAGCAACACCTCTGGAGAGTTCTGAAGGAGCCTGCAATGAGTCTGGATCTAAATTCCATTGAACACCTGTGTAGATATCTTAAGATTGCTTTTAGGAGAAGTCACCCTTCAAATAGGAGAGACCTGGAGCACTTTGCGAGAAGAGTGGTCAAAAGTTCCAGTTGACAGTTGTAAGAAGTTATTTATTCCAAAGGGTATGCAACAAAATATTAAGTTGAGGGTGCCAACAATTTTGCTTAACTCATTTTTAGGGTATTGGGTGAAAATATGTTCAATTAGCCTTTTTTCTTTGTTTTTTTTGTGCGTAGCTACACTACCACAATGGAAAAACACATGTGTATAACAAAACATGTGTAATTGCAATAATTTTCGGTGAGAAATACTTCATTTTCTAGAATAATATCTGGGGGATCAGCACTTTCTGCCATGACTGTATATATACATATACAATTTTTTTAATACAAATTACAAAAATCCCTAGAATCTAAAAATGTAAAATCATCTGGCTACTTTTCAAATTACGCGTGTTAGAAGTTTATGCGTACTTGTTGTAAGAGTCCAGTATTAGACCTGTACATGCCACCCCGATATAGTAGTCTGATGCAGGTGCTTGCTTTTCTTGTCCCGTTCTTTTTTTTTAAAGTACTATTATAAAAAGTACTGTTTTGGAAAGTATAATTATATTTGTTTTTAAATCTTTTACATAATGGACATTTTCGTTTTTCATACATGTTTTAATAGTCAAATTAATCAATCGTAGACCTCACAACCATACAGCACGCTGATGCCGTATTTTCAGTTCCAGGTGTGAACCTAAGTGCACCTAAATTGCAAAGTGTTGATTTTGGTTACATTATAGTTTTTTTCACTGAAAGGATAACTTAAAAATTAAATTATATAAAAGAGGTGAAGATTTTACAACTATTTTAGTAGTTGAATGTAACAGCTGAACGTGCCACAACAATGTTGTTGACTGTTGCTGCAAATTATTTTTTATACACATATCTACCTAATAACATCACATTTTAGGGTTGCATTTCTGTTTTTGGCAAGGAGAGAAACCGTATAAACTAGAGTATAAGCCGACCCCCCTAATTTTGCCACAAAAAACTGGGAAAACTTAATGACCCGAGTATAAGCCAAGGGTGGGAAATGCAGCAGCTACCTGTAAATGTCAAAAGTAAAAATAGATACCAATAAAAGTAAAATTCATTGAGACATCAGTAGGTTAAGTGTTTTTGATTATCCTTATTGAATTAGGAGCCCCAGATAATGATCTTTAAAGTTTATGATGGGCCCCTTAAGATGCTCCATATTAAAATATGCCCCATATAATCCTGCATAAAGGTTAATAATGGCCCCATAAGATGCTCCATAGACACATTTGCCCAATATAATGCTGCACAAATGTTGATTATGGCCCCATAAGATGCTCCATAAAGATATTTGCCCCATATAATGCTGCACAAACGTTGATTATGGCCCTATAAAGACACTTGCCCCATATAGTGCTGAACAAACATTGATTATGGCCCTATAAAGACACTTGCCCCATATAGTGCTGCACAAACGTTATGGCCCCATAAGAGGCTCTATACAGACACTTGCCCCATTATAGTGGTGCACAAACGTTATGGCCCCATAAGATGCTCTATACAGACACTTGCCCCTTATAGTGCTGCACAAACGTTATGGCCCCATAAGATGCTCTATACAGACACTTGCCCCATATAGTGCTGCACAAACGTTATGGCCCCATAGATGCTCCATACAGACACTTGCCCCATTTGCTGTTGCTGCGATAAAAAAAATCACATACTCAGCTCTCCGTCACTCAGGCCTCTGGCACTTTCAATATTCACCTTATTTCATTCCGGCGCCGCTAAGCACTGACGTTCAGGCAGAGGGTGCGCACTAACCACGTCACCGCGCCCTCTGACCTGAGCGTCACTGCTGAAGACAGAGCAGTAGCTGGAACGAGGAGCAGGTGAATATCGTGCAGCACAGCGCTCCCCTCCCCGTTGTACTCACCTGCTCCTGGCGCTGTGCAGTCCCTACTTCCTAGACGCTGCTGCTTCTTCCTGTACTGAGCGGTCACCGTTACCGCTCATTATAGTAATGAATATGCAGCTCCACCCTTATGGGAGGTGGAGCTGCATATTCATTACTGTAATGAGCGGTACCATATGACCGCTCAGTACAGGAAGAAGCTGCTGGCACTGGGGAAAAGACGTCCAAGGACCGTGCCAGGAGTAGGTGAGTATAATTAGACAGCCCCCGCTCCCCTCCCCTGCCGACCCCTGGGTATGACTCGAGTATAAGCCGAGAGGGGGACTTTCACCCTACCCAAAAATGGGCTGAAAATCTCGGCTTATGCTCGAGAATATACGGTAAGTGTTTTATACCTATTTTCAGTAAAATTAGAAACTTTTCAGCTATGAGATTCATGACAAATTTATTTCTGTAAATCAAATTCACTGGTAAAAATCAGTGAAGCCGGCAAATTCATATTTCATTAAATTTGTTCACCAATATGCAGTATATTGCTATGTCCACTTTTGCAGATTTCACTTTTCACAATAATATAGATAAACCTGAAGAAATTCTACAACAGAATAGAGCACACTGAAGATTTTAAAATTCACAACATGCTCTCAAATCCAGGCTGATTTTCTGTGAAGTACATTAAAATGAATTCATACTTTATAATGTACTAAGCAATTTCTAGGGAACATAAATCTGTTTGATACAAAGCTCAAATAGCATAAAATGTAAAAATTTTGGATGGCTGTACGTCTCACTGGGTAGGTTGATCCTTCAACATCTAAACATGGAACTTATTGGACTTAGGTTTGCTATTAATGGTCTAGCAAGTATTTTTCACGTAGCTGTATTCAAGTGTTTCAGTTTCTAATATAAAATACATATTCAATCTTATGTCTTACAACAGATTTCATTAAATTCTTCTAGGAAGACAAATTTTCTTATACTATATTTCTGCTTCAAAAGGCTGTCCAGCAGCTTAAAAATAAGACAAATTCTTCCAGAAACAGCATCATATCTGGTCATTTAGTGTTGTAGCTAAGCTCTATTCATCCATTTAGGACCAGATGACTTTTTATTTTTGTTGTTTTGTTTTTGACCTCCCCTTCCAACTGGGAAAAAAATGGGTGCCAAGACTGCTGTATTACCTGGATAAACTGTATTTGTTGTTGAGCAACGCTTTTCCTGAGTAGACGCCATGCAGCCACATGTTTAAAAAGATCTTTCTCTGCTCCCCAAAAAATTACCACTCCCGACCTGTTAAGAAGAAAAAACACTCTTTAAAAACTAACTTTAATTTGTACGTTAAAAGGAAAATAAATTGTACAGTTAAAATTAACCTCAAAATCAGAGGTACCTGATTATCCACAACATAACTGATAAAATAAACATTCCAAAACTGAGAACATCAAGGGTTCAGTCTGTGTGACTATGTCATCCTTTATTATCTCTGTGCTGCATCAGCTACCTGACAGTGGTGGTTGACTCCCGACTGAATAAAATGTGAATGGCGTCCTCGCTCCACGTCGGTTGACCCTACCTTGTCCTGTTGAACCCTATTATGGTATGACAAGTCAACTACAACTAGAACCAGACCCAAAGGGTAACTTAAATGCCATCATCAGCCTACCAGGTAGTGGCTGAGTTGTTCAAACATACAGCTCTGGCAAAAATTAAGAGACCACCACATCAAAATCCTGTCATGATCAGCCCAATCTCCAGACTTGAACCCCATTGAAAACCTCTGGAATGTAATCAAGAGGATGATGGATAGTCACAAGACAACAAACAAAGAACAACTGGTTAAATGTTTGCCCCAGAAGCAGTGTGAAAGACTTGTGGAAAGCATGCCAAGACGCATCAAAGCTGTGATTAAAAATCATGGTTATTCCACAAAATATTGATTTCTGAACTCTTCCTGAGATAAACATCAGTATTGTTGTTTCTACATGATTATGAACTTGTTTTCTTTGCATTATTTTAGGTCTGAAAGCATGTTTTTTTTATTTTGACCATTTCTCCTTTTCAGAAAAAAAACAACACAAAATGTATTGCTTGGAAGTTCGGAGACATGTTGTCAAAAGTTTATAGAATAAAAGAACAATTTACATTTTACTTAAAAATATACCTATAAAGAGAAAAATCAGACAAACTGAACATTGTTCAGTGGTCTCTTAATTTTTGCCAGAGCTGTATATGTATATATAATTGTATTTATACAACTCATACCTTCTGCCCAACAGACATCAAAGAAAAGAAAACAGGCTCATTCAATTAACCTCTGCAATCATGGTGATAACTGCTAATAAACATCTATGGTCAAACCAAGAGCTATAATGTCTTATACCAAAAAACAGGGGAAAATATAATGCTGGCTTTCCATAAATGCCCCTATAGTGAAACCCGACCTGACTGCGGAGGTTGGCACACTATAAAATGCATAATGGAACCCCCGATGCTCGGCGGCTGACTCTGTTAGGTAGGTCTGATTTTGATTGTAGTTGACTTGTCATGCCACAACAGGGTGCAACAGGACCCGGTAGTTTTAATTGTGTGATAAACTATAAATTGTGGATAAACAGGTACCGCTGATTTTGAGGCTATTTTTAAATACACAATTTATTTTAGTTTTTAACTTATTTTTACAAATAAAAGTTAATTTTTAGAGGGTATTTTTTCTTGTTAACCTGCCTTTACACTGCCCCTTTTTTGTAAGCCACTTCCTTGCCTGCGTAAGCACTGCCACTACAGAAAATAGTCAAAGCTGCATTCCTGCTCTCCTGTTCATTTCATCATAGTGGAAGAATGGACATGGACAGCCCATACTGTAAGGTTCTAACTGCAGCTTGGAAGCTTGGATAAGCCCACAGTGCTGTCTGGATATGTTGTTCAAATTGGTGAATATAATGAATATAATTTGAAAATATTTGTACATAGATTTTTTCCAATGTAAATGGTTATGAAGACGATGACTTGCTGTGCCATTTTTCAATATTATTGACTATGAACAGTTGAGGGTGTAGGATGCTATCAGGTGCATAGGATGCAGTGACACACAGGAGGCAGAACAAAGGTTAACAGGGATTTTATGTAACACAATAATAAAACAAACAAACAGGGGGGTATTATAGTAAAGGTAATAACAGTTCAACTTATCAGTCTCTGGGCCTTGGTAGGAGGTGGCTGGAAGATCACTCGGTGGCACCGCAGGTGGCAAGAGTAGTCTCCCATCCGGTCCCGCAGAAAGGCAATGCACTGCCTCCTTGCAGTGGTGAATCCTCCGGGTCCTTCAGATTGTGGTCTCATAGTACGGGCACGAGATGTTGTAGAGGTGTTGGCCCATGGCACAGCAGAAGCAGCAAACGGTTAAGCAGACAAGGCCATAGAAGTAGTATGCAGCCCAGCAGTTGCCACCACAGGAACAGGCCAGCACTTAGTAGGCAATGCAGGGATAGGATTGAGCGGTGCCTCTGCGATGGTGAGAGAAATGATGTTCTGAAGTCCGTACTGGTCACCGTATGGTGTGGGGATCTTTCTAGGTCCTGAGCCATCAGTCGAGATGGCACTGCTCATCGGGTGAGAAGGTACGGATAGCTGGAGTGGGTGTGTTGAGAGGGAGTCAACCGTCTCTGTACTCTCACGCTGGTTCCCCGCCAAAATGCCCCGTCTTGCCACGCACACCACTATTTAAGTCGCACCCACCCCCCAGTCAGGTGTCCTGAACTGCTCTGGTCAGAAATCTCTTCCCCCTGGAAAAATGGTGACAGCCCCGTTAGTTCTAGCCCAGAAACACAAGAGAGACCATTAGCCTGGCTCTCCTCCCTACAAAGGGAATAACTGCATTAATGTCAAATAAAGGTGTGAGGCATTAATTACAGTGAATCAGTGTTTTTTTACTTAAATTGAGCTGTGATGGCCATCATATTATGCAGGGAGCTGTATCTGGGAGCCATGGGACTATAATATTATGTGTGGGGCCATCATGTTGTATAGAAAGGTTATGGTCCATTATACCGCATGACCAGGGATGTGGAGGCTATCATACTGTGCATGCGTGACTTTGGTAGCACCACATTTTGTTAAACCATCCTACTGTGTGTGGGTGATTGTAGAGACATCATACTGTGTGGTGACATTATGGGTCAATATCAGTTTTTATGGGAACTTAGAGGACAATGTTAAATGTTAAGTGGGTACTTTAAAGGCATTTTTACATTATAGTGGAACTCAGGTTATTAAAACTGTCAAAGGATCACACAGGATGCATTGTTACTTTATAGGGCACAAAATGTAAGCATTACTACTTTCAAGGGTACTCACAGGGGCAATTTTACAAAACAAGAGAGCACAAGGGGGCAGTTTACTATGTAAGGGGCCCATTATTGGGAATTATAATTTGGAGAACTAAGAGGAGCAATGTTATCATGCCACTCATCAGTTTCAGAAATAAGAAAAATATGACACCATCATGCTCAGAATTGAGGTATCAGAAAGATGGTGAGTTTTTGTTGGTTGAAAATCGATGTGGACATTGCTGGGAAAGTAAGAAGTCAAATATGTCTTTGTTTTATACTCTACAGACAAGTTATGATTAGAGAAGCTGTCAATGTGGTTTATGCTAGATGTAAAATAGATGTAAAATATAGAGTAATGAACACCTCCTTCAAAAAGAACAACAACTGTACATAACTATAGCTGTACTGTAATTTCTTCATATGTCCTGCAGAACTGGTATTTTTACTATGTAGCTACTACATGGTAGTATTATTGGTCTTAATTTTAGTATAGTAATTTTATTTTTCAGTAACAGTATGGTTATTTGCTGAGGTTCCCCTTTATACAATTTGATTAGGGGGCGCCACTGAAGTTGTAAACATGGCTACATAAGTTAGAGGAATAAACTGAATAAAAAAAAGAACTTGCCTGCAAAATCCTGCAATAGGCCTAAAGATGCCCCTGCCTGGCTGCGGAGGTTGACACCCTAAAGATGATTTTTTTTGTGCCCCCACTCAACCTGGGCTATCTTTCACTACCCTGTTATAGCCCTATCAATATAGGTGGGAAAACAATATCTTATAGAGCAGAGATAAAGAGAGTTTATCTTTAGTATCTTAAAATCTCCATAAGGATTCCCTACGTGTATCTTGAAACACAAATAGATATAAAAAAATTATCATCCAAGATCATGACTTGTAGTCCACAATGTGACACATCATATACTAAGCTTGGCACATAAATAAATAGTATGAGGCCAAATATAACAGCTAGCTAAGCAGTCAAACAGTAATAAATGATTTGGAGTAAAACTTAACATGAGTCAGATGCACCCAGGAGGTAGCATAGATGATAGAGATGCCGGATGCCACCTGGGAAGGTGTTTTTTTTAATAATCTAAATTATTAAAGGTTGTTTTTATAGGGAATATATGTTCTCGTATTGATTTAATTTCCTTAAAAATTTTTTTTTATACTAGTATATACAGTGGGGAAATAAGTATTTGATCCCTTGCTGATTTTATAAGTTTGCCCACTGACAAAGACATGAGCAGTCTATACTTTTTAAGGGTGGGTTAATTTTAACATTGACACACATAATATAAAAAAAAAATTCAGAAAATCACATTGTATGAATTATTTAAATTTATTTCCATTTTGCATTGAGAAATAAATATTCGATCCCTCTGGCAAACATGACTTAATACTTGGTGGCAAAACCCTTGTTGGCAAGCACAGCAGTCAGACTTTTTTTTGTATTTTATGATGAGGTTTGCACACATGTCAAAAGGAATTTTGGTCCACTCCTCTTTGTAGATCATCTGTAAATCAATAAGAATTTGAGTCTGTAGCTTGGCAACTTGGAGCTTCAACTCCCTCCCTTAGTTTTCAATGGGATTAAGGTCTGGAGACTGGCTTCTATTTGAGCCACTCCTTTGTTGCCTTGGCTGTATGTATTGGGTCATTGTCTTGCTGAAAGACCCAGCCATGACCAATTTCTAATGTCCTGGCAGAGGGAAGGAGGCTGTCACTCATGATTTTATGGTACATGGCTCCATCCATTCCCTCATTGATGCGGTGAAGTAGTCCTGTGCCGTTAGCAGAGAAATACCCCCAAAACATAAAGTTTCCACCTCCATGCTTCACAGTGGGGACGGTGTTCTTTGGGTCATAGGCAGCATTTCTCTTCCTCCAAACTCAGCGAGTTGAGTTAATGCCAAAGACCTCAATTTTTGTCTCATATGACCACAGCATCTTCTCTCAATCACTCACAGAATCATCCAGGTGTTTATTGGCAAACTTCATGTGGACCTGTACATGTGCCTTCTTGCACAGGGGGACCTTGCGGGCACTGCAGGATTTTTAAACTTTACAGCATAATGTGTTATCAATGGTTTTCTTGGTGACTTTTTGGTTTAGCTTTAGGCTGATCTCTAACCTTCCTCATGATCAAGAATACCACAAGAGGTGAGATTTTGCATGGCGCCCCAAATCGATGTCGATTGACAGTCATTTTGTATTTCTTCCATTTTAATGCAGGTCTATGATCTTTTCCTTGACATCCTTATAAAGCTCTTTGGTCTTGCCCATGTTCTAGAGGTTAGAGTCTGACTGATTAATTAAATCTGTGTACAGGAGTCTTTTATAAAGGTGACTATGTAAGAAAACTTTCTTTAATGCAGGTAACGAGTTGTTTATGAACTTCTAACTGGTCTGTAGGAGCCAGAACTCTTAATGGTTGGTAGGGGATCAAATACTTATTTCTCACTGCAAAATGCAAATAAATATGCATATACTAGATTGTGGCCTGATTCTAATGCATCGGGTATTCTAGAATCTGTATGTAGTTTATTTACAAAGTTTTCAGAATAATGCAATTTACACACAGGATTCGGCCGGCCGGCCGTGAGTAATTAGCGAAGCGTGGTTCAAATTGCCACATAGTATATTGCCCAGCCACGTAGATTATTGCACAGCCACGTAGTATGTAGCACAGTCCATGTAGTATATTGCCCAGCCACGTAGTATATTGCTCAGCCACGTAGTATATTGCTCAGCCACATAGTATATTGCTCAGCCACGCAGTTTATGGCACAGCCACGTAGTATATTGCACAGCCACGTAGTATATAGCACAGCCACGTAGTATATAGCAGACACGTAGTATATTGCCCAGCCACATAATATATTGCTCAGCCACGTAGTATACAGCACAGCCGCGTAATACATTGCCCAGCCATGTAGTATATAGCACAGACACGTAGTATATAGCAGACACATAGTAAATTGCCCAGCCACGTAATATATTGCTCAGCCACGTAGTATATTGCCCAGCTGAGTAGTATGTTGCTCAGCCATGTAGTATATTGCCCAGCCACATAGTATATAGCACAGCCACGTAGTATATAGCACGGAGACATACTATATAACACTGTTCATGCAGTATGTAACACAGGCCATGTACTATATAGCACAGCGATATAGTATATTGCCCAGCCATGTAATATATATCACAGCCACGTAGAATATAGCACAGCCACGTAATATATTGCACAGCCATGTAGTATACTGCACAGCCACATAGTATATAGCACAGAGACATAGTATATAACACAACCCATGCAGTATATAACACAGGCCATGTTGTGTATAGCACAGCGATGTAGTATATAGCACAGACACATAGTATATAGCACAGACACGCAGTATATAGCACAGACACGTAGTATATTGCCCAGCCACATAATATATTGCACAGCCACATAATATATTGAACAGCCACATAGTATATAGCACAGCCACATAGTATATATCACAGAGACATAGTATATTACACTGCCCATGCAGTATATAATACAGGCCACGTAGTATATAGCACAGTGATGTAGCATATTGCCCAGCCATGTAATATATATCACAGCCATGTAGAATATAGCACAGCCACGTAATATATTGCACAGCCTCGTAGTATATTGCACAGCCACGTAGTGTATAGCACAGAGACATAGTATATAACACAACCCATGCAGTATATAACACAGGCCACGTAGTATATAGCACAGCGATGTAGTATATAGCACAGACACATAGTATATAGCACAGACACATAGTATATAGCACAGACACGTAGTATATTGCCCAGCCACATAATATATTGCACAGCCGCATAGTATATTGCACAGCCACGTAGTATATAACACAGCCACATAGTATATAGCACAGAGACATAGTATATAATACTGCCCATGCAGTATAGAGCACAGCGATGTAGTATATTGCCCAGCCACGTAATATATTGCCCAGCCACGTAGTATATAGCACAGGCCACATAGTGTACAGCATAGAGATGTATTATATAGCACAGCCCACGCAGTATCTAACACAGCCCACATAGTATATAGCAATGTGGGCACCACATCCCTGTTAAAAAAGAATTAAAATAAAAAATAGTGATATACTCACCCTCCATCGGCTTCCCGGATCCAACCAAGGCATTTACCGATGTTTATCACGACGCTCCGGTCCCAAGAGTGCATTGCTGTCTCGCAAGATGATGACATAGCGGTCTCATGAGACCACTACGTCAACATCTTGCGAGACTGTAATGCATGGACCAGTCACCGGAGCATCGCGAGGAGCAGGAAAGGCGCCGGAAGGTGAGTATATGGTGATTTTTTACTTTTTTTTAATTATTTTTAACATCAGATCTTTTTACTATTGATGCTGCATAGGCAGCATCAATAGTAAAAAGTTGGTCACACAGGGTTAATAGCAGCGTTAACGGAGTGCGTTACACCACGGCATAATGTGGTGTAATACAGCCATTAAACCTTTGTGAGCGCTGACTGGAAGGGAGTATGAAGCGGGCACTGACAGCAGGGGAGTAGGGAAAGGCCATTTTGCTGCCGGACTGTGCTCGTCGCTGATTGGTCGTGGCCGTTTTCCGTGACAGACAGAAAGACAGACAGACAGAAGGACAGACAGAAAGACAGAAGTGACCCTTAGACAATTATATAGTAGATGTAATTCATAGAATGTGATTTTCTGGATTTTATTTTTGATATTCTATCTCTGAATGTTAAAATTAACCTACTCTTAAAATTATAGACTGTTCATGTCTTTGTCAGTGGGCAAACTTACAAAATCAGCAAGGGATCAAATACTTATTTCCCCCACTGTACATGATTTGATTCTCTTTTAGAAGTAGAAAAAGCTATACTCGTCTTCTTAATTTAAGCTCATATCATTGTACTATCATTGTCTAACACATCCTAGAATGCATTTTTCAGCTTTATGCGAGAATTTTTTAGGCCGTCCATTTCTCCATGCCCAACTATTGAGGATGACCATGGGAGAAGTTCTCTTTAAAGAAACTGAACATGTAGTAATTGTACCCTCTAGGCACATTTTGCTTGTGCCAGTTGTGTGCAAATCTCAGTTTTAACTTGACAAATCAGGTCAACAAAACACAGTGGAAACATAAGTGCTCGTCATATGATCTTCCAATAAGTAATGTGCATCAATTGCTGGTAAAACAGCTTTATGTCTGAGTTCACTAAAATTACACTGCTGACATTACCCTACTGTTGTAATTGGGGACTCATTTAGTATTTTGCCTCTAACAAGTCTAGCTCCAAATCTGCAGGTAAATTGCTTTATGTCTTTAAAAATGATGATGAAACCCTCATTAGTCAGATAAACAAAAGTAGCCAATAAACATGAATTCAGATGAGTCAAATGAAAACAAGCAATTTATTTTTAACAGTGTCTACAGAAGAGAAGTTCTGCTTAATGATTTTACAGGTGCTAGCTTATACTGGACACATTTTCAATGTTCTTTTTGTTCATCTGCCTTAGGGCAAACATCCCAGTCATTCCTGATGTCCCCCCCAGCTTTGCCAGCACATAATCACAATGCCATAACTGTGCCCTCGTTCCTTAATACTGTTACAAGCTGGGAGAAAACAAACCAGATGCTTGCTGCAAGGATTTCAGAACACATGTATGTGTTTCTGTCCACATTTTCTCGATGTGTTACGATACAATAGTGAATTATGATTCTTTCTGGATGTGTAATTAGAGAACAGAGCAGATGGCAGAAGGACGGTTTACAGTGTTGTAATGAGCAGGGATGGCTGAGCGAGCTGTGGCCTGGAAGCTTGTAGCACTTAGATTTTCACACCATTTACATTCTACAATACAGAGCAAAATTCCAGAATGATGTTAGATTCAATATTTATTTTTATAACAATAAGTGAATGCAATAACATAGCTTAGATGACAACAACCTGGTAGATTTTATAAGCCACACAGTAAAATGTAATACCACCCCCCAAGAGTCACAGAGATTCAATGTTTGCAGAATATATTGAACACACATAATTGAGAATAATTTATTGGACAGAAAAAGATTCAAAGTTTTGAACGTTTCGACATACAGTGGGGCAAAAAAGTATTTAGTCAGTCAGCAATAGTGCAAGTTCTACCACTTAAAAAGATGAGAGGCGTCTGTAATTTACATCATAGGTAGACCTTAACTATGGGAGACAAACTGAGAAAAAAAAATCCAGAAAATCACATTGTCTGTTTTTTTAACAATTTATTTGCATATTATGGTGGAAAATAAGTATTTGGTCAGAAACAAAATTTCATCTCAATACTTTGTAATATATCCTTTGTTGGCAATGACAGAGGTCAAACGTTTTCTGTAAGTCTTCACAAGGTTGCCACACACTGTTGTTGGTATGTTGGCCCATTCCTCCATGCAGATCTCCTCTAGAGCAGTGATGTTTTTGGCTTTTCGCTTGGCAACACGGACTTTCAACTCCCTCCAAAGGTTTTCTATAGGGTTGAGATCTGGAGACTGGCTAGGCCACTCCAGGACCTTGAAATGCTTCTTACGAAGCCACTCCTTCGTTGCCCTGGCGGTGTGCATTGGATCATTGTCATGTTGAAAGACCCAGCCACGTTTCATCTTCAATGCCCTTGCTGATGGAAGGAGGTTTGCACTCAAAATCTCACGATACATGGCCCCATTCATTCTTTCATGTACCCGGATCAGTCGTCCTGGCCCCTTTGCAGAGAAACAGCCCCAAAGCATGATGTTTCCACCACCATGCTTTACAGTAGGTATGGTGTTTGATGGATGCAACTCAGTATTCTTTTTCCTCCAAACACGACAAGTTGTGTTTCTACCAAACAGTTCCAGTTTGGTTTCATCAGACCATAGGACATTCTCCCAAAACTCCTCTGGATCATCCAAATGCTCTCTAGCAAACTTCAGACGGGCCCGGACATGTACTGGCTTAAGCAGTAGGACACGTCTGGCACTGCAGGATCTGAGTCCATGGTGGCGTAGTGTGTTACTTATGGTAGGCTTTGTTACATTGGTCCCAGCTCTCTGCAGTTCATTCACTATGTCCCCCCGCGTGGTTCTGGTATTTTTGCTCACCGTTCTTGTGATCATTCTGACCCCACGGGGTGGGATTTTGTGCGGAGCCCCAGATCGAGGGAGATTATCAGTGGTCTTGTATGTCTTCCATTTTCTAATTATTGCTCCCACTGTTGATTTCTTCACTCCAAGCTGGTTGGCTATTGCAGATTCAGTCTTCCCAGCCTGGTGCAGGGCTACAATTTTGTTTCTGGTGTCCTTTGACAGCTCTTTGGTCTTCACCATAGTGGAGTTTGGAGTCAGACTGTTTGAGGGTGTGCACAGGTGTCTTTTTATACTGATAACAAGTTTAAACAGGTGCCATTACTACAGGTAATGAGTGGAGGAAAGAGGAGACTCTTAAAGAAGAAGTTACAGGTCTGTGAGAGCCAGAAATCTTGATTGTTTGTTTCTGACCAAATACTTATTTTCCACCACAATATGCAAATAAATTGTTAAAAAAACAGACAATGTGATTTTCTGGATTTTTTTTTCTCAGTTTGTCTCCCATAGTTGAGGTCTACCTATGATGTAAATTACAGACGCCTCTCATCTTTTTAAGTGGTGGAACTTGCACTATTGCTGACTGACTAAATACTTTTTTGCCCCACTGTACATTAAATAAACCACGGATATGTCATTTTTCCTAGAGAATTAAAAGAAGTAAAAAAATTCAGACATGGTGCTCCATCGATACCATTCAACAACATGTGGAAATGCATAATTAGGTTTTGATCAGCATTCTCCTCACTGACATCAGTAGTAAAAATCATAGCTACAGTATATATACTTTATATCACCTACAATGTAGACTCAGATCAGGGGCCTTTCTTACTGTGCAATATCCTCATTCTCAGTGCACATCAACAGTACGCTCCCTCACCAACTCTATGTCAGGATTAGTGTTGAGCATTCCGATACCGCAAGTATCGGGTATCGGCCGATATTTGCGGTATCGGAATTCCGATACCGAATTCCGATACTTCCCGCGTATCGGATACCAGAATCGGAAGTTCCCAGAATTCAAACAGAACGCAGCAGCCAATGAGGAATGATTGGAAGTGTGGGCACATCCTGTTTAGCATGGTGGGCATGTAAGTACTGGCAAGGCTGTGACTGGCTGCTGAAATGATGTCACTCTGCACTATAAAAAACGCTGCCGCCATTTTGCGCTCACTCTGCTGTGATTTCAGTTAGGGACAGGACGCTGTGTTCTAACTGAGGGCCAGTTGAGCTAGCTAATTGCTTTATTTTCCTTTCCAAAGGCTAATTTAGCAAAACGCTGTGTGTTCTTCACTGTTCACCTTGCTCTTGCCTTGCAGCGCTGTTTTAACAGCGTTCTGCAAGGTCTCTGTGTGTGTGTGTGTGCAGCTCACTCTGTAGTCTGTGTGCAGCCATATACCCGGTTGTATTCAGCTCAGGGGGGGTTCACACTGCCTCACACAGTTGTCCTTTTTTGCTCATAGTGCAGCCTGCTGCACATTTTTTCTCAAATTTCCTATTAGTGTTTTTCCACCCGTCTCCAGCTAAATTGTGGAAAAACACTACATAGGATAACCTAGAGGGGGGTTTTTGGGCCTTGCAGCGCCGTTTACGGCTGTCTGCACGGTCTCCGTGTGAGCCCAGCTCGCCCTGTAGTCTGTGTGCAGCCATAGTCGGTTGGATTCAGCTCAGGGTTCGTTACTGGCTCATACCTTGAGAAAAATTTTCCTTTCTTTCAAATAGTGCAGCCTGTTTAAAAATTTTAAAAAAAATTCCCTATTAGTGTTTTTCCACCCGTCTCCAGCTAAATAGTGGAAAAACACTACATAGGATAACCTAGAGGAGGGTTTTTTGGCCTTGCAGTGCCGTTTACGGCTGTCTGCACGGTCTCTGTGTGAGCGCAGCTCGCCCTGTATTCTGTGTGCAGCTATAGCCGGTTGGATTCAGCTCAGGGTGCGTTACTGCCTCATACCTTGAAAAACAATTTCCTTTTTTTCAAATAGTGCAGCCTGTTTAAAATTTAAAAAAAAAAATTCCTATTAGTGTCTTTCCACCCGTCTCCAGCTAAATAGTGGAAAAACACTACATAGGATAACCTAGAGGAGGATTTTTTGGCCTTGCAGCGCCGTTTACGGCTGTCTGCACGGTCTCCGTGTGATTTAAACTAGCTCTGTAGCCCGATCTGCACACAAAAAAAAAGTAAAGTTCACCAAACACAACTTAACACTTGTGTAGGCCACATTTGAAAAATAATAAAGTTTAGTCCACACTTTACAACATTAGTGTTTCTTACACCTGTTAGGAGGAGCATTTCAGGAATAAGCACGCTAAGGTCTTAGTACTTTTCTGCTTATCTTTATCTGTCAACCAAGATGAAGAAGGCAGGGAGTAAGGCACGTGGGCGTGGGCGCGGAGCAGGGAGAGGAGCAGGGAGAGGACGTGGTGATTCTGTGCCTGCTGCGGGCGCCGGTGACTCGTCGTCACTCAGTTTCAGCAGGGAACAGTCCTTCATGCGCAGCTTTGTCGGAGAGCGCCGTGCACCGCTGCTGCGTGAAGACCAAATTGAAGCCGTTGTCGCGTGGATGGCAGCTAACGCCTCGGCATCGACTTCAGTTAGTGCCACATCCTCTCAGGCACAGAGCACTGGAGAGCAGCCATCTGTCTCTTCACCACCTGCCAAATTGGCCAGGCAGTCAGAGAGCCCAGGACAGGAGCCGTCTCTACTTCTGTTCTCTGAATCTCTTGGCTTGGAAACAGGGGGCCAGCCAAGCAGCATTGGAGAAATGGAAGAAGAGGCAGTGTGCAGTGATGCCCAACAGCTTTTTCTCTCTGACTCTGAAGAGGCAGGTGGGCCAGTGCCTCCGGTGACCACAGCGCAGTACGCATCTGATGATGAAACTCAGGTGCCGCTTTCTGATGCGTACTGTGCTGCCGAGACTACCCAGGAGGAGCAGTTGGTGGCAGAGGGTAGTGGAGATGATGAGGTCCTTGACCCATCGTGGCGTGAGGAACAGGAAGGTGGTGGGAGCAGCTCTGAGGAAGAGCTTCCCCTTACGGGCCAAAGAGGAAGAGGGAGGGGGAAGACTGCGGAGCCTGTAGCCTCCACTTTGGCACCCGTTAGGAGCCTGTCTCTTTCCAAAGCCAAAAAGGGCGCTCCCAAGACTTGCAGTGCCTGGTCCTTTTTTGACACAGTTGCAGATGACATTTGTTTTGTCAAATGCAAGCTGTGTCATCAGAAAGTAAAAAGAGGTAAAAGTGTCAGCAACCTCAATACCACAAATATGTGGAAACATGTGCGGACCAGGCACGTGGTGGAGTTACAGAAACACAGTGAAGACGTAGGCCAACCAACAGCGGCAGCTACCACCTCTTCATCTCGTGTTGCCTCTTCCTCCACTGTTGTCCAGAGACCTAGTGTAATTCCACCCACAGCACCACCTTCCCAGTCATCCTCACACTCCCAGTCTACTCTACAGCCATCGGTAGTACAGGCATGGGAGAAAAGGCGGGCATTCTCGGCCAACCACCCCCGAGCACAGGCTCTGAATGCAGGCATTGCCAAACTGTTGTCCCTGGAAATGCTCTCGTTCAGGCTGGTGGAGACTGACAGCTTCCGTGACTTGATGGCATTGGCAGTCCCACAGTACAAGGTGCCCAGCCGCTTTTACTTCAGCAGGCAGGCTGTCCCTGCCCTGCACAGGCATGTTGAGGCAAACATAAAACATGCGCTACTGAACGCCGTCAGTAGCAAGGTCCACCTCACCACCGATGCGTGGACCAGTCAGCATGGACAGGGGCGATATGTTTCCCTCACTGCCCATTGGGTTAATGTTATTGAGCCAGGTACAGATCGTGCGAGTGGCGCAGGACGTGTCCTGCCCACTCCAAGGATTGCAGGAATCCAGTCTGTACGCATCGACTCCTCCTCTTACACCAGTTCCTCAGATTCCTCTCTGCAGGATCCGTCACAGTCCACCTCCACATGGACCCGTGAACGTTTACTTATGACCGACATGAGCACAGCCGTGGCCAAACGTCAGCAGGCCGTCTTGAAACTAGTTTCATTGGGGCATCGAAGCCACACAGCGCAGGAGCTCTGGAATGCCATCAAGCAGGAGAGCGATGTGTGGTTACTGCCAGCGAATCTCCAGCCAGGCATGGTAGTGTGTGACAATGGCCGAAATCTGGTGGCAGCTTTGGCCCTTGGCAACCTCACTCACATCCCATGTCTGGCACATGTGCTCAATTTGGTTGTGCAGAGTTTTCTGAGGGACTATCCGGATCTTGATGCCCTGCTGCACAAGGTCCGCCTAGAGTGTGCTCACTTGCGGCGTTCCAGCTTGGCCAGATCCCGCATTGCTGCTCTGCAGCGCCGATTCCGCCTTCCGGAACACCGCATCATATGTGACCTACCTACCCGGTGGAATTCCACGTTACATATGTTGGAGCGGTTGTGTGAGCAGCAGCAAGCAGTTATGGAGTACCAGCTGCATCAGGCGCAAAGAAGTCGCAGTCAGCGCCGATCAGACTTCACAACCACAGAGTGGGCCACTATGAAGGACGTCTGCCAGGTTTTGCGTCCTTTTGATTATTCCACGTGGATGGCAAGTGCAGATGATGCACTAGTCAGCATGACTGTCCCCCTTATCTGCCTGCTTCAGCAAACTTTGCAAGGGTTAAGGGATGATGTTGTGGAAGAGGTGGAGGATGAGGAGTCACCTTTTCCATCAGCTTCTGGAGAGTCAGCGCCACGTGGTTCCTCACAAAGGGGTACGCAGGGGCCAATTTGTGAGGAGGATGAGTAGGAGTCAATGGAGGAGGAAGAGCTCCGTCCAGAGGAGGGAGCGACACAATTGTCCAGTGGTCAGTGTGTACAGCGAGGGTGGGGTGATGACGAGCGGGCAGAGATCATGTCTCAAGCAGGGGACAGCATTTCTGGGCCATTTGGCACTCTGCAGCACATGGTGGATTTCATGCTGCAGTGCCTGAGAAACGACCGCCGCATCGACCACATTCTCAACATGCCTGATTATTGGGTGTTCACCCTCCTCGATCCTCGCTACCGGGACAACGTCCAAAACCTCATCCCTGCGTTGACCCGGGAGCGTAAATTGCGGGAGTACCACGACACACTGGTGAATTCCATCATCTTCTCCTGTCCAACTGAGAGGAGTGCTGCTAGTGCTTTACAAAGCAGCTCAGTGCGTCGAGGCAGTGGGGGAGGCTCTGCCCAAAGAGGGAGCAGAAGCAGTGCCTCTGCCCAAGGCAAGCCCAGTATGGCACAACTCTGGCACACTTTTGTGTGCCCGCCCCAAATGTCTACACCATCACCGGCGGCTCCAGTCAGCAGGAGGCAACGGTTCCGTCAGATGGTGACAGACTACATGGCTTGCCCTCTTACTGTACTCCCAGACGGCTCTTCCCCGTTCAAGTTTTGGGTCTCTAAGCTGGATACATGGCCAGAGCTAAGCCAGTATGCATTGGAGGTGCTGGCTTGCCCTGCGGCTAGTGTGTTATCGGAACGTGTCTTTAGTGCCGCAGGTGGTGTACTAACAGACCGTCACATGCGACTATCCTCCGATAACGTTGACCGGCTTACTTTCCTGAAAATGAACCAGGCCTGGATCTCGCAGGAATTTGCCACTCCTCTGCCTGATTAAGTAATTGGGTGTCATCCAGGTCTCCTGCTGTGTTCATCTTTCTACCACCTGAACTGCTATTCCTGGGCTCCAACACCGCCAGTTGCGGCTCAGAAGTGCAGGCTGCACAGTAAAAACATACGACCCAGTGTTATTGGGTTTCAGTAACGTCAGCTGATCCCCAGCTGTGTAGCTGGCAATGTGTCCTGCGACCGCCACGCTGGCACAACAACCTAAATGTAAGGGAACCTGTCCCCCCCCCCGTCGTTTGTTACTGAAAGAGCCATCTTGTGCAGCAGTAATGCTGCACAAGGAAAAGGTAGCTCTTTTTTTTTAGCTCCTTGTACACGCAGAACTTAACACTTATAAAATGTGTTCACTGATACTGTTATACTGTCCCGGAGCTGGGACTTTCCTTCGCAATGTGACGCTGCACAGCCGTCATTCCTACCCCCTTGGTGCCATGCGCTGCCTCCTCAGCGTTGTTTTAAGCTGTCACGGAGCCTGCGCTGTTCTGTTATCCCTTGGGCATGCCCTATTTGCGCTGCCTGTCTTCTGACATAATTTGGTGTCAGGCTGGCTGCGCCTGTGCGGCCTCGCTGCCCGAGATCCCGCCTCGCTGTGTCTTCTGATTGAGTCACACTGCGGGCCTGGGATCCATGGCCATGCGCAGTGCATATCTTCCCCTCGGGCTCTCGCTCATTTCCCTCCGCCTTCTTTAGACTGTGCGCCGTCAGCTGATCCCTAATAGCATGCCACGGCCGTGACACCGCACAGTCTGAAGAAGAGGGAAGGAGGGGAGTGAGAGTCGAGGATATGCACTGTGCATGTCCATGGTTCCAAGGCCCGCAGTGGGATTACATTGGACGAGACTGCGAGGTGGGATCTGGAGCAGCGTGGACGCACAGGCAGTAACAGCCTGACACCAAATTATGTCAGAAGACAGGCAGCGCTAATTGGGCATGGCCAAGGGCTAACAGAACAGCGCAGGCTCCGTGACAGCTTAAAACAACGCTGAGGAGGCAGCGCACGGCACCAAGGGGATAGGAATGTCAGCTGTGCTGTGTCCCATTATGAAGGAAATTCGCACCTCCGGGACGGTTTAACGGTATAAGGGGACACATTTTTAGTGTTTACTTCGGTGTTTGCAAGGAGCATAATTAAAAGAACCACCTTTTCCTTTTGCATCGTTAGTGCTGCACAAAATGGCTCTTTCAGCTACAAACGTCTTGGGGGGGGGTTAAAGGTTCCCTTTCAACTTGCTCCAATCAGGCTTCGGCCTACACTCTGTTCCTCTGCTCCTCCTGCTGTCCCTGGGCTCTAACACCGCCAGTTGGTGCCTGGAAGTGCTGTGTGCACAGTCAACAGTCGCTCCTCTGTTATTGGGGTTCAGTAACGTCAGCTGATCCCCAGCTGTGTGTGCGGCAATACCTCCAATCTGCTCCTCCTGCTGTCCCTGGGCTCTAACACCGCCAGTTGGTGCCTGAAAGTGCTGTGTGCACAGTCAACAGTCGCTCCTCTGTTATTGGGGTTCAGTAACGTCAGCTGATCCCCAGCTGTGTGTGCGGCAATACCTCCAATCTGCTCCTCCTGCTGTCCCTGGGCTCTAACACCGCCAGTTGGTGCCTGGAAGTGCTGTGTGCACAGTCAACAGTCGCTCCTCTGTTATTGGGGTTCAGTAACGTCAGCTGATCCCCAGCTGTGTATCCGGCAACGTGTCATGCGACCGCCACGCTGGCACAACTAAAATGTAAGGGGACCTGTCCCCCCCTCCCCCTAGACGTTTGTTACTGAAAGAGCCACCATGTGCAGCACTAATACTGCACAAGGGAAAGGTCGCTCTTGAAATTATGCTCCTTGCAAACGCTGAACTACACACTCATGTAATGTGTCCCCTCACACCGTCCAACCGTCCCGGAGGTGGGACTTTCCTTTGTAATGTGACGCAGCACAGCCGTCATTGCTACCCCCTTGGCACCGTGCGCTGCCTCCTTAGCGTTGTTTGATTCCGTCATGGACCCTGCGCTGTTATGTTATCCCTTGGCCATTTGTTGTCGTCCTGGCTGCGCCTGTGCGTCCACGCTGCTCGAAATCACACCTCGCAGTGTCGTCTAATGTGATCCCACAGTGGGCCTGGTATCCATGGCCATGCGCAGTGCATATACTAGCCTCTCACTCCCCTTCTTCACGCTTCTTCAGACTAGGCGGCGTCAGCTGATCCCTAATAGCATGCCACGGCCGTGACGCCGCACAGTCTGAAGAAGCAGGAAGGAGGTGAGTGAGAGGCGATGATATGCACTGCGCATGCCCATGGATCCCTGGCCCGCAGTGGGACTACATTAGATGACACTGCAAGGTTGGATCTAGGGCAGCTTGGACGCACAGGCACTGCCAGCCTGACACCTACATGATGTCAGAAGACGGGCACCGCTAACTGTGCATGGCCAAGGGATAACATTACAGCGCGGGCTCCGTGACAGAACCAAACAACGTTGAGGAGGTGGCGCCCGGCACCAAGGGGGTTGGAATGACGGCTGTGCTGTGTCACATTACAAAGGAAAGTCCCACTTCCTGGATGGTTTGACGGTGTGAGGGGACACATTATATGAGTGTGTACTTCAGCGTTTGCAAGGAGCATAATTTTCGGAGCCACCATTTTCCATGTGCAGTATTACTGCTGTACAAGATGGCTCTTTCAGCAACAAATGCCTGGGGGGGGGGGGGGTTAAAGGTTCCCTTTCAACTTGCTCCACTGCAGGCTTCGGCCTACACTCTGCTCCTCTTTGATTCCCTGGGTTTCAACACTGTCAGTTGCCACCTGGAAGTGTTGTCTACACAGAAAAAACACTAGGTGATGTGTCAGTGGGGTTCAGCACCGCCAGCTGTTCCCCTGCTGTGTAGTCGGCAACGTGTCTAGCACAAGCCACGCTGGCACAACAGAACAAAAGCTGCCACCAGTGCAGGCTTCGGCCTACACTCTGCTCCTCTCCTCCTCCTGCTGACCCTGGGCTCAAACACCGCTAGTTTTTGCCCGGAAGTGCTAGCTGCACAGAGAAAAACACCAGCCAATGTGTTAGTGGGGTTCAGCACCGCCAGCTGTTCCCCTGCTGTGTAGCCGGCAACGTGACCTGCAAACGCCACGCAGGCACATGAACTGAAATTAAAGGGAACCTGGCCCCACCCCCCCAGGTGTTTCTATGTATAACAGCCACCTAGTACAGCAGTACTGCTGCATTTGTACAAGGTGGCTGACTTTTTCTCCTTGCCCACGTGGAACTCAACACGTACAAAATGTGTCTCATTGAGACCATTCCACTGTCCCTGAGGTGTGACTTTCCTTTCTAATGATACGCAGCACCCCCCTTGGTAGCGTTTCCCGTCTTTTGTCATCATGGTTAGCTGGCTGCGCCTGTGCATCCGCCCTGCTAGAAACAATGCCCCTCGTTGTCATATTTATTTTGTCAGCGAGGGTGTGGTTTATGGGCACGAGCAGTGCATATGTTCGCCTGTCTTAACTCATCTCCTTCCGCCTTCTTCAGACTGTGCGGCCTCCTGGCCGTGGTAGGCGATAAGGGATCAGCTGAGGCCGCCCAGTCTGAAGCAGGTGTAAGGACATGTGTGAGCGGCAAACCTATTTACTGCACAAGGCCACGAATCCCAGCCACGCAGTGTGATTTTTTGAAATCACACTGTGGGTCTGGGATTCATGTCCATCGCTAACCGCAACGGCCGACATGAAATGAGGTCAGAAGTCAGGAAGCGCTCACAGCGCATGGCCAAGGGATCACAATAGCGCAGACTCCTGTACAGCAAATAACAACGCTCAGGAATCTGCGCCCAGTACCTAGGTGCAAATTTTGACACCTGTGCTGCGTCTCCTTAAAAAGACAAGTCACGCCTCCACAACTGTTTGACAGTATAATGGGCTAAATAGTGTACGTGTTTTATTCAGCGTGTGCAAGGAGCAAACTAAATAGAGCAACCTTTTACTTGTGCATCATTAATGCAGTTCAAGGTGTGGCTCTTGTACCTTGCAACACCTGAGGGGGGGTTAAAGGTAACCTTTGAAATTGGTTCAACTAGGCTTCGGCCTACACTCTGCTCCTCTCCTCCTCCTGCTGACCCTGGGCTCTAACACCGCCAGTTTTTGCCCGGACATGCGATCTGCACAGAGAAAAACACCAGTCAATGTGTCAGTGGGGTTCAGCAACGCCAGCTGTTCCCCTGCTGTGTAGCTTGCATCGTGTCCAGCACAAGCCACGCTGGCACAACCGACCAAAAGCTGCCAACAGTGCAGGCTTCGGCCTACACATTGCTCCTCTCCTCCTCCTGCTGACCCTGGGCTCTAACACCGCCAGTTTTTGCCCGGACATGCGAGCTGCACAGAGGAAAACACCAGTCAATGTGTCAGTGGGGTTCAGCAATGCCAGCTGTTCCCCTGCTGTGTAGCTTGCATCGTGTCCAGCACAAGCCACGCTGGCACAACCGACCAAAAGCTGCCACCAGTGCAGGCTTCGGCCTACACATTGCTCCTCTCCTCCTCCTGCTGACCCTGGGCTCTAACACCGCCAGTTTTTGCCCGGACATGCGAGCTGCACAGAGAAAAACACCAGTCAATGTGTCAGTGGGGTTCAGCAACGCCAGCTGTTCCCCTGCTGTGTAGCTTGCAACGTGACCTGCAAACGCCACGCAGGCACATGAACTGAAATTGAAGGGAGCCTGCCCCCCACCCCCAGGTGTTTCTATGTATAACAGCCACCTTGTACAGCAGTACTGCTGCATTTGTACAAGGTGGCTGACTTTTTCTCCTTGCCCACGTGGAACTCAACACGTACAAAATGTGTCTCATTGAGACCATTCCACTGTCCCTGAGGTGTGACTTTCCTTTCTAATGATACGCAGCACCACCCTTGTTAGCGCTGCCCGTCTTTTGACATCATTGGTTAGCTGGCTGCGCCTGTGCGTCTGCCCTGCTCGAAACAACACCCCTCGGTGTCTTATTTTTTTGGACAGCGAGGGTGTGATTGATGGGCATGTGCAGTGCATATGTTTGCCTGTGTTCACTCATCTCCTTCCGCCTTCTTCAGACTGGGTGTCCTCATGGCCGCGGCAGGCGATAAGGGATCAGATGAGGTCGCCCAGTCTGAAGCTGGTGTAAGGACATGTGTGAGTGTCAAACATATTTACTGCACAAGGCCACGAATCCCAGCCACGCAGTGTGATTTTTTGAAAACACACTGTGGGTCTGGGATTCATGTCCATCGCTAACCGCAACGGCCGACATGAAATGAGGTCAGAAGACAGGAAGCGCTCACAGCGCATGACCAAGGGATCACAATAGCGCAGACTCCTGTACAGCAAATAACAACGCTCAGGAATCTGCGCCCAGCAGCTAGGTGTAAATTTTGACACCTTTGCTGCATCTCCTTAAAAAGACAAGTCACGCCTCCACTACTGTTTGACAGTATAGTGGGCTAAATAGTGTACGTGTTTTATTCAGCGTGTGCAAGGAGCAAATTAAATAGAGCAACCTTTTACTTGTGCAGCATTAATGCTGCACAAGGTGTGGCTCTTGTACCTTGCAACACCTGAGGGGGGGTTAAAGGTAACCTTTGAAATTGGTTTAACTAGGCTTCGGCCTACACTCTGCTCCTCTCCTGCTGACCCTGGGCTCAAACACCGCTAGTTTTTGCCCGGAACTGCTAGCTGCACAGAGAAAAACACCAGCCAATGTGTTAGTGGGGTTCAGCACCGCCAGCTGTTCCCCTGCTGTGTAGCCGACATCGTGTCCAGCACAAGCCACGCTGGCACAACCGACCAAAAGCTGCCACCAGTGCAGGCTTCGGCCTACACTCTGCTCCTCTCCTCCTCCTGCTGACCCTGGGCTCAAACACCGCCAGTTTCTGCCCGGAAGTGCTAGCTGCACAGAGAAAAACACCAGCCAATGTGTCAGTGGGGTTCAGCACCGCCAGCTGTTCCCCTGCTGTGTAGCCGGCAAGGTGACCTGCAAACGCCACGCAGGCACATGAACTGAAATTAAAGGGAACCTGGCCCCACCCCCCCAGGTGTTTCTATGTATAACAGCCACCTTGTACAGCAGTACTGCTGCATTTGTACAAGGTGGCTGACTTTTTCTCCTTGCCCACGTGGAACTCAACACGTACAAAATGTGTCTCATTAGAGACCATTCCACTGTCCCTGAGGTGTGACTTTCCTTTCTAATGACACGCAGCACCCCCATTGTTAGCGCTGCCCGTCTTCTGACATCATTGTTTGGCTGGCTGTGCCTGTGCGTCCGCCCTGCCCGACACAACGCCCCTCGTTGTCTCATATATTTTGACTGCGAGGGTGTGATTGATGGGCACGAGCAGTGCATATGTTCCCCTGTCTTCACTCCCCTCCTTCCGCCTTCTTCTGACTGTGCGGCCTCATGGCCGCGGCATGCGATAAGGGATCAGCTGAGGCCGCCCAGTCTGAAGCAGGTGTAAGGACATGTGTGAGCGGCGGACATATTTACTGCACAAGGCCACGAATCCCAGCACCGCAGTGTGACTTTAGGAAAAGGCACTGTGGGTCTGGGATTTATGGCCATCGTTAACCGCACCGGCCAACATGAAATGAGGTCATGAGACGGCCTGCACTAACAGGGTATTGCCAAGGGATAACACAAGAGCGCAGTTTCCTGTACTGCAAATAACAACGGTAAGGAATCTGCGCCCAGCACCTAGGTGTAAATTTGTACACCTGTGCTGCGTCTCCTTAAAAAGACAAGTCACGCCTCCACTACTGTTTGACAGTATAATGGGCTAAATAGTGTACGTGTTTTATTCAGCGCGTGCAAGGAGCAAAATTAAGAGAGCAACCTTTGACTTGTGCATCATTAATGCAGTTCAAGGTGTGGCTCTTGTACCTTGCAACACCTGAGGGGGGGTTAAAGGTTACCTTTGAAATTGGTTCAACTAGGCTTCGGCCTACACTCTGCTCCTCTCCTCCTCCTGCTGACCCTGGGCTATAACACCGCCAGTTGTAGCCTGGAAGTGCTAGCTGCACAGAGAAAAACACCAGCCAATGTGTTAGTGGGGTTCAGCACCGCCAGCTGTTCCCCTGCTGTGTAGCCGACATCGTGTCCAGCACAAGCCACGCTGGCACAACCGACCAAAAGCTGCCACCAGTGCAGGCTTCGGCCTACACTCTGCTCCTCTCCTCCTCCTGCTGACCCTGGGCTCAAACACTGCCAGTTTCTGCCCGGACATGCTAGCTGCACAGAGAAAAACACCCACCATTGTGTCAGTGGGGTTCAGCACCGCCAGCTGTTCCCCCGCTGTGTAGTCGGCATCGTGTCCAGCACAAGCCACGCTGGCACAACTGACCAAAAGCTGCCACCAGTGCAGGCTTCGGCCTACACTCTGCTCCTCTCCTCCTCCTGCTGACCCTGGGCTCAAACACCTCCAGTTTCTGCCCGGAAGTGCTAGCTGCACAGAGAAAAACACCAGCCA
This sequence comes from Ranitomeya imitator, assembly GCF_032444005.1. Taxonomy (NCBI): domain Eukaryota; kingdom Metazoa; phylum Chordata; class Amphibia; order Anura; family Dendrobatidae; genus Ranitomeya; species Ranitomeya imitator. Next base: position 204,696,884 of record NC_091284.1, read on the forward strand.
ATGTGTCAGTGGGGTTCAGCACCGCCAGCTGTTCCCCTGCTGTGTAGCCGGCAACGTGATCTGCAAACGCTACGCAGGCACATGAACTGAAATTAAAGGGAACCTGGCCCCACCCCCCCAGGTGTTTCTATGTATAACAGCCACCTAGTACAGCAGTACTGCTGCATTTGTACAAGGTGGCTGACTTTTTCTCCTTGCCCACGTGGAACTCAACACGTACAAAATGTGTCTCATTAGAGACCATTCCACTGTCCCTGAGGTGTGACTTTCCTTTCTAATGACACGCAGCACCCCCCTTGGTAGCGCTGCCCGTCTACTGACATCAATGGTTGGCTGCCTGTGCCTGTGCGTCCGCCCTGCCTGAAACAATGCTCCTCGTTGTCTTACTTATTTTGACTGCGAAGGTGTGATTGATGGGCACGAGCAGTGCATATCTTCGCCTGTCTTAACTCATCTCCTTTCGCCTTCTTCAGACTGTGCAGCCTCATGGCCGCGGCATGCGAGAAGGGATCAGCAGAGGCTGCCCAGTCTGAAGCAGGTGTAAGGACGTGTGTGAGCGGCCAAAATATTTACTGCTCAAGGCCACGAATCCCAGCACCGCAGTGTGACTTTATAAAAAGGCACTGTGGGTCTGGGATTTATGGCCATCGTTAACCGCACCGGCCAACATGAAATGAGGTCATAAGACGGGCAGCTCTAACAGGGCATTGCCAAGGGATAACACAAGAGCGCAGACTCCTGTACAGCAAATAACAACGCTCAGGAAGCTGCGCCAAGCACCAAGGCGTTATTTGGGACACCTGTGCTGCGTCTCCTTAAAAAGCCAAGTCACGCATCCACTACAGTTTGACTGTAGAATGGGCTAAATTGTGTACGTCTTTCATTCAGCGTGTGCAAGTAGACAAATTAATAGAGCAACCTTTCACTTGTGCAGCATTAATACTGCACAAGGTGTGTCTCTTGTAGTTTGTAACACCTGAGGGGGGGTTAAAGGTTTCCTTTGAAATTGGTTCAACTAGGCTTCGGCCTACACTCTGCTCCTCTCCTCCTCCTCCTGCTTCACCACGGGCTCTAACATCGCAAGTTTTTGCCCGCAAGTGCTAGCTGCACAGAGAAAAACACCCGCCATTGTGTTAGTGGGGTTCAGCAACGCCAGCTGTTCCCACACTGTGTAGCCGGCAAAGTGTCCTGCAAACGCAACGCTGACACAAAGCTGCCTCCAGTGCAGGCTTCGGCCTACACTCTGCTCCCCCTGCTTACCCTTTGCTCCAGCACCGCTAGTTGGGGCTCTAGGAAGACAATCTTTAATAGGCAACGCATCTGGGTTCCAGCACCGCCAGCTGGTTCTCGGCAGTGTTTTTGTCACTGGTACTCCCTCGTGCCAAACCTGGTTCCAGCACCGTCAGCTGTTTCCGGGTAGTGTCAAGCTCAGTGAGACGCCTATGCTTGCCCCGTCGTGTTGCGGTCGGGTTAGCCAACTCCAGGGTGCCTCCAGTTTAGGAGCTTCCTATGTGGGCTGCGTGAACTGGTAGTCAAGGCTGGTTCTGTAGTGCCAGTAGGCCCAGCTCCCCCTGTAGGACTGTTGGGGTTCGGTAACTGCGGCTGCCTCGCGGCCTAGCTGTTCTCTCCTCTCCTGTGGGCCTTGGGGTCCACCACCTGGTTCCAGCACCATCAGCTGGTTCCGGGCCGAGCCTTTGGCTTAGGTGCCTCCTCCTGGGTATCCGAGTTCCGCCAACGTCAGGCGGTCCTTGGTAGTGCTTTTAAGCGCGGGCACCTACAGCTTAGTAACCGGGTTCCAGCACCGCCAGCTGGTCCTCGGTCGTGCCATTGGCTCTTGCACACTGGGGCAACGCATCTGGGTTCCAGCACCGCCAGCTGGTTCTCGGCAGTGTTTTTGACACAGGTACTCCCTCGTGCCAAGCCTGGTTTCAGCACCGTCAGCTGTTTCCGGGTTGTGTCAAGCTCACTGAGACGCCTATGCTTGCCCCGTCGTGGTGCGGTCGGGTTAGCCAACTCCAGGGTGCCTCCAGTATAGGAGCTTCCTATGTGGGCTGCGTGAACTGGTAGTCAAGGCTGGTTCTGTAGTGCCAGTAGGCTCAGCTCCCCCTGTAGGACTGTTGGCGTTCGGTAACTGCAGCTGCCTCGCGGCCTAGCTGTTCTCTCCTCTCCTGTGGGCCTTGGGGTCCACCACCTGGTTCCAGCACCGTCAGCTGGTTCCGGGCCGAGCCTTTGGCTTAGGTGCCTCCTCCTGGGTATCCGAGTTCCGCCAACGTCAGGTGGTCCTTGGTAGTGCTTTTAAGCGCGGGCACCTACAGCTTAGTAACCGGGTTCCAGCACCGCCAGCTGGTCCTCGGTCGTGCCATTGGCTCTTGCACACTGGGGCAACGCATCTGGGTTCCAGCACCGCCAGCTGGTTCTCGGCAGTGTTCTTGACACAGGTACTCCCTCGTGCCAAGCCTGGTTTCAGCACCGTCAGCTGTTTCCGGGTTGTGTCAAACTCGCTGAGACGCCTATGCTTGCCCCGTCGTGGTGCGGTCGGGTTAGCCAACTCCAGGGTGCCTCCAGTTTAGGAGCTTCCTATGTGGGCTGCGCGAATTGGTAGTCAAGGCTGGTTCTGTAGTGCCAGTAGGCCCAGCTCCCCCTGTAGGACTGTTGGGGTTCGGTAACTGCGGCTGCCTCGCGGCCTAGCTGTTCTCTCCTCTCCTGTGGGCCTTGGGGTCCACCACCTGGTTCCAGCACCGTCAGCTGGTTCCAGGCCGAGCCTTTGGCTTAGGTGCCTCCTCCTGGGTATCCGAGTTCCGCCAACGTCAGGCGGTCCTTGGTAGTGCTTTTAAACGCGGGCACCTACAGCTTAGTAACCGGGTTCCAGCACCGTCAGCTGGTCCTCAGTCGTGCCATTGGCTCTTGCACACTGGGGCAACGCATCTGGGTTCCAGCACCGCCAGCTGGTTCTCGGCAGTGTTTTTGTCACAGGTACTCCCTCGTGCCAAACCTGGTTTCAGCACCGTCAGCTGTTTCCGGGTTGTGTCAAACTCGCTGAGACGCCTATGCTTGCCCCGTCGTGGTGCGGTCGGGTTAGCCAACTCCAGGGTGCCTCCAGTTTAGGAGCTTCCTATGTGGGCTGCGTGAACTGGTAGTCAAGGCTGGTTCTGTAGTGCCAGTAGGCCCAGCTCCCCCTGTAGGACTGTTGGGGTTCGGTAACTGCGGCTGCCTCGCGGCCTAGCTGTTCTCTCCTCTCCTGTGGGCCTTGGGGTCCACCACCTGGTTCCAGCACCGTCAGCTGGTTCCAGGCCGAGCCTTTGGCTTAGGTGCCTCCTCCTGGGTATCCGAGTTCCGCCAACGTCAGGCGGTCCTTGGTAGTGCTTTTAAGCGCGGGCACCTACAGCTTAGTAACCGGGTTCCAGCACTGCCAGCTGGTCCTCGGTCGTGCCATTGGCTCTTGCACACTGGGGCAACGCATCTGGGTTCCAGCACCGCCAGCTGGTTCTCGGCAGTGTTCTTGACACAGGCACTCCCTCGTGCCAAGCCTGGTTTCAGCACCGTCAGCTGTTTCCGGGTTGTGTCAAACTCGCTGAGACGCCTATGCTTGCCCCGTCGTGGTGCGGTCGGGTTAGCCAACTCCAGGGTGCCTCCAGTTTAGGAGCTTCCTATGTGGGCTGCGTGAACTGGTAGTCAAGGCTGGTTCTGTAGTGCCAGTAGGCCCAGCTCCCCCTGTAGGACTGTTGGGGTTCGGTAACTGCGGCTGCCTCGCGGCCTAGCTGTTCTCTCCTCTCCTGTGGGCCTTGGGGTCCACCACCTGGTTCCAGCACCGTCAGCTGGTTCCGGGCCGAGCCTTTGGCTTAGGTGCCTCCTCCTGGGTATCCGAGTTCTGCCAACGTCAGGCGGTCCTTGGTAGTGCTTTTAAGCGCGGGCACCTACAGCTTAGTAACCGGGTTCCAGCACCGCCAGCTGGTCCTCGGTCGTGCCATTGGCTCTTGCACACTGGGGCAACGCATCTGGGTTCCAGCCTCGCCAGCTGGTTCTCGGCAGTGTTCTTGACACAGGTACTCCCTCGTGCCAAGCCTGGTTTCAGCACCGTCAGCTGTTTCCGGGTTGTGTCAAGCTCACTGAGACGCCTATGCTTGCCCCGTCGTGGTGCGGTCGGGTTAGCCAACTCCAGGGTGCCTCCAGTTTAGGAGCTTCCTATGTGGGCTGCGTGAACTGGTAGTCAAGGCTGGTTCTGTAGTGCCAGTAGGCCCAGCTCCCCCTGTAGGACTGTTGGGGTTCGGTAACTGCGGCTGCCTCGCGGCCTAGCTGTTCTCTCCTCTCCTGTGGGCCTTGGGGTCCACCACCTGGTTCCAGCACCGTCAGCTGGTTCCGGGTCGAGCCTTTGGCTTAGGTGCCTCCTCCTGGGTATCCGAGTTCCGCCAACGTCAGGCGGTCCTTGGTAGTGCTTTTAAGCGCGGGCACCTACAGCTTAGTAACCGAGTTCCAGCACCGCCAGCTGGTCCTCGGTCGTGCCATTGGCTCTTGCACACTGGGGCAACGCATCTGGGTTCCAGCACCGCCAGCTGGTTCTCGCAGTGTTTTTGTCACAGGTACTCCCTCGTGCTAAGCCTGGTTTCAGCACCATCAGCTGTTTCCGGGTTGTGTCAAACTCGCTGAGACGCCTATGCTTGCCCCGTCGTGTTGCGGTCGGGTTAGCCAACTCCAGGGTGCCTCCAGTTTAGGAGCTTCCTATGTGGGCTGCGTGAACTGGTAGTCAAGGCTGGTTCTGTAGTGCCAGTAGGCCCAGCTCCCCCTGTAAGACTGTTGGGGTTCGGTAACTGCGGCTGCCTCGCGGCCTAGCTTTTCTCTCCTCTCCTGTGGACCTTCAGGTCCACCACCTGGTTCCAGCACCGTCAGCTGGTTCTCGGCAGTGTCTTTTGCTCTTGTACCTTCTGCTCCCCATCCTGGTTCCAGTACCGTCAGCTGGTTCCGGGCAGAGCCTTTGGCTTAGGTGCCTCCTTCTGGGTATCCAAGTTCCACCAACGTCAGGTGGTCCTTGGTAGTGCTTTCGGGCACGGGTACCTCCTGCTTAGTAACCGGGTTCCAGTAACGTCAGCTGGTCCTCGGTAGTTCCATTGGCTCTTGGACCTTCGGCTACCCATCCGGGTTCCAGTACCGTCAGCTGGTTCTCGGCAGTGTCTTTTGCTCTTGTACCTTCTGCTCCCCATCCTGGTTCCAGTACCGTCAGCTGGTTCCGGGCAGAGCCTTTGGCTTAGGTGCCTCCTTCTGGGTATCCGAGTTCCGCCAACGTCAGGCGGTCCTTGGTAGTGCTTTTTAGCACGGGTACCTCCTGCTTAGTAACCAGGTTCCAGTAACGTCAGCTGGTCCTCGGTAGTTCCATAGGCTCTTGAACCTTCGGGTAGCCATCCGAGTTCCAGTTCCATCATCAGGTTCTTGGCATTTTCTCAGCCTTCTTCTACCTTCTGCTACATTTCCAAGTTGAAGACCCTAAAGTCGACGACCCGGAAGACCACCCCGATGACGACGACGACCCGGAAGACCACCCCGATGACGACGGCGGAGACGACGACGGCGGAGACGACGACGGCTGAGACGACGACGGCGGAGATGACGACACTGGAGACGACGACCCTGGAGACGACGACCCTGGAGACGACGACATGGAAGACCGAGAAGCAGAAGAACAAGAGGCTGCAGAACAAAGAGCAGAAGAACATTAAGCATAAGTCTTAATATCAGAGCAAAAGATATTATCTAAATTATATGCAGAAGAAGACTAAGCAGTGTATGGGGGTGAGTCCGTTCCTCCTCGTGGTGCCCCTGGATAAAGCCTGATGCTGCAGGCCAAACTGAACGCGGACAAATGTAACTTTTGTGACTGGCAGAACGGAAGGTGTAATCTTCCAACTTTTATAGATAACAACTACGGGAATGCCTGTCACAAATGAGAATATGATGAAGAAGTAGAATAGGAAGAATAATAACAGTGGAATAAAAAGAATATGTAGAATAGGAAGAATAATAATAGTTGAATAAAATGAATATGAAGAATGTAATCAAAAAAAAAAAAAAAGGTAAAGGATGAAGAAGAAGATGAATAAGGTGAAGAAGAAGTTGATGTCAAAGATGCTGATGATGATGAAGATGAAAGTGTGGGAAAAGAAAAAAAAAAAAGAAAAAAAAGAAGGGGAAGGGCGTGGAATAGTGAAACATCAATATCTGACAAAATAAAAAAAAAAATTTACATAGTCAATATCTTTGTCACTCCGAACGTCTTAAAAAAAGACAAAAAACATGCTATTCTATTTGATTGGGATAAACCTCTATGACTTTAATGTCTCCGCCACCTCCCCAAATACATCCGGCATTATTCTTAGTTGTTTTCCTTCATGTAGAATGAACCTACAAGGCAAGAAAGGGTTTATTTTAATTCCGATATTTTGGTCCCATTGACTTGCATTGGGATCGGGTATCGGTATCGGCGATATCCGATATTTTTTGAATATCGGCCGATCCTATCCGATACCGATACTTTCCGATATCGGAAGGTATCGCTCAACACTAGTCAGGATTCAAACCTAGCAGCTCCTGTGCACCAGACAGCAGCTCTTCCCTCTGAGCGCCTTTCTCAGTTGAGCAGTTACAGTTTTCCCATCATTTTATTCACTAATTCCTCTTCACCCATGATGGCGAGGACAGTACATTACCCAGTTGCAATCTGGATTTTGCCAGCATCCTGCATTGTGTGAGGAGATGTCCATGTCTAGTTCTAAAGATACTTTTTACTTCTGCACCATTTCTTATTCATCCAAACCTTGAACTGATGTTTGTTGTTGAAGTAGACGCCTCAGACTCTGCGGTGGGAGCCGTTTCATAAGAATGAGATGGTGACAAAATGCAGCTTCTTCCTTGTGCATTTCTTTCTCATACTATATCAGCTGCAGAAAAAAACTATGACATTGGGAATAAGTGACTGTTAGCCATTAAAGTTGCCTTCTCCAAATGGAGACATCTTTTGGAAGGGGCTAATCATCTGGTGACTGTTCTTACTGACCACAAAAATTAACAATTTATCTGTACAGCTAAGATGTTGACTGCAAGACAAGCACATTGGGCCTTATTTTTCTCCAGGTTCAATTTTAAAATTTCTTATTGGCATAGTTCAAGAAATGGTAAGGCATATGCTCTGTCCAGGATTTTTGCTTAACCTTGACCTCAGGAGAGGTGTAGAACTGACGGTACCATTCTACATCCCAAAAATATTTGGGGAATACTGGACTCCAAAGAATTTTTGATGAAAATTAAAGAGGGATACTAAACTGACTTCTTTCCTATCCAACCTTCTAAAGACATTGATCTTTCTTTTAAGGAGGAATTTTGGATACAGAACCACCAAATATAGGTCCCTGAATCTGCTCGACTTGAAGTCCTAAACGTGTCCATGATTCTAAAATTGTAGTGCACCCTGGAGTAATAAAAACACAAGAACTACTACTTCTTTCTTTTTGGTGGCCTAATTGTAGGAAGGAAGTGAGAAAATATGTTTCTTCCTGTTTAACATGTGCATGGAACTAGATGCCACAATCTTCTCCTCTAGGACTTCTTCAACCTCTTCCAGTTCCATCTAGGCCTTGGAGATCAATCTCAATGTTTTTTGTCATGGACTTAGCTCCCTCAAAAGAAATGACTGTTATCCTATGGTGGATCGGCTCACAACTATGGCCCATTTTATTCTGACTAAAGGAATTCTTACCACTGAAAAAAATGCAGAATTAGTGGTCAAAGAGGTATTCAGACTGCATGGAATTCCTGACAATGTTGTTTCTTATAGAGGTGTTCAGTTTACATCAAGATTTTGGAAAACCTCCTGTGCAGCATTAATAATTACTGTCGATTTGTCTACTGCCTTCCACCCACAATCCAATGGCCAGACTGAAAAAACTAACTGTATCCTTGAACATTACCTGCGCTGTTTTATTTCTTACTTATAGGATGACTGGGTGGATTATTTACCAACAGCAGAATTTGTATATAATAAATCCAAACACAGTTCCACATCCCAAAGCCCATTCTAACTATGACTTCCATCGGGTATTTAATCCTAATCGTCTATTCAATACCTTGGTGCCTGCTGTTACAAACAGACTTACAGACTTTCAAAAAGCTCAAGAATAACTGAGATGTTACTAAATGCCCAAGAAGATTACAAAGAAACAGCAGATAAACATTGCAAACCCCCTCCTACCCTTCATGTCAGTGACAAGGTTTAGCTTTCTACCAAAAATCTGTAGACAAACATACTGTCTTCTAAATTCCAAAAATTCATGGGACCTTTTCAAATTAACCCAATTGCTTTCCGTTTAAAACTTCCTAGCAGCCTTAAAATTCACATTGTCTTTGCTCAAGCCATTCAATGAGAACCCATTTCCAGGAAGAACTCAGTCACCTCATCCACCAGAAAAAGTCCATGGTGAAGAAGAGCACATTGTGGATGAAATTGTGGACTCTAGAATATTTAGAGGGAGACTGCAATATTTGGTACAATGGAGGTGTTTCAGACCAGAAGACAATTCATGGGAGTCAGAGGGCAACGTCCAAGCATCAAGGATTACAAGAGCTTTTCATCTGAGTCATCCAGAGAAGCCACCACCTAAGATGTCCAGAGGCCATCCTGGAAGGAAGGGAGCACTGTCAGAATTAATACCTAGCCGCTCCTGTGCACCAGACTACAGCTCTTCCCTCTGAGCTATTCAGCTCACTGGACAGTTCCGTGCTAACCCAAATACTTGTACCTATTTTGTTATTTTGTTGCTGATATCTCCACCCTGAGTTTCCTGATTGGCTCATCCTGATTGCACACCCTATTTAAACCTGGCCTTGCTCTCCTTTCCTCGCGTGATTGAGCTACCTGCCTCTAGTCAAGCGTCTTTCCACCCACTGTTTATTCCTTCAAACAACACTGCTGATCCTGATATCGACATCTGGCTTTCTTGACTACGATTACTGCTTATTCCTTCAAATGTACTGCTGTTTCTGATATCAACCTCTGGCTTTCCTGACTACGATTACTGCTCATTCCTTCAGACGACACTGCTTTTCCTGATATTGACCTCTGGCTCTCCTGACTACGATTACTGCTTATTCTTTCAAACTATTTTGCTGTTCCTGTGAATCAACTCCTTCAGTATCTCTGACTATGCTACCTGCCGGTGCTGCCCCTAGTGGTTGCAATATCACTGCTCCAAGCAAGGTCAGTCCATAACACTCTAATTAAAAGGGACAACCCGGCAAAAGAGCACTCTGTCAGTGTGCATTGTAAGGAGGTAAACTGGCAAGGAGTGAGCAGCCCCACACCTAAATAAGCATCTCTTTTGGAAGAGGGTCTGGTTTCTGCCTCTGTCCCCTGATGACTTTCCATTTGAGTATCCTAGCATGCAATGGGGGACACTAAAATGAAGCATCATCAAATCATTAATAGGTAGAAAAAATAAATTAAAGCAGTAAGATTAGAGGGGAAAGATTAGGGACTTTTTGATTAAACCATAGTAGAATAGAAAATCAAAATTAAACCACCTCTTTAATATTTGAATTTTTTTTCAACTTGTGACTTAAGAGGGTTATCCACTTTTTTTAAAAGGATGGTCTATTCCAGAGAAAGGTCATGAATAATACATCAGTATACGTGGGGCACCAAATCTCTTAATCCTAAACAGTTCACGTGTTTTAATTGGTTGTGGAGCTAAGGATAACACTGTAGCTCAGTGTAACCATGATGATGTATGTCTCCTGCAGATTAACTCCTCAGTTAACAGCCCAGAAGAATCTAATGTGTTTTTTTTAAATATCTCTTGCAAATTAGAACACTTTGTACTTTTTTTTAGAAACAGCAGCACTCTTGTTCATAGCGCTTGTTGGCTTTGGTGCTAAATCTTATGTACTTCATTGGCAATCAATTTCAATATCAGGCACAAAAAAAAATCAAGCTGATATTTTTTTATGCTTAGTAAGTTACCACTACTTGAGGGTTAGTTGTTATTTTTTTTATTTTTTACCTGGCAATTTTCACTATATTCTGCTATGACAATGTGTTGGCATGAGCATCATTAAATGTAGCACTATCTGCAGTAAATGCTTTCTTTATGGGCCAAAGCAATATAGACATACGGTAAATATAGTATTTGGTGAGCCACTTGTTACTATACTCTACAAACATGGATATTATATTTTCTAGGAAAAAGACTAATCAGGCTGCAAATTCCCATGGAGAAAACAACCTCACAAGAAAGGTAGACTTAACCATGAAGAATCCCTTCGAGTGACCTGTAATAATATTTATCCAACCATCTGTGACCAACAACTGACATAAATCTCAGGGGGGTTTCTTGAAAGGGGGAAAAACAAATCCTTAATGCATTGGTAGTGCTACGCTCTGGCTTTTTAGAAAATCAATACACTATATTTTGCAATTATGACCTATTGCTAATTGTGTATCCAGTTGCTAAAAATAATTATAAATGAAGTTGATGGTAAGTTGGGTTACCATTTATTTATTCTACATCATTTCATTCCATCTCACATGTTAAATACCAATGTAAGGGCTTGCTCACACCTCCATATTATTGGTCTGAGTGCGATCCAACAAAGCCACACTAGTTAGTCAATGGGACAACGCACATATCCAATGAAAAAAATTGCAGCATATCTGAGCTTGATCCAATATTTTGATAACACTCCGCCACGTAAGTCAATGAGTGTTTGAAAATCATCGGACTTATGATATCTAGAGCAGGCTGATTTCCATGCACTGACAGAATGGAGAAGATGGAGAAATTTTGTTCTCCATCTACTCCTCACAGTGTTCTCATCTGAGAGAATTGGAGTTTACTATGCTGACAGTTTGATCAAAATCTGATGAGAGAATTGATGATGATGTACATTTGCCCTTACACTTATTTTTATAATATGGATTTGGACCCACTTTGTTGCTGTAACATTGTGTTACACATTCGTCTCGAATGGCCAGCCACTAAATTACTATAATTACATAAAAAAAGGGGTTCAACAATAGTTTAGATCATGTTACCACCGGGTATTTTGTGAAACTAAGTCCTTTGTTTTTCTGATATTTTATCCTTTTGAACATTTTAAGTCTTCAAAATTTGTGCCTCATTGTAGCAGAAAGAGTTTTGTTGCTTCTCAATGCTTCATTTGCTAGAGCTACTGCACACTCGAAACTTTATTCAATCAAATTTTCAAACTGTGAATGCAGGTTTATCTGTTGGCAGAAATGCAACACTATGCTGACTGAATAACTGCAAAGATCTAAACCTCCCTTACGTCCCCGGAAGAAGAACACATCGAAACGCGCGTAGGGGTTTCTTACTGGTCCGGTGTGCACGTACAGAGGTAATTATGATTCTATAACTATGCCGCAGTGGAGGTTTATACCTGGCAATGTTGCATCTATTGAAAAGCTTTGAGTGCCATACAATATATGGTGGTTCTGATCATAGTTAAGATTGATTAATGTGAGTGCACCTTATTATACAAGCCCTATGGGCTGCTTGGATAGATGGTTATATACTGTTGCACTTTCGCACTTTAGCATCATAGGTTATTTCTCTCAGGCAATTAATCTGACATAAATACCTTTTAAAGGGGTTTAACAATAACTAAGGAATAAATTATTTATTGATTCGCCTTATTATTTACTATAGGGTCGTTATTGTTTAAACATTTGTATTGCACACTAACCAGTTTTTGGATTGGAGGTATTCCTTGCATTATGAAAATGTATGTTGTATGTGATAGGTTTTTTACTTCATTGTGACATAAATAAAATTATTAATTTTTTGAACTGAACATTTTGTGGCCTGCCTAGTTATTTACAAGGCCCTCTCTTTAGTGCATCAAAGTTCTAAACCTATTCTGGCATTAATATCATCATAAAAACTGTGTGCAAGGAGCTTCATAGCATAGGTTTTCGTTGTCAATCGGCTGCATGCAAGTCTTATATCGCCACGTACCATTCCGAGTGTCAAAAGGAGGGGAATAAAGCACACCACCACTGGACAATGGCAAAGTGGAAAAATATTCTGTGGAGTGATAAATTACATTATTCTATCAGGCATTCTGATGGATGAGTATGAGTTTGACAAATGCTAAGAGAACGTTGTCTGACTGCATTGTGCCAGCAGTAATGTTTGGTGAAGATAATATACTGATAATTGATTGTTTCCAATGAAGATAAATCATAGTGATTCAGCATACAAAGAGATTTTTGAAAGTTGTATACTAGAGATGAGCAAATATGTTCAGAAAACGATTGCCAAACATCAATTAGGAACCTTTTAATAATTAATTAGTTAGGTAGTATGTAGGTTTCGTGAAACCCGACCGGATCCTAGTGTGTGATCGGCCATGAGGTCGGCGATCTTCGCGCCAAAGTCACATTTTGTATGACGTTTTCAGCGCCATTTTTCAGTCAATGAATGAGGACGCAGAGTGTGGGCAGCGTGATCACATAGGTCTCGGTCCCCACCATCTTAGAGAAGGGCATGAGAGTGATTGGTATGCTTTCTGCGGCATCACAGGGGCTATATAGGGGCATGCACGCCGACCGCCATCTTATTTCTGCCGATCGTAGCATAGGGAGAGGTTGCTGCAGCTGCATCAGAAGAAGGGATATAGTTAGGGATGGAAGATTAAGCCCCGAAACTGCTTGTGCTGTAGCGATTTCCACTGTCCAACACCACCTTTTCTTTGCAGGGACAGTGGAGTTTATATTTTGTGCATCAGCTCTGTAGCTTATTAGGCTGCTCTATAAGGCTCCCTGATAGCTGCATTGCTGTTTGCACGCCGCTGTGCAAACCAACTGCTTTTTTAAAAGCAAAAATCCTGTCACTCCTTTCTGCACAGTTATCTTGTTTATTTGTCCACACTTTTGTGTGCAGCAGTCCTTTTTATTGCTGCCATACTTGTCCTGAGATCATTGTAGGGAGATTGAAATTGTACTACAGTCCTTGTATTTTTTGATATTTCTTCCAGCCACGTTCTGCCACTTACATTGTGTAGTATTATACACTGTGCCTGAGTTTTGGTGCTGTCTCCCCCCAAAAAAAGGAGATTCAAATTGTCACAAAGTGGATCTACGTCAGTTCTGTTAGTTTGTCGTACATCTTCCAGCCATGTTCTGCCCTTTGCATTGTGTAGTGTAATACACTGGGCCTGAGTTTTGGTGCAGTCTCCCCCTAAAAAAGGGAGATTTAAATTGTCACAAAGTGGATCTACGTCAGTTTTGTTAGTTTGTCGTATATCTTCCAGCCACGTTCTGCCACTTACATTGTGTAGTGTTATACACTGTGCCTGAGTTTTGTTGCAGTCTCCCCCCAAAAAAGGGAGATTCAAATTGTCACAAAGTGGATCTACATTAGTTCTGTTAGTTTGTCGTACATCTTCCAGCCACGTTCTGCTACTTACATTGTGTAGTGTTACACACTGTGCCTGAGTTTTGGTGCAGTCTCCCCCCAAAAAAAGGGAGAATAAATTATCACAAAGTGGATCTACGTCAGTTCTGTTAGTTTGTCGTACATCTTCATGTGTTAGAATTGCCAAGTCAAAGTCCAGACCTCAATCCAATCGAGAATCTGTGGAAAGAGCTGAAAACTGCTGTTCACAAACGATCTCATCAAACCTCACTGAGCTCGATCTGTTTGCCAAGGAAGAATGGGCAAGAATTTCGGTCTCTCAATGTACAAAATTGATAGAGACATACCCCAAGCGACTTGCAGCTGTAATTGCAGCAAAAGGTGGCGCAACTAAGTATTAAGTTAAAGGGGCCGAATTATATTGCACGCCCCACTTTTCAGTTTTTGAAATTCAACAAAAATTTAAAATGACCAATAAATTTTGTTCAACTTCACAATTGTGTTCCAATAGACTAGGATTATTTAGTCTAGAAAAAAGACGACTGAGGGGCGATCTAATAACCATGTATAAGTATATAAGGGGACAATACAAATATCTCGCTGAGGATCTGTTTATACCAAGGAAGGTGACGGGCACAAGGGGGCATTCTTTGCGTCTGGAGGAGAGAAGGTTTTTCCACCAACATAGAAGAGGATTCTTTACTGTTAGGGCAGTGAGAATCTGGAATTGCTTGCCTGAGGAGGTGGTGATGGCGAACTCAGTCGAGGGGTTCAAGAGAGGCCTGGATGTCTTCCTGGAGCAGAACAATATTGTATCATACAATTATTAGGTTCTGTAGAAGGACGTAGATCTGGGTATTTATTATGATGGAATATAGGCTGAACTGGATGGACAAATGTCTTTTTTCGGCCTTACTAACTATGTTACTATGTTACTATGTTGTTGCTGTCTCTTCACCAAAAATTTACATTTGGAATCTTAATGTTTGAAGCATGATATATGGGAAAAGGTTGAAAAGTTCCAGGAGGTCGAATAGTTTCTCAAGGCACCGTGTACATATATATATATATATATATTTTTATTTTTTTTCACTGTATATATACACACTTGTGAGGAATTATATCAGTGAAGGCATTGTTCATGTGGTATTCATCTGGGGGTATTATTTGCACACATGGGCTAACATGCAGTATATATATATACTTACTTATCTTAGCACAATGCACTTTATACACTAGGGCAACACATGGAGCACTGTTTAAGTATGATGTATATTTATCACAATAACTGTAAACATATGTATGGCTATTTAGTATGTAAATGATTGAGGGTGTTTATATATAAGGACACAACTTGTTACCACCCATTGCTTGAGAAAGGCTCAGTGTGAGCCGAAACGTCGCGAGATGTGGGTCTAAAATAAATTTCACAGCTTTTTTTCACCTTTACAAATTGTTGGAGTGCTGCCTTCTTTTTCTGCTTGGCATATTATGTGGTTGGACATGTGGATGGTCTTATCCAGGAGGCTTGGCACCCACCGGTGAGCATTGTGCTGCTCTTATTTTTTCTTATCTATATATATATCCATGTATGTGTGCATTTTGGGGCACTTCCTTCTACAACAACTCAATGCATTTTCCATGCAGTTTCCTTCCTTTTTTTCTCCCTTGTCCTCTACTTTCACTTTTCTTCTTTACTTTTTCTCCTGTTTCTCTGTTTCCACTGCTTCTCACTACTTCACCAAATCCCAGATTAACATTACAATTCCATTTAGTAGTTTCTCTAGTGCTGATGCTCTGGCACCCATGTTTGGGATACTTTGCTCATCTCACGCACAAAGTCCTGTTTACCTTTAATAGTTATAAACTCTTGGACTTGTGGCTAGGCGTCCTCTACCAGGACTCTAATTAATAAAAAACTGAGTGTCTACCAAGACCCTTTGGGGATGAAAATTCACAACAGATTACCTAACCAGTAAATAAACCCAATTTAAGCAATATTTGTTTTAAGCCTTGACTTTCATTTAAATTGATCTTATATGCATGATATATATAGTTATTAAAAACACTACATTGGTATTGCTGTATATTGAGTTCTGTTAGATTCCTATATTAGGTATCACTTTAGTATCAACTATCATTCCTCCAACCTAGATTAATGCTGCAGTGTATTAGCTAATATAGCATTGTGAGGATATATATAGCAAATTTTGGGTACAAACCACTAAAGCTAATTAAGATTAACTCATAGGCTCCCAGACTTATTCTGCCTGGACAGGCTTCACCAGGGGGTTGAGGCTAGAATGAGACTCATCTACAGAAGATCACTCTGTCTTAGCAATTTCTGCTCCTGTTCTCGCTATCTATTTCCTTTTGGTCTCCTCTCGCTTAGGAACACCTAAAATGTGTCACTACTTACATTGGACATTAGGTTTACTTGCTAATTACTCCAGGCCCTATCGGATGCCTTACAGGAAAACCGTAATTTTCCCTCAACCTCGCCCTTCCACTCTGGGCTCATCTCAAACATTAACTCGCACAATCTCTATTGTCAAACTACACACCTTATCAATACTACTAACACCTTTAACGCACAATCACAATTCACATTTTACATCACAGGTCACATTGTGTCACAAAACACATTTCAAAAATAAACTTGTTTCTTCAAGGGGGAATGTGGGCAGTAGGTCATTGTCCATCTCTCTACAGTTGCTTCTATAATGAAGCTACTGTTATAAAATTAGCTATTGTTTAAATCTGGTTTTTGTGCTGAATGTATTTTTTTTTCATTTTGGCAATGTTTTTTACAGATCACAATGTGCATTAAAACGCACAAATAGAAATTTGTAATTTTCACACTGTCTTTTTTAGACTCTAACTTCTTTCTGTTGAAGGAAACAAAACATGCACAAATCCACAATGAACACACTCTGACCCCATCTTTTATGTAAAAGTATCTAAGAGCCTGCGCAAAGGTTACTGTGAAGGGAGGGGGAGCAGGTCAGCTGTGACATTACCTATTGTAATTGGTGTATCCTATGTTCTCAGCTGTGTATAGAGGTATTATTGTCATCCTGCCTCTAATGATAAGGAGTTTTCCTGAAAACTCTAAATACATCACTTTAGTCACTGTGAAAATTGCAACAGTTCTATTAAATCAATGTGACATAAAGATAAAAAATTGCCATTTTTTAAAAAATACATTTGACCCAAAAACCTGATTTAAACAATAGGTCAATTTTAACGATATTTTTCAATTAATGCAACTAAAACAATTAGGTAGCTGACGTCCTTCCTGTGTGTGCTTGCTTGTGATCAGTGGCTAGTGATCCTTTTTATAATCTTTAATTCATCGCTCTTTTGATAACAGACAACATTCCAGTTTTCACTAAATCATCCATATGATGTAATGTTTAATATATTTCAGATGTACTGATATTTCTGCTTGGCTTTCAGAGATAATCTTTTATCACTGCCTAGAAAAGTCTGTTTGAATTATAATTTTCCTATCAGTAGAAGGTCATGCTTACTTTTTATGCCTTGCCTACTCACCAGTTTATCATAATGCATTTTCCCAAACTAACTAAATATGTTGTAATTATACCACCTCGTGAGATTACCTTGAATATACTTACTTGTGACAATATCCTATGACTTAAAGCTCAGTAGACATCTTGTAATTTTGCTTTGCAGGATCATTCACAATGCACAAAGAGCATTTTAAATCAGGAGTTCAGATAAAGCAGCTTCTTCAAAACACAGCGACTGTGGTTAAAAAAAAAGGCAGAAATATTTCATGATAGAGAAGTTTAACATAAGGTTTAACCTTTATTTTAAGTCTTAAATCATCAGAATATTTTTGCTAATATTAAACTACAACATTAACTGGTGCTGACTTGTTATTATAATGTGTAATATTTCAAATAACTATTAGCATTGAGAATGAAACAAACTACTAAAATGATATGCAAGCTGCTCTCATAGAAAGGATGAGATCCGGAGTGTCAAACAAATGACACTTGGCTTCTTAGAGCTCTTTTCCACTTGAGAGGAAAAAAACGGTCCGATTTACGGACTGAAAAAAACGATAAAAACTATGCATTTGTCCTGCAAGTGTCATACGAGTTCAATGCAATTTTTAATCGCACCATCCCTATTACGTCCATTTTACATTTGTTTTATATCCGTATGCAAAGCGTTTTTTTACGGAGAGAAAAAAGGCATAATAAATTGGAATTCATGTGTGCTAGCCCTATATAAATGCATTTAGCAACATGTGTGAAGGATTGGTCAGATTTTTTGTATGTGTCTTTTTGGATTAACACTAAGCAAGCATGGCTGCAAGTAATCTGAGTCTTGACCCTACTGAGGAGCTCCTCTTTAACTGGATATTATCCCGGAAATATGGTGTGGGATATTCCCCTGTTGTTGCTCCCAGGAGGCGGTGTCAATTTTGGGTTCATCCGCTCCTCACCCAGCATCCTAGAAAAGGACATTTTTTACGGCTGTATGGCCATCTGCGGATGCATCGTGAGAATTTTTTTGCCTACACAAGAATGTCATTGGAGGCCTTTGACTTTCTCCTTGAAGAACTTCGTCCAGCCATCACTTCCAAAAATACCCGTTTTCGCCTTCTGTTATAGGGACACTGTCACCTGAATTTGGAGGGAACAATCTTCAGCCATGGAGGCGGGGTTTTCTGGTGTTTGATTCACCCTTTCCTTACCCGCTGGCTGCATGCTGGCTGCAAAATTGGATTGAAGTTCATTCTCTGTCCTCCATAGTGCACACCTGCGCAAGGCAAGATTGCCTTATGGGATTTGTATAAATGATGGTTTTACCCATGTGTTCACTGCTTGAGAAAGGATCTTGTATCCGAAACGTCGCCACGCCATCCAGGCAATAAAGTCCACATTTTTCTTTACTTTTTGTGCTGCTTTTCTTTTTTCTTCATATTATCTGGAGTCATTGGACTACTGACTGGGAAAGCTTTGCATTTTGTCAGGTATTTTGTTAGATGCTGTTCCAATTTTTGCATATATTGTTTACTCTGTGGAAATTTGCATCCAGTTTTTGTCTTTTTATTTTTTCTACACATTTTTTGTGGACTATGGATTATAAAGTGCCTGAATCTGGCGTATTTGCATACACTAGTGAGGATGGGGAAAGGATTAATGGAGAGGTGGAAACTAGTGCCGCCTTCCTGAGTAAACCTTCACTGTATGACCTAAAGTTTAAATATGAGAACATTTTGAAGAAGTCGGTGACCTTACAACTCCATCTCACCACACTTAGTGAATACTACAAAGCTAAAAAGATCCCGAGGGGACTCCTGTTATGAAAGGTAATTCAGTACCACAATGGACATAGAGGTCAGCGCACATACAGTGACCTGGCAATAACCCAAAAAACAAGACTCTGAGACGTGGGAACTCTGTTGACTGCAATCCCTAATCCTCTCCAACCACACTAAAGGCAGCCGTGGATTGCGCCTAACGCTC
This sequence comes from Ranitomeya imitator, assembly GCF_032444005.1. NCBI lineage: Eukaryota > Metazoa > Chordata > Amphibia > Anura > Dendrobatidae > Ranitomeya > Ranitomeya imitator. The sequence goes on from NC_091284.1 coordinate 204,715,803, forward strand.
CCTATGCAACTCGGCACGGCCTGAGAAACTAGCTAGCCTGAAGATAGAAAATAAGCCTACCTTGCCTCAGAGAAATACCCCAAAGGAAAAGGCAGCCCCCACATATAATGACTGTGAGTTAAGATGAAAAGACAAACGTAGAGATGAAATAGATTTAGCAAAGTGAGGCCCAACTTTCTGAACAGAGCGAGGATAGGAAAGGTAACTTTGCGGTCAACACAAAACCCTACAAAAACCACGCAAAGGGGGCAAAAAGACCCTCCGTACCGAACTAACGGCACGGAGGTACACCCTCTGCGTCCCAGAGCTTCCAGCAAGCAGTAAAAAACAAATTGACAAGCTGGACAGAAAAAAACAGCAAACAAATAGCAAAGAGGAACTTAGCTATGCAGAGCAGCAGGCCACAGGAACGATCCAGGAGGAAACAGGTCCAATACTAGAACATTGACTGGAGGCCAGGATCAAAGCACTAGGTGGAGTTAAATAGAGCAGCACCTAACGACTTCACCACATCACCTGAGGAAGGAAACTCAGAAGCCGCAGTACCACTTTCCTCCACCAACGGAAGCTCACAGAGAGAACCAGCCGAAGTACCACTTGTGACCACAGGAGGGAGCTCTGCCACAGAATTCACAACAGTACCCCCCCCCTTGAGGAGGGGTCACCAAACCCTCACCAGAGCTCCCAGGACGACCAGGATGAGCCATATGAAAGGCACGAACAAGATCGGGAGCATGGACATCAGAGGCAAAGACCCAGGAATTATCTTCCTGAGCATAACCCTTCCACTTAACCAGATACTGGAGTTTCCGCTTGAAACACGAGAATCCAAAATCTTCTCCACAATATACTCCAACTCCCCCTCCACCAAAACCGGGGCAGGAGGATCAACAGATGGAACCATAGGTGCCACGTATCTCCGCAACAATGACCTATGGAATACGTTATGTATGGAAAAAGAATCTGGAAGGGTCAGACGAAAAGACACAGGATTAAGAACCTCAGAAATCCTATACGCACCAATAAAACGAGGTTTAAACTTAGGAGAGGAAACCTTCATAGGAATATGACGAGAAGATAACCAAACCAAGTCCCCAACCCGAAGTCAGGGACCCACACAGCGTCTGCGATTAGCGAAACGTTGAGCCTTCTCCTGGGACAAAGTCAAATTGTCCACTACATGAGTCCAAATCTGCTGCAACCTGTCCACCACAGTATCCACACCAGGACAGTCCAAAGACTCAACCTGCCCTGAAGAGAAACGAGGATGGAACCCAGAGTTGCAGAAAAACGGTGATACAAAGGTAGCCGAGCTGGCCCGATTATTAAGGGCGAACTCAGCCAAAGGCAAAAAGGACACCCAGTCATCCTGATCAGCAGAAACAAAGCATCTCAGATATGTTTCCAAGGTCTGATTGGTTCGTTCGGTCTGGCCATTAGTCTGAGGATGGAAAGCCGAGGAAAAAGACAAGTCAATGCCCATCCTACCACAAAAGGCTCGCCAAAACCTCAAAACAAACTGGGAACCTCTGTCAGAAACGATGTTCTCTGGAATGCCATGTAAACGAACCACATGCTGGAAAAGCAATGGCACCAAATCAGAGGAGGAAGGCAATTTAGACAAGGGTACCAAATTGACCATCTTAGAGAAGCGATCACAGACCACCCAAATGACTGACATCTTTTGAGAGACGGGAAGATCTGAAATAAAATCCATAGAGATATGTGTCCAAGGCCTCTTCGGGACCGGCAAGGGCAAAAGCAACCCACTGGCACGAGAACAGCAGGGCTTAGCCCGAGCACAAATCCCACAGGACTGCACAAAAGTATGCACATCCCGCGACAGAGATGGCCACCAAAAGGATCTAGCCACTAACTCTCTGGTACCAAAGATTCCAGGATGACCAGCCAACACCGAACAATGAACCTCAGAGACAACTTTATTCGTCCACCTATCAGGGACAAACAGTTTCTCCGCTGGGCAACGATCAGATTTATTAGCCTGAAATTTTTGCAGCACCCGCCGCAAATCAGGGGAGATGGCAGACACAATTACTCCCTCTTTGAGGATACTCGCCGGCTCAGATACACCCAGAGAGTCGGGCACAAAACTCCTAGACAGAGCATCCGCCTTCACATTTTTAGAGCCCGGAAGGTATGAAATCACAACGTCAAAACGGGCAAAAAACAACGACCAACGAGCTTGTCTAGGATTCAACCGCTTGGCGGACTCGAGATAAGTCAAGTTCTTATGATCAGTCAAGACCACCACGCGATGCTTAGCTCCTTCAAGCCAATGACGCCACTCCTCGAATGCCCACTTCATGGCCAGCAATTCTCGATTGCCCACATCATAATTTCGCTCAGCAGGCGAAAACTTCCTGGAAAAGAAGGCGCATGGTTTCATCACCGAGCAATCAGAACTTCTCTGCGACAAAACAGCCCCTGCTCCAATCTCAGAAGCATCAACCTCGACCTGGAACGGAAGCGAAACATCTGGTTGACACAACACAGGGGCAGAAGAAAAACGACGCTTCAACTCTTGAAAAGCTTCCACCGCAGCAGAAGACCAATTGACCAAATCAGCACCTTCCTTGGTCAAATCGGTCAATGGTTTAGCAATACTAGAAAAATTGCAGATGAAGCGACGATAAAAATTAGCAAAGCCCAGGAACTTTTGCAGACTTTTCAGAGATGTCGGCTGAGTCCAATTATGGATGGCGTGGACCTTAACAGGGTCCATCTCGATAGTAGAAGAGGAAAAGATGAACCCCAAAAATGAAACCTTCTGAACACCAAAGAGACACTTTGATCCCTTCACAAACAAAGAATTAGCACGCAGGACCTGAAACACCGTTCTGACCTGCTTCACATGAGATTCCCAATCATCCGAGAAAATCAAAATGTCATCTAAGTACACAATCAGGAATTTATCCAGGTACTCTCGGAAGATGTCATGCATAAAGGACTGAAACACTGATGGAGCATTGGCAAGTCCGAATGGCATTACTAGATACTCAAAATGGCCCTCGGGCATATTAAATGCAGTTTTCCACTCATCGCCTCGCTTAATACGCACAAGATTATACGCACCACGAAGATCTATCTTGGTGAACCAACTAGCCCCCTTAATCCGAGCAAACAAATCAGATAACAATGGCAAGGGGTACTGAAATTTAACCGTGATCTTATTTAGAAGGCGGTAATCTATACAAGGTCTCAGTGAACCATCCTTCTTGGCTACAAAAAAGAACCCTGCTCCTAATGGCGACGATGACGGGCGAATATGCCCCTTCTCCAAAGACTCCTTCACATAACTCCGCATAGCGGCGTGCTCAGGCACAGATAAATTAAACAGTCGATCTTTTGGGAATTTACTACCAGGAATCAAATCGATAGCACAATCACAATCCCTATGCGGAGGTAGGGTATCGGACTTGGGCTCATCAAATAAATCCCGGTAATCAGACAAGAACTCAGGAACCTCAGAAGGGGTGGATGACGAAATAGTCAGAAATGGGACATCACCATGTACCCCCTGACAGCCCCAGCTGGACACAGACATGGATTTCCAATCTAATACTGGATTATGGACTTGTAGCCATGGCAACCCCAACACGACCACATCATGCAGATTATGCAACACCAGAAAGCGAATAACCTCCTGATGTGCAGGAGCCATGCACATGGTCAGCTGGGTCCAGTACTGAGGCTTATTCTTGGCCAAAGGCGTAGCAACAATTCCTCTCAATGGAATAGGACACTGCAAGGGCTCCAAGAAAAACCCACAACGCCTAGCATACTCCAAGTCCATCAAATTCAGAGCAGCGCCTGAGTCCACAAATGCCATGACAGAATACGATGACAAAGGGCAGATCAAGGTAACAGACAGAAGAAATTTTGACTGTACCGTACCAATGGTGGCAGACCTAGCGAACCGCTTAGTGCGCTTAGGACAATCAGAGATAGCATGAGTGGAATCACCACAGTAGAAACACAGCCCATTCAGACGTCTGTGTTCTTGCCGTTCAACTCTGGTCAAAGTCCTATCGCACTGCATAGGCTCAGGTTTAAGCTCAGGTAATACCGCCAAATGGTGCACAGATTTACACTCGTGCAAGCGTCGACCGATCTGAATGGCCAAAGACATAGACTCATTCAGACCAGCAGGCATAGGAAATCCCACCATGACACCCTTAAGGGCTTCAGAGAGACCTTTTCTGAAAATAGCTGCGAGCGCACCTTCATTCCACTGAGTGAGTACGGGCCACTTTCTAAATTTCTGACAATATACCTCTATTTCATCCTGACCCTGACACAGAGCCAGCAAATTCTTCTCTGCCTGATCCACAGAATTAGGCTCATCGTACAGCAATCCGAGCGCCAGGAAAAATGCATCGATATTACTTAATGCAGGATCTCCTGACGCAAGAGAAAATGCCCAGTCCTGAGGGTCGCCATGCAAAAAAGAAATAACAATCCTAACTTGTTGAACTGGGTCACCAGAGGAGCGAGGTTTCAAAGCCAGAAATAGTTTACAATTATTTTTGAAACTCAGAAATTTAGTTCTATCTCCAAAAAACAAATCAGGAATAGGAATTCTCGGTTCTAACATAGAATTCTGAACCACAAAGTCTTGAATACTTTGTACTCTTGCCGTGAGCTGATCCACACATGAAGACAGACCTTTAATGTCCATTGCTACACCTGTGTCCTGAACCACCCAAATGTCTAGGGGAAAAAAAAGGCAAAACACATGCAAAGAAAAAAAAATGGTCTCAGAAATTCTTTTTTCCCTCTATTGGGAATCATTAGTACTTTTGGCCTCCAGTACTTTTATGAAAGGTAATTCAGTACCACAATGGACATAGAGGTCAGAGCACATACAGTGACCTGACAATAACCCAAAAAACAAGAACGAGCTCTGAGACATGGGAACTCTGTTGACCGCAATCCCTAATCCTCTCCAACCACACTAAAGGCAGCCGTGGATTGCGCCTAACGCTCCCTATGCAACTCGGCACGGCCTGAGAAACTAGCTAGCCTGAAGATAGAAAATAAGCCTACCTTGCCTCAGAGAAATACCCCAAAGGAAAAGGCAGCCCCCACATATAATGACTGTGAGTTAAGATGAAAAGACAAACGTAGAGATGAAATAGATTTAGCAAAGTGAGGCCCAACTTTCTGAACAGAGCGAGGATAGGAAAGGTAACTTTGCGGTCAACACAAAACCCTACAAAAACCACGCAAAGGGGGCAAAAAGACCCTCCGTACCGAACTAACGGCACGGAGGTACACCCTCTGCGTCCCAGAGCTTCCAGCAAGCAGTAAAAAACAAATTGACAAGCTGGACAGAAAAAAACAGCAAACAAATAGCAAAGAGGAACTTAGCTATGCAGAGCAGCAGGCCACAGGAACGATCCAGGAGGAAACAGGTCCAATACTAGAACATTGACTGGAGGCCAGGATCAAAGCACTAGGTGGAGTTAAATAGAGCAGCACCTAACGACTTCACCACATCACCTGAGGAAGGAAACTCAGAAGCCGCAGTACCACTTTCCTCCACCAACGGAAGCTCACAGAGAGAACCAGCCGAAGTACCACTTGTGACCACAGGAGGGAGCTCTGCCACAGAATTCACAACAGACTCCGCTCAAATATCCGTCCTAATTTAATGATGAATGACTCTCTGTTCTGTGGAAAGTTTTGTATGATATCGAATAAGTATGGTCTTGATATAATTTTATTAAACATCGAATTTTTGCAACAAGAATTAAAGAAAAACAATTTAGAAACACCTGCTCTGGAATCAGAGATAAAATGTCTTATGAAGGATGACGAATGGAATAGCTGGAAGGAAACTTTAAAAATGAAGTTTGATAAATTGCGGTTGGAGCTGGAGGATGTCAAACGAAGGAAGTGGAACCGTGATATGGACAATTATAAGGAAGGAAATATTTATAACTGGCAAAGGGATAACATAGGAAATTGGAGAAAAAAAAGGTCTTTTTCCGTGGAGGGATTCTCTATGTAAATGCGGTGATAATGCCTTGTTTTTTAACCATGAGTTTTCTAGGTTTAGAGTCTGTAAAGGAGAAGCCCAAAATGGCAGAAAGAGAGGAGGAAAAAAGCATCGGAGACGGCAAAAAAGAGAAAAAAGGGAAAAACAAGTCACCAGTGGGAAAACAGATGGCAACGAGGAGCAGGGATCCAGCTTGATTGTTAACATCTCGAACAAAATACTCTCTAAAGATCAGGTATCGGTCCTGAATAGGGGACTATCCTTTTGTCTTAGTTCACATGTAAATTGGTTTCAATTAAATGTAGATTTACAACATTTTTTCAGGCTGATAAAATTAAAGGAGTGGTTTACCTTTAACCCGAGTTACGATAAAATCTCTTCGAGTGAACTAAGTGTAAAACAACTAGCCTTAAAGAAAAAAAGTAACTTTATCCCATCTGAAAATTCTTCAGCTGTTGATGCATTTATTTCTGCTGTAAATAAGGACATTGAGATACTGCAGAATAATTGTCCAAGGGAATTTAAATATCCAAATATGACAGGGGGCGAAATGGGGCCCTACAAGATTTGATGAAGGATGATAAAATTATAATTAAAAAAAGCGGATAAGGGAGGAGCAGTGGTGATACTTAATAAAAATGAATATGTTGATGAAATAATGGGACAGTTTGGGGACCCGGGGGTGTACGAGAGACTAGCAAGTGATCCGAAGTTTGTTATTGCTAGAGAAATTAAGACAGTTCTGGACCAGGCTCTGGAAAGTAGAATTATTGATCAAGACTTATATGATTTTTTGTATATTAAATTTCCAGTTACGCCTGTGTTATACACACTGCCGAAGATCCATAAGTCTCTCGTGCACCCACCTGGTCGACCAATTGTTTCAGGTTGCAATTCTATTTTGTCAAATATTGGAATCCTTTTGGACAAGGTGCTCAATCCAATTGCTAGTTGTGCAGAATCTTTTGTTAGGGATACGGCTGATTTCTTGGAAAAGGTGGGTGGTGTAGAGATAGTGGGTGAGGTGCTGTTGGCATCTTTCGATGTCACAGCACTTTACACCTCTATCGACCATGATCGAGGGCTTGATGCAGTTTGTAAAAAGTTGTCACTTACACAATACACTATGGAGACAAGAGAATTCGTACTTCAGCTTTTGAAATTAGTGCTGACCAAGAATTATTTTTTATTTGGAGATTCTTTTTATTTGCAATTACGCGGGACCGCCATGGGCGCGAACATGGCACCCGCGTATGCAAATATTGTTATGAGTGTCCTTGAGGAAGACCTCGTCTATGTGTCCCACCACTTGTTAGGGGTCGACTTCCCACTTCTGCACAGGGGGAATCTCGAGCCACCTCCGCTGCGGTCTCCCATTCTTATCCAGCCGCAGTGGAGTCTGCTCAGCAAAGACGTCGGTCCCAGCGTCTTGCTCATTCTCACTCTGTTCTGAGAGTTACTGCTGTTTCTCCAGTCTCTGCCATTAAAGCCAGTACTGGTCAGCAGCGAGCGGACTTCTCTGGGACTAAGTCCTTGTCTGCGCATACTGAGCATGCCCAGGGTAAGATCTCCTGTTGGAGATCGAGGGTCATGTGCTCAGGCTCTGCGGCACATTCCATTGGTCCTCTTGACAGGTCTTGGAAGGGCAAAAGTCCTGTGGCCACTTCCTGTGCTGCAACTATATAAACTGCGCATGACCGCACGGCCATGCGCTAGTATTGTCTTGTAAATATGTGTGTGTGTTGTGAGTGAAAGTCGCTCTTTAAATAACCCTCCCTATTGAATGTCTGTTCGCGGAAGGTGTATGTTTGCTATCTAGCGCCCGACTTGTCCAACAGCACGAAACACACATTGCAGCGTCCTCTTGCTGTGTCCGCCTGTACGGCGCCGTGCGCTTGCCTTGCGCTTTCCATACCCAAGCCAGTGTGGTTGGTGGCGTCCGTCAGTGCGGCATTGCTCGCACTCCTGTGCATTTATATATTTATTCTTAGTTTCCTTACACACCCAGTTGTGGTGTAGTGCCAGCGAGGGTCTAATCGGACTTCAATCCCAGTTGGGGTTAAGTACGCTGACTGCTCGCTCGCGCTTTAGGTGCGGTGCCGCGATCCTGTGACGCAGCAGGATTGCTCCCTTCACGCTGGGTGAGGTTGAACCCACGTGTATATACTTTAGTGTACCGCCATATAGTCTGCTATTTACTAGCAGCAGGGTTTCTCCTGCACGGTGGACCCCGGACTGCGAATGCATCTATAACATCTTTCTTGGTGCGTTCCGCCAGTCCTAACAGAATACTAGCGCCAGGGTCTGGCTAGTAAATGGCGGACGACCAGCGTTTACAGAGGTACATCCAGCAGCTGGAGGGAAGGTTGGCAGCTCTTGAGCGTACAACCTCAGCTGTGGATGTCACTGCTGTAGCTGTTCAGGCTGCTAGTGTAGCAGCAGCCAGTTTGTCCGCTGCCACCCCTGCTCCGACTTTATCCCGTCTCCCGCTTCCTGACAAGTTTGCTGGCGACAGTAAACAATGTCGCGGATTCGTGAGCCAGTGCTCCATACATCTTGAGCTCCTGGCGTCACGTTTCCCTACGGAACGGGCGAGAGTGGGATTTATTCTATCTCTCTTGTCGGGCAGGGCGTTGGAGTGGGCAACGCCACTTTGGGAGCGAGATGATCGTGTGGTACAGAGTGCTCCTCTCTTCTTGGACACTCTGAAGCAGGTCTTTTTAGGACCTCGTGTTACCCACGATACCGCGCTCCAGTTGTTGACTATTATTCAGGGCACGTCCGTGGTCAGCCAGTTTTTCACCCAGTTCCGGACTCTAGCTTCTGAGTTAGAGTGGCCAGACAAAGTTCTTATTCCGGTGTTCTGGAGGGGACTGGCAGACCATGTGAAGGACGCCTTGGCCACCAGGGAGATACCCGCCACACTGGAGGAACTTATTTCAGTATCTACCCGCATCGACCTCCGTTTTCACGAGCGGAGGTTGGAGCGGACCCAGTATAGGCAGAGGTTTCGGCTGGCTCCTACCTTCGCCAGACCTCTTGAATCTCCTGTCTTGGCGTCAGATTCCCATGAGGCCATGGAGGTTTCTCGAGCAGGACCTAAGTCTCAGGCTGATCGAGTACCCGTGGTTTGTAAAAACTGTCATCAACTTGGACATTACGCCAATAAATGTCCGCGGCGGTCGGGAAGACGATGGCGTCTAGTAACCATTGGGGGAGGTTCACTAGACACAGCAGCATTTTCCTCCAAACTGTCCTTTAAAGGGACAATCCTGTTAGGCTCCTCCACTCTAACAGTCGAGCTTTGTGTGGATTCAGGAGCAGAGGGAAACTTCATGTCCTCTGCTTTTGCTCTACGCCATGCTATACCACTAGTCATGCTCGCCAAACCAGTTACAGTTAGAGTTGTGAATGGGGCGACACTTCCACTGCAGCTCACACACCAGACAGTTCCGTTCACGCTGTCCATGTCCCCTTCCCACCAGGAGATTATTTCCCTTCTTGTTCTTCCCGAGGGAATGGATGAGATTTTGCTGGGAATACCCTGGCTCCGTTTCCACTCTCCACATATTGAGTGGTCCTCAGGGAGAATATTGGGTTGGAGTAAGTCTTGTAAGGGCAGGTGTGTGAGTGAGTTTCTACAGGTTTCTACTACTGAGGAACCCGCAGACCTTTCATCTCTTCCTAGGTGCTATTGGTGCTATGCAGACGTATTCTCTAAGAAGGCTGCTGAGACCCTATCGCCTCATCGCCCCTACGACTGTCCTATAGACCTCCTGCCTGGAGCTGAACCTCCTCGGGGAAGAGTATATCCCCTCTCTCTCCCAGAGACGGAGGCTATGTCTCAATACATTCAGGAGAATTTGGCAAGAGGGTTTATAAGGAAGTCGGTGTCTCCGGCAGGGGCGGGATTCTTCTTCGTACAGAAGAAGAACGGGGAGTTACGTCCTTGCATCGATTACAGGGGTCTCAATGCTATCACCATTAAAAATAAATACCCGTTGCCCCTGATATCGGAGCTCTTTGACAGGCTAAGGGGAGCTAAGATATTCACCAAATTAGATCTGCGGGGTGCCTATAATCTGATTCGTATCCGTGAGGGGGACGAATGGAAAACGGCTTTCAATACCAGGGATGGGCACTATGAGTACCTGGTGATGCCCTTCGGGCTCTGTAATGTCCCAGCCGTTTTTCAGGACTTTGTCAACGATATCTTCCGGGATATGCTTTCCACCTCGGTTGTAGTCTATCTGGATGATATTCTCATCTTCTCTCCAGATATTGACTGCCACCGGAGAGATGTTGCCAGAGTCTTCGAACTCCTACGGGCGAATTCCTTATATGCAAAGTTGGAGAAGTGTGTGTTTGAGCAGGAGTCCTTACCTTTCCTGGGCTATATCATCTCGGCCCAGGGATTGGCTATGGATCCTGCCAAACTACAGGCAGTGATGGACTGGCAGGAACCCCATTCTCTTAAAGCGGTGCAGCGCTTTATGGGGTTCATAAATTACTATCGCCAGTTCATCCCCCACTTCTCAACTTTGGTAGCTCCCTTGGTATCCCTCACCAAGAAGGGAGCGAATCCCAAATTGTGGTCCGAAGGGGTCTCCAAGGCCTTCGCTTCTATAAAGTCCCATTTTGCTAGCGCTCCCATCTTACATCGTCCCGATGTAGATAAGCCATTCCTTATGGAGGTGGATGCCTCATCCGTTGGTGCTGGAGCAGTCCTCTATCAAAAGGATGCTCAAGGTCGGAAGCACCCATGCTTCTTCTTCTCAAAGACCTTCACACCAGCGGAGAGAAATTACTCCATCGGGGATAGGGAGTTGCTGGCAATGAAGTTGGCCTTTTCGGAGTGGAGACATCTCTTGGAGGGTGCTCGGTTCCCATTCCAAGTCTTCACGGACCACAAGAATTTGGTCTATTTGCAGACAGCCCAGCGGCTGAATTCTCGTCAGGCCAGATGGTCCTTGTTTTTCTCCCGGTTCCACTTTACTCTACATTATCTCGCCGGGGAGAAGAACATTCGTGCTGAAGCTCTCTCTCGCTCCCTTGTGTCAACTGAGGAGGAGGAGGATGAGCCTCGGCTCATTGTCCCTTCGGAGAGTCTGAGAACCGTAGCTCCGGTTTCGCTTGAGTCTGTGCCTCCGGGCAAGACTTTTGTTCCCATCAATTTGCGACCGGAGGTTCTCTCCTGGGCTCATTCGTCCAGAGTGGGTGGACACTTTGGGGCAAAGAGGACATCAGAGTTGCTGGCGAGAATGTACTGGTGGCCACATATGGTTCATGACGTCGGAGACTACGTTCGGGCATGTGTCTCTTGTGCCAAGAATAAGTCTCTCCGTCAATGGCCAGCTGGGTTGTTATACCCTCTGCCGGTGGCAGACAGGCCCTGGGAGATGGTCGGGATGGACTTTGTGGTGGGTCTGCCCAAGTCTCGTGGCTGTACCATTATTTGGGTAATCACCGACCATTTTTCTAAAATGGTGCATTTGGTGCCGCTTCCTCGGCTACCTTCTGCACGGGCCTTGGCAGCGTTGTTTATTAAACACATCTTCCGTCTTCACGGTATGCCAGACAAAATTGTCAGTGATCGGGGTCCCCAGTTTGCGTCTCGGTTCTGGAGAGAGCTTTGTCATCTTCTCACTATTGAGTTAAATCTCTCTTCGGCATATCATCCCGAGACGAATGGGTTGGTGGAGAGAGCCAACCAGACCTTGGTCACATATCTGCGACATTTTGTCTCTGCTAAGCAAGATGACTGGGCATCTTTGCTACCGTGGGCGGAGTTTGCTCTTAACAATGCTGTAGCTGACTCCACTGGACAGACCCCATTCCTCCTTAACTATGGTCAGCATCCGCGGGTACCTGTGCCCATGCCCGTGTCTTCCGCCGATTCCAGGGTGGCAGACTGGGCTGTGGAGGCACGGGACATTTGGGATCGCACTCAGGATGCCATTTGGGCTTCCAAGGAGAGAATGAGGTCCTCCGCCGACGCACATCGGCGCCCCGCTCCAACCTTTGCTCCTGGCGATTTGGTGTTGCTCTCCGCCCGTAACATCAGGCTGCGAGTTGACTCTACCAAGTTTGCACCTCGCTACTTAGGTCCTTTTAAGGTCCTCGAACAGGTTAATCCTGTGGTTTACCATCTGGCCCTTCCTCCACGCCTTGGTATCACCGACACCTTTCATGTGTCCCTCCTTAAGCCCGTCTACATGTCCCGGTTTTCTGAGTCTTCTACTGGGACGTCGGGTTCGTCTACGGACGATTACGAGGTGAACGCTATCTTGGGGTTCAAGGTGGTTCGTGGCAAAAAATTTTATTTGGTGGACTGGAGGGGTTACGGTCCTGAGGATAGATCCTGGGAGCCTGCTGAGCACATCCGGGCTCCGCAGCTCATTGCTGCCTTCGAACGTAGCGAGGCCCAAGGAGGGGGGGGCCCTAGGAGGGGGGGTAATGTTAGGGGTCGAGTTCCCGCTTCTGCACAGGGGGAATCTCGAGCCACCTCCGCTGCGGTCTCCCATTCTTATCCAGCCGCAGTGGAGTCTGCTCAGCAAAGACGTCGGTCCCAGCGTCTTGCTCATTCTCACTCTGTTCTGAGAGTTACTGCTGTTTCTCCAGTCTCTGCCATTAAAGCCAGTACTGGTCAGCAGCGAGCGGACTTCTCTGGGACTAAGTCCTTGTCTGCGCATACTGAGCATGCCCAGGGTAAGATCTCCCGTTGGAGATCGAGGGTCATGTGCTCAGGCTCTGCGGCACATTCCATTGGTCCTCTTGACAGGTCTTGGAAGGGCAAAAGTCCTGTGGCCACTTCCTGTGCTGCAACTATATAAACTGCGCATGACCGCACGGCCATGCGCTAGTATTGTCTTGTAAATACAGTGGGGCAAAAAAGTATTTAGTCAGTTAGCAATAGTGCAAGTTCCACCACTTAAAAAGATGAGAGGCGTCTGTAATTTACATCATAGGTAGACCTCAACTATGGGAGACAAACTGAGAAAAAAAAATCCAGAAAATCACATTGTCTGTTTTTTTAACAATTTATTTGCATATTATGGTGGAAAATAAGTATTTGGTCAGAAACAAAATTTCATCTCAATACTTTGTAATATATCCTTTGTTGGCAATGACAGAGGTCAAACGTTTTCTGTAAGTCTTCACAAGGTTGCCACACACTGTTGTTGGTATGTTGGCCCATTCCTCCATGCAGATCTCCTCTAGAGCAGTGATGTTTTTGGCTTTTCGCTTGGCAACACGGACTTTCAACTCCCTCCAAAGGTTTTCTATAGGGTTGAGATCTGGAGTCTGGCTAGGCCACTCCAGGACCTTGAAATGCTTCTTACGAAGCCACTCCTTCGTTGCCCTGGCGGTGTGCTTTGGATCATTGTCATGTTGAAAGACCCAGCCACGTTTCATCTTCAATGCCTTTGCTGATGGAAGGAGGTTTGCACTCAAAATCTCACGATACATGGCCCCATTCATTCTTTCATGTACCCGGATCAGTCGTCCTGGCCCCTTTGCAGAGAAACAGCCCCAAAGCATGATGTTTCCACCACCATGCTTTACAGTAGGTATGGTGTTTGATGGATGCAACTCAGTATTCTTTTTCCTCCAAACACGATAAGTTGTGTTTCTACCAAACAGTTCCAGTTTGGTTTCATCAGACCATAGGACATTCTCCCAAAACTCCTCTGGATCATCCAAATGCTCTCTAGCAAACTTCAGACGGGCCCAGACATGTACTGGCTTAAGCAGTGGGACACGTCTGGCACTGCAGGATCTGAGTCCATGGTGGCGTAGTGTGTTACTTGTGGTAGGCTTTGTTACATTGGTCCCAGCTCTCTGCAGTTCATTCACTAGGTCCCCCCGCGTGGTTCTGGGATTTTTGCTCACCAATCTTGTGATCATTCTGACCCCACGGGGTGGGATTTTGCGTGGAACCCCAGATCGAGGGAGATTATCAGTGGTCTTGTATGTCTTCCATTTTCTAATTATTGCTCCCACTGTTGATTTCTTCACTCCAAGCTGGTTGGCTATTGCAGATTCAGTCTTCCCAGCCTGGTGCAAGGCTACAATTTTGTTTCTGGTGTCCTTTGACAGCTCTTTGGTCTTCACCATAGTGGAGTTTGGAGTCAGACTGTTTGAGGGTGTGCACAGGTGTCTTTTTATACTGATAACAAGTTTAAACAGGTGCCATTACTACAGGTAATGAGTGGAGGAAAGAGGAGACTCTTAAAGAAGAAGTTACAGGAGTGAGAGCAAGAAATCTTGATTGTTTGTTTCTGACCAAATACTTATTTTCCACCATAAAATGCAAATAAATTGTTAAAAAAACAGACAATGTGATTTTCTGGATTTCTTTTTCTCAGTTTGTCTCCCATAGTTGAGGTCTACCTATGATGTAAATTACAGACGCCTCTCATCTTTTTAAGTGGTGGAACTTGCACTATTGCTGACTGACTAAATACTTTTTTGCCCCACTGTATGTGTGTGTGTTGTGAGTGAAAGTCGCTCTTTAAATAACCCTCCCTATTGAATGTCTGTTCGCGGAAGGTGTATGTTTGCTATCTAGCGCCCGACTTGTCCAACAGCACGAAACACACATTGCAGCGTCCTCTTGCTGTGTCCGCCTGTACGGCGCCGTGCGCTTGCCTTGCGCTTTCCATACCCAAGCCAGTGTGGTTGGTGGCGTCCGTCAGTGCGGCATTGCTCGCACTCCTGTGCATTTATATATTTATTCTTAGTTTCCTTACACACCCAGTTGTGGTGTAGTGCCAGCGAGGGTCTAATCGGACTTCAATCCCAGTTGGGGTTAAGTACGCTGACTGCTCGCTCGCGCTTTAGGTGCGGTGCCGCGATCCTGTGACGCAGCAGGATTGCTCCCTTCACGCTGGGTGAGGTTGAACCCACGTGTATATACTTTAGTGTACCGCCATATAGTCTGCTATTTACTAGCAGCAGGGTTTCTCCTGCACGGTGGACCCCGGACTGCGAACACATCTATAACATCTTTCTTGGTGCGTTCCGCCAGTCCTAACACCACTTTAGCTATGTAGCGGCGTGGTGGCGATACATAGACGATGTCTTCCTCATCTGGACTGGTACCAGTGATGCATTATTGGATTTTCACGAATATTTGAATACGATTGATGACACAATTAAGTTTACCCTGGTATACTCGAAGACTAATGTACAATTCTTGGACGTTAATGTCCTGATAGAGAATGGTAGACTTGTCACTCAATTGCATACGAAGGCTACAGATAAGAACAATTTGTTGCATTTTAATAGCCAACATCCGAAAAAATCAAAGGAGTCTATCCCATATAGCCAATTGATACAAGTAAAAAGAATTGAAAGTGAGGAATATTCTTTAAAGAAATCTATGGATAAGACACTTAGGAAATTTTTGGAAAGAGGCTACTCAAAAAATCTGTTACAGAGACAAAGAAACAAGGTTGATGCACTGCATACAGAAGATTTACTCCGAATTAAACCACGCTCTGATGAAATCAGCCGTATTCCCTTTGTAACTACTTATTGTGAGGAAAGCAATGTGGTTGCAGACATTATACGGAAGCATTGGGGAATGTTGCATAAATGTATCCCTCAGGTGAGAGAATTCTGTAAACCCCCATTGTTTTCCTATAAACGAACTCGTACTGTTGGCTCCATCGTAACTAAGTCAGACATAGGCACCTTTAAGAAGCAAGGCCAAGCTACATTGACTGGTATTGGTAGGAGGGGGTGTTACCCATGCTTATCATGCGTCAATTGTTGTTTGATGCTGAAGGGTGAAAATTTTTTCCATCCTAAGACTAAAGAGGAGTTCAAAATTCGGCATTTTTTGACATGCGATTCAGATTATGTGATTTATTTATTGCAATGTCCTTGTTCATTATGGTATGTCGGTGAGACAACGTGTGAATTCAAAACGAGAATCAATCAACACCGACATACCATAAGGAAGAAACGCATGGACTTACCGGTGTCTAAACATTTTACTGAAAAATCACACACGGAAAGAGAGCTTCGGTTTCGTATTATTGATACGATACCGGCCCTAAGGAGAGGGGGAGATCGGGTTCAAATGTTGAAAAGAAAGGAAATGGAGTGGATAATGAGATTAAAGACTTTGAAGCCATATGGTCTCAATGTAGACTTCAAATATAGTCAAATTATGTGAAAAAATATGGAATACAATGTTGGTGTGTTCTTTCCCTACCTACTATTTGGGTTTTAATGTTATATTTTAAGTAACGGAGTAATAACACTTATTCTTTTTCTTCTTTCTCTATCTCAGGTGTTCCACCCTATGCTACGATCGAGTAGAAACATAGAAAAATGGGGATATTCTTCAGCCATGGGGACGTCGGTATTAAATATTTAAAGAATTGTTGAGACAAAATATTTTTTACACTCTCGAAACATATTTGTGAATTAATTAAAAAAAAAATTTCAAAAGGAATTTTTTCTCTTTTTTGTAATGTAGTAGTGGACTCATTGAATATAATGACCTGTGTAGTGTATAAAAGATAACTATTATGAGCTACCACGATATGGATGTGTGTTTGAGTAAGTACTTAGGAATTTATATATGTGGCCATACCGTGTGGACTACAAGCTCTGCATCTACTGGATAGGGGGGATGTGGGGGTTATTGCCCCGTAGATCCCCAAATCCGATGCTATAATGAGATGCTACACTTGTTTGTGTGGGCACTAGAGTCCGTATAATTACTATGGGACCTTTTTCTTGGCCCTATTATATTTTGGCACACACTATTCCTCTGTATGGAATGTGTCCTTTGTTTGCCGGTCTGTGTGGTGGTGCTCGCATTTATTATATTGAAATAGTCTGGGTCTAGTATGGTCCTAATATGTTTGACCTGTCAATATGAGTCCATTTCTACGCATTGTAAGTAGATATCTTAATATTTTGGAACGTTAATAGCTCTTTGATCGTAGTCCCCTGTGGGCGAAGTTGTCCCACATTAAAGATGGCGGCCGGACCTTCGGCGGTGCTCTGCGCAGCTGCGGACTGTGGCATTATGGGCCGCTTCTGGTCCTGACGTCACGGGCATGCGCAGTGTGCGCGGAAGGACGCCGAGGATCATGGCATGCAGATCTTAAGTATAATATATGTATGTTCGTAGTTTGTGGGATGGATACACCTGTGATATTTTGTTTTTAATTGATAAGTAAGTGATCATTAAGATGTTTTATGTAATATCACGTGTCACAATATCACTTGGTATACACTGAATACGGACTTTGTGAGAGTATCCGTTTTTATATAGAGTCACTTTTGTATAGACTGTTGTCTTATGTAGTTCTCTTGTATTTGTAAAATTGCACATAATAGATTTTGTAATGAGACTGTTATGGGATTTGTATAAATGATGGTTTTACCCATGTGTTCACTGCTTGAGAAAGGATCTTGTATCCGAAACGTCGCCACGCCATCCAGGCAATAAAGTCCACATTTTTCTTTACTTTTTGTGCTGCTTTTCTTTTTTCTTCATATTATCTGGAGTCATTGGACTACTGACTGGGAAAGCTTTGCATTTTGTCAGGTATTTTGTTAGATGCTGTTCCAATTTTTGCATATATATATATATATATATATATATATATATATACAGTATATATATGCTCCTAGTACATAGAGCAGTTCCTCAAGGCTCAAGAGCCAGACAGACCAATCTCAGCACAGCCTGCATTGACTACAGGGAAGCCTATGACTCAATGCCCCACACATGGATCTGTGAATGCTTGGCTCTCTACAATGTCAACAGGAAATTAAGACCCTTCCTCAGAAACTCAATGGGGCAATGGAGAACAACATTGGAGTCAACTCAAGACAACTAGCACAAGTGACCATCAAATGCAGCATATACCAAGGTGATGCACTGTCCCAATAGCTGTTCTGCATAGGCTTGAACCCCCTAACACTAGAAGTCCCAGAGAGGGGTCATTTAACATTTCTACCTTTGGAACCCAGAGACGGGTCGAATGACCTGAAGGATTTTAGCTAACATCCTCTAATCACCATCTTTTGTTCTGTAATTAAGGCTATCACTGTCGTACCACAGGAGGTTGTTGTTTTCCATTGAGTTTAGCCATTTAGTTTCTAGTTAGTTCTATTCAGTTTATTATATTTGATAATATAAAGAATATACATATTGAATTTATTTTAGTTTTATTTGAGCAAAAAACAATGAAACAATGAATCATTTTTTATATATTTTAAATAGAGAATTAGAAATTTTAGAGCAAGGTACAGCTGTGAGTAATGACCAGAAGCACTTGTTTCTAAGGCCTCAAGCACACTAGCGAAAAAAAATTACGCGAAAATCGCACAAGAGGACTTAAATTTCAGTGTGAAAAATATACAAAAGAACAACTGTTATTTGTTTCCATGCTTTTTATTTTTGTTATAAAAATAATAAAAAAATACAAGGAATAAAACAATTCCACACATATTTACAATAGGCTGCAGTGGGGGGCTGCGTGTGTGTGTGTGTGTGTGTGAGTGGCATGTCCTTCTTGTGTGACTAGCATTTCAGCACTCACTCAGCAGTCTGTCTGCACTGTCGGAACATACCTGGCACTGCCTTGGTATGTCCCTGGTACATTTGCCACACGTATATTTGTAGCAGTCAACACATCTCTCAGTTGCACAATTGTTCGTGCATCGATGGTTGACCTGACACTTCGCCCTTTTGCCAGGGCTGGGTGTGGAAGGTTGTTGCCGAAGGAGTTTCTCCTTGTGTGCCTTCTTTTCAGTCACATGAGAGCCACCTAACTTTTTTGCAAGCTCAACCAGGAAGTCCACCCCTCTCTCCTGCACCCCAGTGCATGCCTGACAAAGAACATGAGCATTCAGTACTGCCATGTCAATCACGTTGTTGAACACGGCAACTGGCCATCTCCGTGTTCCTGCACGCACGCTGTACTCCCGCACCATTTGGTCCATTACATCCACACCGCACTTTGTGTGGTTGTATTGTGTGACTGTGTTTGGCTTCCTTTTGTTGGTATCCTCAGTCTCAAACACGCTGTGCATGCTGCTGAGAATGTAGACGGCCTTCTTTCATTTGGGTGCATACACTGTCAGTGTGGAACCAGTGGTTGAAAACACCTGAGTGGTGAATTCAGTGTGGTCCATCTGTCTAGTGGATTGAGGAATTTCCCGGCGACTCTTGTTGACTGTGCCAATGATAGTGGTTTTCCGACTAAGCAGTCGTTGAGCAAGTGACAATGATGTAAAGAAATTGTTTGTGGTTACATCTCTGCCCTTGTCCATGAATGGTTCCATCAGCTTCATCACTACAGTTTCGGACAGTCTCTCCCCGCTGGGACGACTGGGGTCCTTGCCAAGATATGGAAGGACATTACAGATGTACTTTGATTTCAAGTCGCAAGCCACCCAAAACTTGATGCCAAACTTGTCTGGTTTTGTTGCAATGTATTGCAGAAAATAGCAGCGAGTCTTTGACGGGAAAAGCTGTTCATCAATAGTGATGTGTCGACCAGGGTTGTAGGATGCGATGCAGTTGGTGACAAACGATCTCCACACATCGGAAATTGCAGCAAACTTATTGGTCTCCACTCGCTTACTGCGTGCGAACATGTCATCAGGCGTAGGTGTTGCATGATGTCTTGGAAGTGATTTCGGGTAATAGTTGCAATGATCCTTGGGTTTGCCAGGTTTGCTGACCAGCTGTCACGTAGTGATGAAACCTTGGCCACCCCCCGCAAGAGAATGACTGAAATAAATGCCATTAGTTCCAGGAGACCCATGAACCAATCCACCTGCTCCGTGTGACGTGCATGTTGAGTAGTCCATTCTTGAACGCTACGAAGCATGTCAAGAGTGATAAAACAGAGGAAGCTCTGAAGGCGACTCCGGACACTTCGTCTGGCCTTAGCACTTGGCTCTCCATCTGTAGGGTACGGTTCTATTGGGGTGAAATAGAGACATTTCCCCACTTGTACTTCACGCCACACTGTGCCATCTTTTGCAGTCTCTGTCGGCTCACTTGCCAACCGAGCTCTCTTTTTTGGTAGAGGAGGAGTCTCCTCATCTGCAAGATAAATAATTTCAAATTAACATTTTGCTTTGGTTCTACACCGTGTTCCAAATTATTATGCAAATTGGATTTAAGTGTCATAAAGATTTAATTGTTTTGTTTTTCAAATAAACTTGTGGATGGTATTGTGTCTCAGGGCTCAATAGATAACTGAAATCAATCTTAAACACATGTGATAATTAGTTTTCCAGGTGATTCTAATTAAAGGAAAACTACTTAAAAATGATGTTCCACATTATTAAGCAGGCCAAGGGTTTCAAGCAATATGCGAAATAAAAAGGATCTCTCTGCTGCTGAAAAGAGTGTAGCTGGTCACCAGTAAACTCATCGGGTTGCTAGGGACCGCGTTCCCTGCTCTCCCGCATGTGGGGAACATGCAGAGGCTGAGAAAATTTCTAATTTCCCTGCTGGATTCGCAGGGAACTGAAATTCTCTCAAATGTGAACCTAGAAAAAAGATAGTCAGGATATAAAATTTGAAAAATCTAACCTGAAGACAGAGTCCGAATCTGGTTGAATGACTATGTCTTCTCCATCTGAGTCAGAAGGGTTGGTGTTGCTCAGGATCAGTTCCAATGCCTGTTGAATGGTGTGCCTTCTCTGCATTTTGTTTCTTGTGAACAAAATAGGTGAAGCAGTCACCTATTTATCCCCCACAGCACAAAAGACTGCATGCAAATTTGCTAAGGTGGGGGCTGGGGGTGGGCTGACACACTCAGGAGCAGCTTACATTCTTTTGTTTACACTCTCTTACAAGACCTTTGTTGAGGCAGATCAACACAATTGCCCCCTGCAGATTCCTCAGGCAATGGCAACATTTACAAATGAAAGGATGCTAATTGAAGCCATCAGAGTTGTCAGTTTGGACTAAGGGTCATTTGACCCTCTTTCTGGACTTCAGGGGGTAGCGCAAAATTTCTGGGACTTCCAGTGCTAAGTCAGATAATTACAGAGTCTGGTTATGGATACAAGTTCAAGAGAGGAAGCACCATCAGCCACCTGCCACCTCCTCTACATGCATGCAAAGCTGTATGTGAAAAATGAGTGAGACACCCCCAGGAAGAAGTGACAGCAAAACGTGCGTATGGGTCCGGAGGCTCGGTTAGTCATTTGGTAGTGGAATTGTGTGCGGGACTTCATGCCAGGTAATATGAGGAAGATCTGACTACATGCACTTTATATCCTGTTAGTGGTAGAAGGAAACAGGCAGTATTTGACGGATGAGGGGTGTCTGCTTGCTTTAGGTTAATTATAACCTCAGCACCTGTTATAAATTTGCTTGTGTGTTTTCCTTCCTACAAGATTGCATTATGTCAGGTGGTAGAATTATAATGCATATGTCCCCATAAATTCTATGATTTGTACATATATTTAAGTTAACAATATTCCACTTTGCCTTCCTAGCCTCTGGTTTTGTTTGGTTTGAGGCACCTATTTTAATGTTATGTTGTTCTATTTTATATTGAAATAACAAAAATTGTTATTTTGTAATTATGTGTGATGGCACTTCTTGATCCTGTAATAAGGATTGTTATGGTATACTAGAATGATGAAGTGTGGCCCATTCCCCTTTGAGGTCTAGGGTCAGGGTAGTATGATTACTATTTTTATTTTAAGCTGTATCTCTCACTAAAAAAAGGCTTAACTCCGTTCCAATGTTAGGTGTATAGTGCACCCATGTTGGAATCTCTCCCTTTGATGTGAGCTTCAGCACATCTTTCCCGGCACATGTCATATTAGTAAAAAAAAGGAACAGCACAACATTTCTACTTATCACTGGGTGCAAAGCCTCCAGGCAACCTGTCCACTGGTTATCCAAAGTCTACAAAATTCAGAATAGAAGGCAGCACTCCATCTTTCTTAGTAAATGTGCAGAGTTTTAATCAGACCCACCTGTCTGTATGACATTTCGGCTCTAAATGAGCCTTTCTCAAGCAGTGGATACAACATTGTAGTTCATATATATAGGGTTTAAAAACCAACAATCCTTAATTGCAACCATTTGTAATAAAGTGCATGTGTTACAGTATATTAAATATATTGCATATATTTAATATATTGCATATATCCCGGCACATGTCAGCTATTTTCAACAGCTGACATGTGCCTCTAACAACCTCAGGTGGAATCGTGATCCACCTGAGGCTGCTAACCTGTTAAATGTCGCTGTCTCTCTGACAGTGGCATTTAACTTGCGCTTCTGGATATCCTGCCCATCGGTGACCCTGTCACGTGATCGCAGGCTGTTAGGGTTACGGATTGCACTAAATATATTTAATAAAGAAGTGCAATCGCAACCCAGGGTCCACCATGCAGAGATGTAAAACTGCAATCAGTGGTCACACAGACAGAAAAGCACTCAACCAACTCCTCTCCAGATGTACCGTAATTCTCATAGCTGGACACCTGAATCCATTCAGACAAACTCCTCTCCAGAGGTTCCGGAATTCTAATGGCTTACCACTGACCCTGAGCACATGCTGACAAAGATCATGCTGTTGCAATGTATCATTCACACATGGAAAGAGGATGACAGTAGCGCGCCCGCGTGCGCCTCTAGGACCCTTTTAGACATCACCACATCACAAGCATGCTCAGTAGAGTGATTTCTGGATGACTGAATTGGCATGACAACCAGATGTCTCCAGCAGATCTCTATATTTGTCATAGATAGATTGCTCTGAGCATCACTCGGTGGTTAGCACTCATAGCAAGTGAGAATTTCTGCTGCATACAGGCGATCCCATCACCACCAGTATGTAGCAGAGCCGATCACACAACTGCAGGTTCTAGTCTCCCCTGGAGACTATTGAAGCTTTCAAAAATTAAAAAAATGTTTTTTAGAAATATAAAAAAATACAAAATATTAAAGTTCAAATCACCTCCCTTTCACCCCATTCAAAATAAAACAATAAAAAAATCAAACATACACATTTGATCATCACTGCATTCAGAATTGCCCGATGTATCAATATAAAAAAGAATTAAACCGATCGGTTAACGGCATAATGAAAAGAAAATTCAAGATTACAGAATGACATTTTTTTGGTCACTGCTACATTAAAAAAAGTGCAATAATGGGTGATCAAAAGATTGTATATACACCAAAATTGTATCAATGAAAACATAAGCTCGGGGTGCGAAAAAGAAGCCCTCACCCATCAACAAATCATGAAAAATGGAGACGCTAAAGGTCTCGGAGAATGGCGCCTTATTTTTGGATTTTTTTCACCACTTACCGTATATACTCGAGTATAAGCCGACCCCCCTAATTTTGCCACAAAAAACTGGGAAAACTTATTGACTCGAGTATAAGCCTAGGGTGGAAATGCAGCAGCTACCGGTGAATTTCAAAAATAAAAATAGATACCAATAAAAGTAAAATTAATTGAGACATCAGTAGGTTAAGTGTTTTTTTGAATATTTATTTAGAAGAAAACATTAAATTAGCACTGTAAGTGGAAAAAAGGGTCAACAAAAACAATACGGTAACAACAATAACTTTAAAAGTACAAAAACCATAGATCAATCAGCAACCAAGCTAAACACAAGTTAAAATCCTTCAAATTCACTGGATTCATCATCGGTATCTCCAAACAGAGCCTCAAATTCAGCTGGTAAGAGGTTATCAGCATAGACGTTGTCATCATCACTGAGTTTGTCATCACCGTCACTGCTGTCATTCTCATACAAAGCGTTGTCTTCACTGCCATCCATAGCGTTACTAATGCCACACTTCTTGAAGGCCCGTTGCACCATGTCCTCTGGAATCTCTTCCCATGCATCACGAACCCACTTTGCTATTAATTCTATGTCCGGCTTCATCAGATTTCCAAGTTTTGTCAGTCGGGCTTGACCAGATGACATCCATTCATGCCACATCCTTCGCACACGGTCTTTGAAAGGTTTATTTAAACACACATCTAGGGGCTGCAATACAGATGTAAGTCCACCTGGAATAACCGCCAAAGTAACTTGAGAAGACTTTGCCAGTTTTTTTATGTCATCAGATGTGTGTGCTCTGAACATATCCCAGACTAGTAATGATGTTTTTTTCTTTAAGGCTGCTCCTGGTCGTCCATTCCAAATTTCTTCCAGCCATTTTTTTGTTCCATCTTCATCCATCCAGCCTTTAACATGCGCGCGCACTGTAATTCGTGGTGGAAATTTGACCTTTTTAGGCAAGGTCTTTCTTTTAAAAATAATGACAGGCCGCAGCTTAGTTCCATTAGCCAAACATGAAAGAACGACTGTGAAGTGTTTTTTTTCATTTCCTGTGGTTCTGAGTAAAATAGTTTTGTCTCCCATATTTGCCACAGTTCTGTTGCTTGGAAGATCAAAAGTCATAGGTGTTTCATCCATATTTCCAATATCTCCCAGGTCATAGTTATGGATCCTTCTTTGTTTTATGATGAATGAATGGAATGACATCACTTTTTCATCAAGGTCTTTTGGCAACTTCTGTGAAATCTTTGTTCTTTGCCGCAAACATAGGCCAAATCTACTCATGAAGTGGGTACACCATCCTGCTGATGCAACAAAATTTTCAATGCCTGGTGCTTTCAATTTGTCTTCTTTAGCCATTTGAAGAGCACGTAAGCGAATTCCCATGCGTGTTACGCAGTAACCATTTTGACGACACTCCATAACCCATTTATGCAACTCAGTCTCTAGAGCCTCATATGACGTCTTCAAACCACGTCGAGCTTTTTTTGCCTTTGGAATCTTTACCAAGTCAGCTTTCATTTTCCGCCACTCTCTCACTTGTTTTTCGTTAACACAAAATTCCCTACTTGCTATACTGTTATTGCTTTCTTCTGCTCTTGACACAACCTTAAGTTTGAAACCAGCTTCGTATGACCTGCGTTTTTGTTTTGGTCCAGGATCAGAAGTATTGGGATCCATTTCTAACGGGATAAAAAAAAGAACGTTAAAAAAAACCCCATACTATAGCGATTAAATTCTCAAAATACTGTATATCCAAGACCACAGACCACGTAATGCTCCATAAAGTTCATAATGGGCCCATAAGATGCTCTATATAAAAATGTGCCACATATAATGCCCCATACAGTTCATTATTGCCCCATAGCTGTGCCATATAGTGCTCTGCACCGTTCATATTTCCCCATAGCTGTGCCATATAGTGCTCTGCACATTCATATTGCCCCATAGCTCTGCCATATAGTGCTCTGCACTGTTCATATTGCCCCATAGCTGTGCCATATACCTAGTGCTCTGCACCGTTGATATTGCCTTATAGCTGTGCCCCATACAGTGCTCTGCACCGTTCATATTGCCTTATTGCTGTGCCCTATACAGTGCTCTGCACCGTTCATATTGCCCCATAGCTGTCCCCCATACAGTGCTCTGCACCGTTTATATTGACCCATAGCTGTCCCCAATACAGTGCTCTGCACTGTTTATATTGGCTCATAGCTGTCCCCAATACAGTGCTCTGCACTGTTTATATTGGCCCATAGCTGTCCCCAATACAGTGCTCTGCACTGTTTATATTGGCTCATAGCTGTCCCCAATACAGTGCTCTGCACTGTTTATACTGGCCCATAGCTGTCCCCAATACAGTGCTCTGCACTGTTTATACTGGCCCATAGGTGTCCCCCATACAGTGCTCTGCACTGTTTATACTGGCCCATAGCTGTCCCCAATACAGTGCTCTGCACTGTTTATACTGGCCCATAGGTGTCCCCCATACAGTGCTCTGCACTGTTTATACTGGCCCATAGGTGTCCCCCATACAGTGCTCTGCACTGTTTATACTGGCCCATAGCTGTCCCCAATACAGTGCTCTGCACTGTTTATATTGGCTCATAGCTGTCCCCAATACAGTGCTCTGCACTGTTTATACTGGCCCATAGCTGTCCCCAATACAGTGCTCTGCACTGTTTATACTGGCCCATAGGTGTCCCCCATACAGTGCTCTGCACTGTTTATACTGGCCCATAGGTGTCCCCCATACAGTGCTCTGCACTGTTTATACTGGCCCATAGCTGTCCCCAATACAGTGCTCTGCACTGTTTATACTGGCCCATAGGTGTCCCCCATACAGTGCTCTGCACTGTTTATACTGGCCCATAGGTGTCCCCCATACAGTGCTCTGCACTGTTTATACTGGCCCATAGCTGTCCCCAATACAGTGCTCTGCACTGTTTATATTGGCCCATAGCTGTCCCCAATACAGTGCTCTGCACTGTTTATATTGGCTCATAGCTGTCCCCAATACAGTGCTCTGCACCGTTCATATTGCCCCATAGCTGTCCCCCATACAGTGCTCTGCACCGTTTATATTGGCCCATAGCTGTCCCCATACAGTGCTCTGCACCGTTCATATTGCCCCATAGCTGTCCCCCATACAGTGCTCTGCACCGTTTATATTGGCCCATAGCTGTCCCCAATACAGTGCTCTGCACTGTTTATATTGGCCCATAGGTGTCCCCCATACAGTGCTCTGCACTGTTTATATTGGCCCATAGCTGTCCCCAATACAGTGCTCTGCACTGTTTATATTGGCTCATAGCTGTCCCCAATACAGTGCTCTGCACAGTTTATATTGGCCCATAGCTGTCCCCAATACAGTGCTCTGCACTGTTTATATTGGCTCATAGCTGTCCCCAATACAGTGCTCTGCACTGTTTATATTGGCCCATAGCTGTCCCCAATACAGTGCTCTGCACTGTTTATATTGGCTCATAGCTGTCCCCAATACAGTGCTCTGCACTGTTTATATTGGCTCATAGCTGTCCCCAATACAGTGCTCTGCACAGTTTATATTGGCCCATAGCTGTCCCCAATACAGTGCTCTGCACTGTTTATATTGGCTCATAGCTGTCCCCAATACAGTGCTCTGCACTGTTTATACTGGCCCATAGCTGTCCCCAATACAGTGCTCTGCACTGTTTATACTGGCCCATAGGTGTCCCCCATACAGTGCTCTGCACTGTTTATACTGGCCCATAGCTGTCCCCAATACAGTGCTCTGCACTGTTTATACTGGCCCATAGGTGTCCCCCATACAGTGCTCTGCACTGTTTATATTGGCCCATAGCTGTCCCCCATATAGTGCTCTGCAGCGTTGATATTGGCCCCATAGATGCTCCACATTAATCTGTGCGATGGCCGCTGCTGCTGCAATAAAAAATTAAAAAATGCCATACTCACCTCTCTACTTGCAGCTCCCAGCGTCTGGTCCCGGCGTCTGTCTGCACTGACTGATCAGGCAGAGGGCGCCGCGCACACTAGTGCGTCATCGCGCCCTCTGACCTGAACAGTCAGAGCGCAGATAGACGCCGGGAAGATGGATCGGCGCCCGGCGGCTGGAACGTGGACAGGTGAATATAACATACTCACCTAGTCCTGGCGATCCTCGCGCTGTCCCCTCCTGTCTTCGGTGCCGCAGATTCTTTCTCTATCAGCGGTCACCGGCACCGCCAATTAGAGAAATGAATAAGCGGCTCCGCCCCTATGGGAGGTGGAGCCGCTTATTCATTTCTGTAATGAGCGGTCCCACGTGACCGCTGAAGAGAGGAAGAAGCTGCAGCGCCGAAGCCCGTGGGACGGCAGGGACAGCGCGAGGATCGCTGGGACTAGGTAAGTATACCTCAGCGCCCTCTCCCCCTCACCCGCCGACCCCACCGCTACCGTGACTCGAGTATAAGCCGAGGGGGGCACTTTCAGCCCAAAAATTTGGGCTGAAAATCTCGGCTTATACTCGAGTATATACGGTAAATAAAAAAGAGCATAGACATATTTGGTGTCTTTGAACTCATAATGATCTGGAGAATCATAATGGCAGGTCAGTTTTGGCATTTAATGAGCATGGTAAAATAAAAACAAGTGTGCAATTGCAATTTTTTTGCAATTTCATCACACTTGGAATTTATTCCAATTTTCCAGTACACGATATGTTAAAACCAATCATGTCATTCAAATGTACAAAAAAACAAGCACTGACATGGCTATTTTGACAAAAAAATAAAAAAAAGTAAGTTATAGCTCTGGGAAGAAGGGGAGCAAAAAACGAAAATGCAAAAATGAAAACACCTTCGTTCGTTAAGGGGTTAAAGTTTTTTTCTCTCCACTGCTTTGTTGAGATATGACCTATTGAAATTTAGGGTGCCCAATATGAAAATTTTCCCTTCTGCTCTCACAATGATCATTACTAGGGTTGAGCGAAACGGATCAGTCATTTTCATAAGTTGCCGACTTTTGGCAAAGTCGGGTTTCATGAAACCCGATCCGATCCCAGCGTGGGATCGGCCATGCGGTACGCGACCCTCGCGCCAAAGTCGCGTTTCATATGATGCATTTAGCGCCATTTCTCAGCCAATGAAGGAGAATGCAGAGTGTCGACAGCGTGATGACATAGTTCTCGGTCCCCACCATCTTAGAGAAGGGCATGGCAGTGATTGGCTTGCTTTCTGCGGCGTCACAGGGGTTATAAAGGGGCGTGCACACCGACCGCCATCTTACTGCTGCTGATCTGAGCATAGGGAGAGGTTGCTGCCGCTTCATCAGAAGCAGGGATAGCATTAGGCAGGGAATATAAACCCCCAAACCGCTTGTCCTGTAGCAATTTCCACTGTCCAACACCACCTTTTCCTTGCAGGGACAGTGGAGGCTAGATTTCTGTGCATCAGCGCTGAAGCTCATTGGGCTGCCTTATAAGGCTCCCTGATAGCTGCATTGCTGTTTGTACGCCGCTGTGCAAACCAACTGCTTTTTTCAAAGCACAAATCCTGTTGCGCCTTCCTTTCTGCACAGCTATCTTGTTTGTTTCTCTACACTTTTGCGTGTAGCAGTCCTTTTTATTGAGGCCTGCCATACTTTTCTGAGATTACTGTAGGGAGATAGTACTTGTAGTACAGTCCCTTTTTCTTTTTCTTTTTTTTTATATATCTTCAAGCCACTTTCTGCCCCTGAAACTATGTAGTGTGAAACAGTGGGCCTGTATTTTTCTGCACTGTCCCACACCTAAAAAGGGAGATTTATATTGCCAATCAGTGCATCTGTGCCAGTCCAGTTTGTTGTATCTGTCATTCATTTTCTGCCACAGAAACAATACTGTAAAACAGTGGGCCAGATTTTTTCACTAGTCTTCCATATAAAAACAAAAAGGGGAGATTAATATTGGCAAATCTGTGCTTTTGTGCCAGTCCAGTCTGTGGTATCAGTCTGTCATTTTCTGCCACAGAAACAATACTGTAAAACAGTGGGCCAGATTTATTCACTAGTCTCCCATCAAAAAAAAAAAGGAGAGATTAATATTGGCAAATCTGTGCATCTCTGCCAGTCCAGTCTGTGGTATCTGTCTGTCATTTTCTGCCACAGAAAATATACTGTAATACAGTGGGCCAGATTTATTCACTAGTCTTCCATATAAAAAAAAAGAAGGGGAGATTTTTATTTCCAGTGTGTGCATCTGTGTCAGTCCTGTTAGTGGCATATCTGTCAGCCACTCTCTGCCACTGAAACTGTGTACTGTAATACAGTGGGCCTGATTTTCCCTGCAGTCTCACACACCTATAAAGGGAAATTTAAATTCACAACAATTTTGCGTCCACCTTGTAACTGGTTTTACAGTACCAAATACCGTTTGTTAGTTTGGTTATATATTTCCAAGAATGAGGAAATCTGGTGGAAGAGGTAGTGGCCATGGGCGGTCATTGCCAGCTGGTAATGATGGCAGTGGTGGTGGAGCATCAGGTGGTCATAGGAAAAGCAATATAGCACCTAAGTCTCGAGTTGTTTGGCCACCGTCATCATCTGGCTACACAAGGCCTCGGACACTCCCTTTTCTGGGAGTAGGTTAGAAAGGGAAATTGTTAACAGGCCATGCCCATTACAAGATGAATCGGACATGGAGTGCACAGATGCACAGCCACAGCCAGATTATTATGCTGTTCCTTTGACTCAGATCACAACATTGCCGTCGCAGTGTACTGATCCAGAATCTGACCCAGATGAGACTATGGAGCCCGGTCACTAACGCTATAGCATCGGCTTACACAGTGACACAGAGGAAGGTGCACAGGACATAGAAGAGAAGGTCATAGATGACCTAGTTGTTGACCCCGATTGGCAGCCATTGGGGGAACAGGGTGCAGCCGTCAGTAGCTCTGAAG
The DNA here is from genome assembly GCF_032444005.1 of Ranitomeya imitator. Lineage (NCBI taxonomy): Eukaryota > Metazoa > Chordata > Amphibia > Anura > Dendrobatidae > Ranitomeya > Ranitomeya imitator. The sequence goes on from NC_091284.1 coordinate 204,746,061, forward strand.
CGGAAGAGGAGCCACAGCAGGCATCAACATCGCAACAGGTTCCGTCTGGCAGGCCCGTATCTGGCCAAAAACGTGTGGCAAAATCAAAACCAGATGTAGGACAGCGTGGCCATCAGGTTAAAGTAGCTCAGTGTGCAATGCCTGAAAAGGTATCAGATAGTAGGAAGAGTGCAGTCTGGCATTTTTTTAACCAAGATCCAAATGATCAGTGCAAAGTCATCTGTAAGAAATGATCAAGGACCTTCAGCAGAGGTCAGAATATTAAAAATCTAAATTCAAGTTGCATGCGTAGACATTTAACCACCATGCACTTGCAAGCCTTAACGTTGTTGCACCCTCTCACAATGAAGCTAGTGAGCAATGCTACATCCCTTCCCTCACTGTAAGCCCACCATTTACCACAACACCTGCAGCAAATGTGGAGGTTTCGTTGCAAGGCCAAAGCAGTCAGGGAATCACCAGGTTCTTGGTAGGAAACGCTGTATGTAGGCCAACAGCAAGAATACCATCACCAACCCTCTCTCAGTCTGCCATGTCCACCATCACCCCCGCTAGTTCCACCATATGCAGCACTCCAGTCCAGCTCACCCTACAAGAGACTCTCGTTAGGAAAAGGAAGTACTCAACCTCTCATCTGCGTCCACAGGGTTTGAACGCCCACATTGCTAGACTAATCTCGTTAGAGATGATGCCCTACCGGTTAGTTGAAAGCGAAGCTTTCAAAGCCCTGATGAACTATGCTGTACCACGCTACGAGCTACCCAGTCGACACTTCTTTTCGAGAAAAGCCATCCAAGCCCTCCACCAGCATGTTAAAGACCGCATTGTCCATGCACTCAGGCAATCTGTGAGTAGAAAGGTGGACCTGACAACAGATGCATGGACCAGTAGGCATGGCCAGGGGCGTTTCGTGTCCATCACGGCACACTGGGTTAATGTGGTGGATGCAGGGTCCACAGGGGACAGCAATATTGGGACAGTTCTGCCTAGCCCACGGTCTAGGAAACAGTTGGCTGTAGGCGTTCGCCCCCCCTCCTCCTCCTCCTCGTGCTCCAGCAGAAGTGAGAGCTCGTCCACAGACCGCAGTCGCACGACCTCTCCATCCGCAGCTGCCACTGTTGCACACGAGGTTTCCCATTAAGGAACAGCTAGTGGCAAGCGGCAGCAGGCTGTATTGGCAATGAAGTGTTTGGACGACAACACAGACACCGCGGAAGTTCTGTCCGAGTTCTTGCAGCAAGAAACTCAGTCATGGCTGGGCAGTGTACATCTTGAGGCAGGCAAGGTAGTGAGTGATAACGGAAGGAATTTTATGGCTGCCATAGCCCTTTCACAACTGAAACACATTCCTTGCCTGGCTCACACCTTAAACCTGGTGGTGCAGTGCTTCCTGAAAAGTTATCTGGGGTTGCCCGACCTGCTCCTGAAGGTGCGCAGACTTTGCTATCAGCGATCTTTGAACCTTCCCCAGCATCGCCTAATCATCGATGTTGCAACAAGGTGGAACTCCACACTGCACATGCTTCAGAGACTGTGCGAACAGAGGCATGCTGTTATGTATTTGTGGGAGGATACACATACACGGGCAGGCAGTTGGATGGCAGACATGGAGTTGTCAGTTGTGCAGTGGTCGAAGCTACAAGACCTGTGTCAAGTCCTTCAGTGTTTTGAGGAATGCACACAGCTGGTTAGTGCAGACAATGCCATAATAAGCATGAGCATCCCCCTAATGCGTCTGCTGATGCAAAGTTTGACGCACATAAAGGAGCAGGAGTCTGCAGCCGAGGACAAGGAAAGCCATGATGACAGTCAGCCATTGTCTGGTCAGGGAAGTCTACTGGACGAGATGGCGGGCGAAGAGGAGGAGGACGAGGAGGATGATGGGGATGAGTATTTTTTGGATGAGGAAGCTTCTCAGGGGGCAATAGAAACTGGTGGCGTTGCAAGGCCAGGTTCAGGGTTTTTGAGGGAGGCAAGTGACGTTGATTTGCCCGAAAGTGCTCCTCAACCCAGCACAAGCAGTGAATTGACAACTGGAACATTGGCCCACATGGAGGATTATGCCTTGCGTATCCTAAAAAGGGACCCCCGCATTATAAAAATGATGACCGATGACGATTACTGGTTGACCTGTCTCCTGGATCCACGCTATAAGGGGAAACTGCAAAACATCATGCCACATGAGAACCTTGAACAAATATTGGCAACCAAACAAGCAACTTTTGTTGACCGTTTGATTCAGGAATTCCCAGCCCACAGCGCCGGTGATGGTTCTCATACGAGCTGCAGAGGGAAACAGGGCAGAGGTGCACAAATCAGAGGTGGCGTTGGACAGAGGGGTTTTCTGACCAGGTTGTGGAGTGATTTTGCAATGACCGCAGACAGGACAGGTACTCCAGCATCAATTCAAAGTGACAGGAGACAACTTTTGTCCAGTATGGTTACTATTTTTCCTCCCCTATCGATGTTCTCCCTCACCCGTCAATCCCATTTGATTACTGGGCATCCAAGATAGACACCTGGCCTGAATTGTCTGAATATGCATTGCAGGAGCTCGCTTGCCCAGCGGCTAGTGTGCTATCAGAAAGAGTATTCAGTGCTGCTGTTTCAATACTGACCCAAAAAAAAAGGACTCGTCTGGCTACCCAAAATGTTGATGATCTAACCATCATTAAAATGAACCACTCATGGATTTCTAATTATTTTGCCCCACCTTTCCCGGCTGACACCTAGCTTTCCTTTAAAAAGGTCTTGCTTTTGGACTGGTCTTACTGAGTGTTCCAATTTCTCCATTTGCAGCTGCTGTATGTCCAGCATACGACATGCTTACACCTCCCTAAATGGGCTGACTCCCCTCACGGGGCCGAGGTCTCGCCAGTTGGCGCAAGCACCCGTGAGAGTGCCGTTTGTCTGAAGAGGTGGGTGTGCCCACTTTTGGTCGACGGCACTGGCACCGGGTCCCTCATAGTACAATGAAGTGTCTCTGGCGGTGGTGGCGCGCACCCAACGTCACACACACCATTGAAACATGAGGGGCCTTGGGCCAGTACCGCTGGGCACGAGAGAGTGCCCCCCACCCCCCAGCTCAAACTGTGCTCTACCACTTGCAAAATTATCTGTCACTGCTCCACCGCTGTTTAGTCTATGCGGTGAAATCCTTCAATGCCTGGCACTGAAAATACCAATTTGTTGACATGTATGATGCTACTTAAAATACTCAGTGGCTCTGTCCTACATTTACACCAGTAATTATGTTGAGCTAAATAACTCTGTCTGAAAGTCAGCAGAGGAGCCCATCCATGTACCAAAGTATGCCACCCTTTTTTTTGTTTTGTTTTGTTTTTTTGCGAGACATTAACATCTATGTATTCTTTTGGAGTACTAACTGTGTCAGACACTCCTTCCAATTGTCCTCCGCTGACCATACCAATGCTGCCTGTGTACCCCTGCAAGATAATTGAAACTGCACTGAGCCTACTTTTTTATTTAAGGCCTACTAAGTCTGTCTGCGGTCCCTCCTTCCAATAGTCCTCCGCTGACCACACCAATGCTGCCTGTGTACCCCTGGAACCTAATTAAAAGTGCATAGAGCCTACTTTTTTATTTTAGGCCTAGTAAGTCTGTCTGTGGTCCCTCCTTCCAATTGGCCTCCGCTGACCACACAAATGCTGCCTATGTACCCCTGGAACCTAATTAAACGTGCATAGTGCCTACTTTTTTTTCTTTTAGGCCTACTAAGACTGTCTGCGGTCCCTCCTTCCAATAGTCCTCCGCTGACCACACCAATGCTGCCTGTGTACCCCTGGAACCTAATTAAAAGTGCATAGAGCCTACTTTTTTATTTTAGGCCTACTAAGTCTGTCTGTGGTCCCTCCTTCCAATAGTCCTCCGCTGACCACACCAATGCTGCCTGTGTACCCCTGGAACCTAATTAAAAGTGCATAGAACCTACTTTTTTATTTTAAGTAAATAAGGCAGCACACTGCAGCGCTAGAACATACAAACTTGAAAAATGAAATTTGAACTGCATTTCTGCACTAGAAATATGAAAAATGAGAGCGTTTAGCGCATAAAAATGGCCAATTTTATGTGTACCTGGTAGCCCCTTTACGGCATCTCTCTTATACCAGGTCCTACACTTGCCTTACCTCGCTGAGAATAAACGTCTCCATCTGAATGGGTACATGTGAAACCTCTTCCTAGACTAAAATTCTCTCTCTCTATGGAGGGGTATTGGACCTGCTGTAATTAAAACACCTGTGGCTAGGAGGCGGAGTGCACGATCAGAAGGCTAGAGAATACATTTCAAAAACCTGACCGGCACATCCAAACATAGACTCAGTGTGAACAGGTGCTGAACCTAGAGTCGCCAACTCGTATATAGTTAAGTAAATAAGGCAGCACACTGCAGCGTTAGAACATACAACCTTGAAAAATGAAATTTGAACTGCATTACTGCACTAGAAATATGAAAAATGAGAGCGTTTAGTGCATAAAAATGGCCAATTTTATGTGTACCTGGTAGCCCCTTTACGGCATCTCTCTTATCCCAGGTCCTACACTTGCCTTACCTCGCTGAGAATAAACGTCTCCATCTGAATGGGTACATGTGAGATGTTTATTCTCAGCGAGGTAAGGCAAGTGTAGGACCTGGTATAAGAGAGATGCCGTAAAGGGGCTACCAGGTACACAAAAAATTGGCCATTTTTATGCGCTAAACGCTCTCATTTTTCATAATTCTAGTGCAGTAATGCAGTTCACATTTCATTTTTCAAGTTTGTATGTTTTAGCGCTGCAGTGTGCTGCCTTATTTACTTAACTATATACGAGTTGGCAACTCTAGGTTCAGCACCTGTTCACACTGAGTCTATGTTTGGATGTGCCAGTCAGGTTTTTGAAATGTACTTTTTTATTTTAGGCCAAGTAAGTCTGTCTGCGGTCCCTCCTTCCAATTGTCTTCCGCTGACAACACCAATGCTGCCTGTGTACCCCTGGAACCTAATTAAAAGTGCATAGAGCCTACTTTTTTTATTTTAGGCCTAATAAGTCTGTCTGTGGTCCCTCCTTCCAATAGTCCTCCACTGACCACACCAATGCTGCTTGTGTACCCATGTAACCTTTTTTAATCCTGCTTCGAGCCATTTTTGTGGTGTAAGGCCTACTAGCAGTGTCTGTCTGTACCACTCAATACAGCTGTCCTCTTAAAAAACATGACCTGCAATTGTCAGGTTTTCAGCCTATCAGAGTTTTAAAACTGCAGTGGGGCTACTAGTTTGGTTGGGGCCTACTAACAGTGTCTGCCGCTCCAAGGTGTTCTCCAGGTTGCCTTTCCTGACCTTCTATCTTCAGGCTCTTGTTAAATAGTTGTTAAATGGAACAAATGCAGTGGAGCTCCAAGTTTGGTTGGGGCCTACTAACAGTGTCTGCCGCTCCAAGGTGTTCTCATGGTTGCCTTTCCTGAGCTTCTATCTTCAGGTTCTTGTTAAATAGTTGTTAAATGGAATAAATGCAGTTGGGCTAATAGTTTGGTTGGGGCCTACTAACGGTGTCTGCCGCTCCTTGCTGTTCTCCTGGTTTCCTGTCCTTAACTTCGATCTTCAGGCTCTCGTTAAGTAGTTGTTAATATTACACTGCATTTGGCCTACTAGTTTGGTTGGGGCCTACTAACAGTGTCTGCCGCTCCTTGCTGTTCTCCTCCACTGAACAAAGCAGTGCCGCCTGTTTACTACTGTTATCAATTTTGAACTGCATTTAGACTACTTACTGATTTGGGCCTACTCATTGTGTCAGCCTCTCATTACAGTTGTCCTCCACTGAAAAAAGCAATGCCACCTGGTTAGTCCTGTTACCAATTTTGAAATGCATTTAGCCCACTTTATTATTTGGGCCTATATCTGTGCTTCCTCCTTATCCTGCCCATTCCCCAGCCAGTGCTAGATGACTCTGCCTCTGGTACATTGACCCAGACCGCTACATTCCCCTTGCATGCTACACAGCCAGATTCTGACCCTGCTGAAAGTGAGGTTCCCCTTCCCGCATACTATACCACCTAACACGAGGACAAAGATGAAGGTCTAAATGAAAGTGCAGGTTCCTTCATCAGGTGGGGGGGAATACTCGTTGGCGACATCACTGGCACAGGGCCCCTCATAGTACGCAAAAGTGTCACTGCCGGTGGGAGGCGCCCCCGCCGTGCAAACACACCGCCGTACTTTGAGGGGCTCTGTGCCAGTGCCAATGCGAACGAGTGGGCCCCCCCTGCTTGCTCAGGATCACATCACTTGCAAAGTTGAAATACTTACCTCTCCCTGCTCCACTGCTGTGATGTGGTCCACGTTTCCTGGGCCCACTAAATACTTGAACCAGCCCTACCCCCCACAACTTTAGCCAAATGAACCCCAATCAATGCCTAACTATTATTATAAGGTAAATTAAGATTGACAAGCTTCAGTACCAAGAATGGATGTTTTTGCCATTAAAATGGGCACTGTAGGGGTTTTCCTGGCCTCCACTCACTGCCGACTATGCTTCCCCATTGACTTGCATTGGGTTTCATGTTTCGGTTGATCCCCTACTTTTCGCGATAATCGGCCAATTTCACTCGACTCGACTTTTGAGATAGTCGGGTTTCGCGAAAACCCGACTCGACCCTAAAAAACTAAAAGTCGCTCAACCCTAATCATTACTGCTCTGGCGCTCCACACTGCTGCTCTCCTTCTCTTTCTGCAGTGTAATAACAGAAAGCAATGAGTGTCAGGAGTTCTCAGTGTGATGAAGTGAGACATATCAAGGCATTTTTTGATCTTCTCTGGGGGATCTGCTTTTTCCCCTCTATGATTCTGTCTTTTTCTGATTGAGCAATATTATAGAGGATAAAAGTAAATACCCTAGAAACAAATCTTTATTTGGTTGAAGAAGAAATGTGCTTATTGAGCACCTTACTTCAAATGCCCATATCTTGGCAAAGCAGTTGATAAGAAAATGTTTTAATAATCTGTTTTTTTTAGCAAGCTATACAGTTTAAAATAAAAAAAAGATGCTATTACAAGTCCTATTTAAAGCTGTTCATAAAGTAGTATAAGTTTAAGCAATAGAAAACAAAGAATTTTATAGATTCTGTAAACTGTACTTTGGAACATAAAGGTGAATATAAACTTTACATTGATCCTGTTTTACATTTTTCATTGTCATAAGAGTTTAACAAAGATTGCCACTGACAAGCGAATCATATTTTTTCTTATTATATAGTATCATTATAATAAAAGAAGAACATTCACAGATATTTTGGAAAAAGATAAGAGGAAATAGTTGTAGCATTCACTTCAAGCAAAAATTAATTTTGTTCGGCTTGCATTGTATACAAATACTTTTCCAATGCAAAATGGCTTATTTGTGTTTGATATTTTTGATGTAAGCGATGAGTTGTTAATACTGTGTTTTATTTAAGTAACCATTTTAGTACTTTATAATTATTTAATCAGAATTTTTCTACCTTTTGCACTACATTACTATAATCATCTTGTTTCTTTCATCTGGTTGTCACCCAAGTTCTTCTGTTTGGAGCCAGGATCTCAATGGTTCTAACACTCAATCCAATGTATAAAAGAATAATTGTCTCAATAATTGTACATAGTTTCTGTACATCAGCAATTTTGCAGCAAAAACAAATCACTTGGGGAAATAGAAATACTGTAAATTGTCTGCAATAATACTGAAAAGTAGTTGCACAAATTCTACCAACATAGGAAATTTGCCAAGAGGAATCAGTTGCTGTCCACACGGAATAGCATAAACAATTATATTAACTCCAGGGTTTTGAAACTATGCAATCTTGGTGGGGGACATTTGAGCTCAGCTCAAAAGGCTTTTTTGATGTCAATAAAAGACATGCGCTCATCAAAACATGTTACTTTCAACTACAGGTCTAAATGATATGAGCATTAAAATATTATCACTAAGATGCTATGTCAGAAATGTGGTGTAAAAACCTTAATATGTCACAATAGTTCGGCCATTGAAGAAAAATATTGCGACTTTTCACACTCACATGCCAGTTTTGGGCAGCTATGCTAACATGGGGATGGAAAAGGCGGTACAAGGAGTATACATTCCCGCCTGTCAAATTTATCATAATTTTTGTCACTAAAGTCACTCTGGGGGCTGGCATACATCTTCAATGACAGTGCACGCTTGGTGCCAGAAGTCATTAAGTATCTTAATGAATCAGCTCTGTGTACTCCAGCAATTTCTTCATTAAGACTGATGTGCACTACGCCAGCCTTATTGAGTCACCCCCTTTTATTTATCAGTGCCTAGGCAGCTAACCATCTAATGAAATTGTGAGGGTGAAAGACATCGGCACATCCATCCAACGCAGTTGGATGGATATGCTGATTTCTTTCCTCCTCGCCATTTGATTACTTGGCTGAACTTCACCATTGGGACCTACACCGTCCATACGGATTTCAACCTCCAGAATTGGACTGCAAGGTGTGGTGGTGAGCTCAATATACCTCTCTCCTCTCTCAGCTAACCATCATAAGATCAAGCATAAATGCTTCATTGTACTTGAAATAATGTGAGACCACTTTTCAGAAGACTGAAGCTCAGTTAAAAGTGTATGATAAAATATGACAATGGCCTCAAATATACAAAGGAAAGGAAGAGAGCACTGGAATAATGAAATGTATGTCTGGTACAAAATCTATGAAGATTCCTGGGGGCAATCGGAATAGTTGAATAGTTGAATAAATCTCGGAGAAGAAGAGGAGAAGACTTCACAACTGATTGACACTCCTAAGAAATCCATCTTTTGAGTTTAATTTTTCCAAGGGGACAAGCCAGAGTAGAGTTAATATTCTTCACTTAGTTTTTAAAAATTATATTCAGCTAATTGTTTTTCTTCTTATCTATCACCTTTACTGTTCTGTACTGTTGGAAATCGATGTGAATTCTTTTCTGCCCAATGATGACAGAAGTATTCTAGGAGTGATACCTTTATTGGCTAACCAGAAAATAATATGTTTGCAAGCTTTCAGAGCACAGTGGCTCCTTCTTCAGGCAAGATTACAAATCTATTACAATCTATTTGTAATCTTGCCTGAAGAAGGAGCCACTGTGCTCTGAAAGCTTGCAAACATATTATTTTCTGGTTAGCCAATAAAGGTATCACTCCTAGAATACTTCTGTCATCATTGGGCAGAAAAGTATTCGCAACGATTTTTCTGACTAACACGGTACCACAATACAATTTGTTATTGTACATCACGTACTGTTGGAAAAAAAGAAGAAAAATGATTGTCTATGTGCAGCACGTTAAAAAAATAAAACTTTATATTGCGTATTTTGACTTACCATAACTGTTTTACATATATGTCTCTTACCCTTTCCTGCACTATTGAGTATGGTGGATTTTGCAGAATCTTTTCATACCCATCTTTTCGTATTACTAGCATAGCATACTTTTCAGATAGAGTTGTATGATCTTCTCTTTTATATTTCTTCTCTCATAAATTTGCCTTGATTTCTAGGTCAGCTCCTAGTCCTTCTGAATGTGTACCTGAGGAAGACACGCTTCACTTGCTGTAGCATTCAAGTTATTGTCTTGATACAGCTATGAATTATTCATCCATGCCTTATCTCGTGGAATATTGTGTGTTACAAATAAACATGCACTTGCTGCTCCAGTAACCTCATGTAAAATCTTCCCACGAGATAACCCGGTGAAATTCAAAGCAAATACAATACAATAAGGCACAAAATCAACACCACTAACAATAAGATCCATGTAACAAGGCAGCAGTATTTTTATGTTTGTTCGAAGATTAACTTGGGAAAGAGAATCGTGGAGGGTGTCTGTGTAAAGTTTTCATCTTAGTGTTAGGCAGGCTTGCAAAGAACTATTTCAGTTTTCTTTTTCCATAAAAAAAGACTTTTCTTCAGGTCATTCTAGGCCCTAATCTCTAAACAACAAGACACCCTCCAGTATTAAAAATTCATAATACAGAAAGCCTGGAATATCTGGTCAATCTGCTCCTCCAGACTGCAGTGCTTTCATTGCTTTCCACTGCATGTTGTAATGTAGACACCAATCATTTGTGTTCTTTTTTTAGAAGCATCCATTGTCTTATTATCCAAGGTCTATAGACCACTAAACCTTGTACCAAAAGGGAACCACACGCTAACTACTCTCTATTTTTGTATCAAGACAACAAATAAATTACATTGTAGCTACATGAACAAAATCTAGAGTAATGCACTTGAGGCAACAAAGGAGATGCTTGTACTGTACTTGAGCTGCGATGATGCATTTAAAGCCTATTATGTCCTACATTAACTTTGCCTTCTACCTGTTCACTTACCAGGTAGACAGTGAGGTATTATTGAGTGTATAAATGTTTTCTTTTATCTTAGTCCTTGACTTTGCTTTTAGTCCATCAATTCAGCAAAATGAATGTATTCCATTAAGGGGCATGCATACATTTATCATCTATGCAGAGTGTCCAGATGTGCACGAGAATCTGCTGATTATACAGATGCAATCAGAAATCTTCCTTTTAAGCCAACTTCTGGCACATGTTAGTGGCTGTTTTCTGGCTTTTCACATGTAACTTTTAATTATAGGATAGTATTGATGAGCGAATGTAGGGGAGGTAACAAATTCTTTTACTTTTGGCACATTAGGTGGTATTTTGTTGTAGACCATTAAGTTTGATTATGTAGACTAAAAATGCAGATCATTAGGATAACAGGAAATGTAGGCCATTAGGATAACTGGAAATGTAGACCAATAAGGTTGATGATTTATTGGAAATATCTATCCTGTATATACTGTATATTTAACAACTGGACAGCAACTATATCTCCAGATTTCTGCACAAGGAAAAGAGCAGTGCTCATCTAACACATAAGTATAATAGAAGGATGCAAAAGAGGCATATCCTTCCCTTACTACAACATTTACAAGCTTTGGTCTCTAAATCAAAGTTATGTGATGCAGCAGCAGAGAAGGAACATAATATTTTGGCTAATCTGTGCAGCTGCACAGGAGCCAAGAGTTAACGGCCCCACATCCAAAGCAGGTGGAATTGTGCATTATGATGAGCTATTGGACTGCAAACGGCCCATATATACTTTTTGCACAGGGGCCCTGTTCTGTCTGCGTCTGCCGCTTGACCACTGCCACCAACAGAATAACTGTACAGGCAGTGAGAGAACCATGACGGAGGAAGAATTAAAGGCAGAACGCAAGGAAGAGATAGAGGGCACAATGCTCCACAATAATAATATTATAGCATGTGACAACTATCTTTCTTAGTGTTACATGTCCTTCTTGTTTTCTGAATGTACTCAATGTGAAGATTCTTATGTTAGCAAATAAAAAAGCATGAAATTAATAATGATAGACCCATGGGTATACTAATTTAGTGCATCCATGTTCCTCAAATTATAAACTGCATTTACAATACACAGTACATGGGGTTGCTAATGTGAGGTTCATGAGGTATTAATTTAGCCACCCCATGCATCTGGATCGCCCCCCAGTACAGGGCAATGGGGTACTCGGAGCCGGGCCCTTCAGTTCTCGTCAGGGATGTCACGGTGGCTGACCTGGTCTGTGGCCCTCGGGGAACGTCCATTAATAAATGGGGAAAAGGTCTTTAAAGGGGAAATGTTCATGATGCCACCTGTGGTATTCGGTCAGAGTGACCTACGCTGCTTAGGGGTCTGCTGGGGAGATGTTATGGCAGCTAGATGGTATACCTTCCCACAGGTGAAGTATGTCCCCAGGGCTTCCCAGAGTGTAGATGATGGATGGTGTGAGGTGCAGTAAAGAACGAGGACACAAGATTGCAGTGTCTTTTATCTTTACTGAAGGCTTCAGTGTCCACAGTCCAGAGCACCAGACCACAGGGTAGGCAGAGTCCGGCCGGTCTGAAGGCAACTCCCAAGTCCCCCTTATCCAGGTGGAAATCAGTAGCCTTCTTCTAGCACCTGAGTGTTGTAGTTCCTCCCTGCTGAGCTCCTCGGTGAGGTCCTCACAACTATCGTAGATGTAATGTCTCTTTCTCTCTGTCCCCCTGATGGATAGGATAGGACAAACCAATATGACTGATGTCCTGATGCTTTTTACAGGGACCCTATGATGCCCCAGCCCCCACAAGTTGCCACCGTGCCTCCTGGGTATAAGGTCAGGCAGCCAACATGGAATCAACTGTCCTGCCAGTCTCTGAAATAAAGCATAGAGATCCTTACTCCCTCAGTGTTCTGGCTACCGGCTTCTGCGCTTCAGAAGGGAGCAGCCTGCTCCTGGCTGGTCTCCCTCTGATATTCCTCTCCTTTGCTATGACTTCGTTTCTCACTCACTGCAAGACAATTCCCTTCAGATACCTCTTTCTTTGGATGCTGCAGCACGTGGGGCAGGCGCAGCTCCGTGAACCCTCGTTCTCCGCAGACCTCAGTCTGCATCTGGCTTCCTCTCACTCCATTCCACTTCAGCTTCAGTCTGCATCTCCTCTGCCTCTTCCTAACTTTCTGTCCAGACTACCAGTTTTACCTAGTTGTGAAGAGTGCCCTAATAGATTAAAGCATGGCTCCCCCTGGCGGCCTGGAGTGTGAAGTGTGTTGTGTGGTTAGTGATACCTGTTAAGGTGATCTCCTTTATTGCCCTCAGACATAACATCACTCCCCCTGGTGGAAGAGCGGGATTACTGCAATGACCAGGACTCTGGGGCACTGCACATCTCACTTTAGTAACTTTTTTCTCATGCAATCCCAATTTGTCCCACATTATGCCGATATGTGTCTAATAAATAACACAATGTATCGTCTATTATTCTACTTGTAAGTCATGAGTCTTAAGGTACTGTCACACTAGACGATATCGCTAGCGATCCGTGACGTTGCAGCGTCCTCGCTAGCGATATCGTCCAGTGTGACAGGCAGCAGCGATCAGGACTCTGCTGGGAGATCGCTGGTCGGGGAAGAAAGTCCAGAACTTTATTTTGTCGCTGGACTCCCTGTAGACATCGCTGAATCGGCGTGTGTGACACCGATTCAGCGATGTCTTCGCTGGTAACCAGGGTAAACATCGGGTAACTAAGCGCAGGGCCGCGCTTAGTAACCCGATGTTTACCCTGGTTACCATGCTAAAAGTAAAAAAAAACAAACAGTACATACTTACCTACAGCCGTCTGTCCTCCAGCGCTGTGCTCTGCTCTCCTCCTGTACTGTCTGTGAGCCGGAAAGCAGAGCGGTGACGTCACCGCTCTGCTTTCCGGCTCCCAGACAGTACAGGAGGAGTGCAGAGAAGCAGAGCGCAGCGCTGGAGGACAGACAGCGGTAGGTAAGTATGTAGTGTTTGTTTTTTTTTACTTTTAGCATGGTAACCAGGGTAAACATCGGGTTACTAAGCGCGGCCCTGCGCTTAGTTACCCGATGTTTACCCTGGTTACCGGCATCATTGGTCGCTGGAGAGCGGTCTGTGTGACAGCTCTCCAGCGACCAAACAGCGACGCTGCAGCGATTCGGATCGTTGTCGGTATCGCTGCAGCGTCGCTTAATGTGAAGGGGCCTTTAGTTTGACCCATGCAGCTTGCCTCATGTTAATGCTTATTAGTGTTCATTTCAGCTATAACTGACCATAGATGAGCACAGATCACCTTCACAAAAAGTAGTTTTAATGGACAGTTGGTATTATGGAGAGCATATACAAATTGCACAGTGCATAGTATGACAACTAATTACTGCCTTTTGGCATGGCCATTCAATAAAGTTTGCTCATGAAAGTTTGATTGCTTGAGAAAGTCTAGATTTAGATCTTTGCTACAGAGTGGTACAAACATTGTCACACCTCATCAGAAAGATAATATGCTCTTTATAACAAAACACTTTAATAGTCAGAATTCATAGTAATAAATGTAGAAAGTATGGAAAACATGAGTGTGGAGCAAGTGAAATTTGGTGTGGCTGCTATAACTGTAAATCAGGCACTAGAGCATGCCCCAATCTGCAATAGTATCTTCTCCTGCCAGCAGTGCCTGCCCTTTGTAGATCTTCTAACTTTTGCTCTACAAAACTTCAATTGTGATGTACTGGGAAGAGTTAATTCTTCTGTTCTGGATAAATTGTAATTTAATTTTTACTTAATGTTGTGAGAAATAAGGAGAAAGAAAGAAAAATTATAACTAGAGACATGGTTGCTTTTTTTTAAAGAAATTAGTAACTTGGATGAAAGCATGAGTAGAAAGATTTATGGAGCACTGAGTTTGAATCGAATTCCCTGAAATTTGCTGATTCACATGAGCTCAAACAATTTGAGATTCAATTCTCGATTTGTAAAAGAAAAATAATGCCTGGCACCATTTCCCACACTGCTAAGCCTAATGTCATTTTGTGCAGGAACACAAGCCTCCTTGCTATGGCATCTTGCAGATTATCATACCTTGTACAGTTATGGTAAGTACTTGGGACATCACAGATCAGCATCAGTAGTTTTCACAATCAGTGATAGTTTGAGGAGCCATTTAATCTGCGGGTGTAGATCCACTGTGTTTCATCAATATACCAAAGTCAGTGTATCATCTACCAGGAAATTTAGAGCACTTCATGCTTCCCTTTGCCGACAAGCATTTTGGAGATGGAAATGTCATTCCCCAGAAGGACTTGGCACCCGTCCACACTGCCAAAAATAACAATACCTGGTTTAAAATCAACGGTATCACTGTGCTTGAATGGCCAGCAAGAGCGCCTGACCTTAACCCCATAGAAAATCTATGGGGTATTGTCAAGAGGAAGATGAGAGACACCAGACCCAAGAATGCAGATGAGCCAAAGGTTGCTATCAAAGCAACCTGGGCTTCCACAACACCTCAGCAGTACCACAAGCTGACCGCCTCCATGCCACGCCGCATTGATGCAGTAATTGATGCAAAAGGAGCCCCAACCAAGTATTGAGTGCATTTACTGAACATACATTTCAGTAGGCCATCATTTCGGATTTTAAAATCATTTTTCAATCTGGTATTATAAAGTATTCTAATATACTGAGATAATGACTTAGGTTTTCATTGGCTGTATGCCAAAATCATCATTAACAGAAATAAACAGTTGAAATAGATCACTCTGTTTGTAATGACTCTATGTAATACAGCTCTGGCAAAAATTAAGAGACCACTGCTAAATTTTCAGTTTCTCTCATTTTTCTCTTTATAGGTATATTTTTGAGTAAAATGTAAATGGTTATTTTAGTCTATAAACTTCTGACAACATGTCTCCGAATTTCCAAGCAATACATTTTGTATTTTTTTTCTGAAAAAGAGAAATGGTCAAAATAAAATAAAACATCAGTGCTTTCAGAATTCAAATAATGCAAAGAAAACAAGTTCATAATCATTTAGAAACAACAATACTAATGTTTTAACTCAGGAAAATTCAGAAATCAATATTTTGTGGAATAACCATGATTTTTAATCACAGCTTTCATGCGTCTTGGCATGCTTTCCACCAGTCTTTCACACTGCTTCTGGCGCAAATATATATATATATATATATATATATATATATATATGTATATATGTATACTGTATATATATATATATTTACTATATATATATATATATATATATATATATATACATATATATATATATATATTTATAATATAAATCAGTACTTCTTTGTTTGATGGCTTGTGACAGAGGTTTTCAATGGGGTTCAGGTCTGGAGATTGGGCTGCCCATGGCAGGGTTTTTGATGTGGTTGTCTCTTAATTTTTGCCAGAGCTGTATATGAGTTTCACTTTTTATATTGAAGAACCGAAATAAATTAGCTTTTTGATGATTTTCTAATTTTGTGAGGAGCACCTGTATAACACACAATAACAGTACTATTGATATATGCAAAAAAGCATTTTTTGGTTATCATACTGTTAAGGACATGGAATCATTAGTTTTAGTTTTTTTAACGATAAAAGAAAAAGATTTCAGTGCAGCAGTTTACAAGATAGTATTTTTTCTTAAATATATGATTAGATGTTTCTTAGCAGCATAAACATAAAGGGTGCATAAGAAGCACACATCCTTGGGCCCTCTGACACACATGAAAACACCGGTATTATAAACCGCACGCTGGAGGTAGAGACCTTGTAACAAATTTTACAGGTTACATTTCAGAAGACTCCAGAGCTAAACAGCCCCAGGCTGTGCCGCAGGCTGCTCTTATCTATTCATCGCATGTGTGACCCTACCTTGTTAGCTCCTATACGAAAGAGGGAAAATCAGGAAGCCCAGAATAGGACCAGATATTGCTCAAACAAGGGTGTAGATTGGCCATTTGGCTAGTCAAATAGTACTTTAACGTGTACCTATCATTTCTCACAGTTAGGGTACCGTCACACTATAACATTTCGATCGCTACGACGGTACGATTCGTGACGTTCCAGCGATATCGTTACGATATCGCTGTGTCTGACACGCAGCAGCGATCAGGGATCCTGCTGAGAATCGTACGTCGTAGCAGATCGTATGGAACTTTCTTTCATCGCTGGATCTCCCGCTGTCATCGCTAGATCGGTGTGTGTGACACCGATCTAGCGATCTAGCGATGCGATCCAGCGATGCGTTCGCTTGTAACCAGGGTAAACATCGGGTAACTAAGCGCAGGACCGCGCTTAGTTACCCGATGTTTACCCTGGTTACAAGCGTTAAACTAAAAAAAAACAAACAGCACATACTTACATTCTGGTGTCCGTCAGGTCCCTTGCCGTCTCTGCTTCCCGCACTGTGACTGCCGGCCGTAAAGTGAAAGCAGAGCACAGCGGCTGTGCTTTCACTTTCACTTTACGGCCGGCAGTCACTGAGTGCGGGAAGCAGACTGCAAGGGACCTGACGGACACCAGAATGTAAGTATGTGCTGTTTGTTTTTTTTTTAGTTTAACGCTTGTAACCAGGGTAAACATCGGGTAACTAAGCGCGGTCCTGCGCTTAGTTACCCGATGTTTACCCTGGTTACCCAGGGACCTCGGCATCGTTGGTCGCTGGAGAGCTGTCTGTGTGACAGCTCCCCAGCGACCACACTACGATTTACCTACGATCACGGCAAGGTCATATCGCTGGTCGTGATCGTAGGTAAATCGTATAGTGTGACGGTACCCTTACTGACATGTCATGAAGAACACTAAGACCCCCACCGATTGCCAGAGTGGAGGAGCTGCGGTGCTTTGCTTTTTCCATTGTCCTCAGTCAGGTTACTTTAACGTCATCCTGAAGAAACGAAGACAGGCCATAGACTTGCATTATAGTAAGCCTGACAAGAGCTGAAGGGGCACCGCATTCAGTACAGCTCCAAAGTCCCTTTTATTTCTATTAGGATGCCTAATGACACTTTTTTATATTTATCTCTGCGATATGTCTTGATGGGCACATTTATTAGAGTGTAATTGAATTCTACTCGTAGGGTTGACTGCAAGCGCAAGTTATTAAATAGAGAATCCTATTGAATATTCATGTTAGATACATGTATACCGCATGGTCTAAATTCAAGACAGAATTTAAACCTACAATATTGAATATGTCTGCTAGATTAGATTGATTTCAGCCACTATATATTATGTTTTATTTTTGGTCTCTTTCTAGGGTGTTTTGTTTTAAAAATATGTTAATTGTTCCTCTTGTTTGACCTATCACATGGATAGGGGGAAACACCCTACTAGGTATATAGCCTTGTAATTTAACCAGGAGATCAGATCATGACAAGGCGCAAGGCAGAACACTTTGATCTTTCTTCCAGTGCCTCATGTGTATATGTGTATATGTGCCCAAACACAATTGTTTTTTTAAGTGACACAATAAAAGCTACATTTTATATATATAAAATTCATAGCTTCTTTGCTGGATCAAACTGCTCCATGTTTGTCTCTGTTGTGGATGCCCTGCCCTGATCCGTACGTGGCTTTGTACTACAACTAGGAGAACACACACCAATGCTGGTAAGCGGACTGTCCATTTTTCCTAATCAAAGGTAAGAAAAGGTTGAATTCTAGAGTTGTTTTTAAGGTGTAGCTGTCATGAGTAGGGTTGAGCGAAATGGGTCGGCCATTTTCAGAAGTCGCCAACTTTTGGCAAAGTCGGGTTTCATGAAACCCGACCCGACCCCTGTGTGGGGTCTGCCATGGGGTCGGCGATCTTCTGATCTGGAATCGGAATTCCGATAATGAGTTCCGATATGTTTAAGATATTGGGAATCGGTATCGGAATTCATATTTAAGTGTAAAATAAAGAATAAAAATAAAAAAATATTGATATACTCACCCTTGGACGCGCCCTGGTTCTCACCGGCAGCCTTCCTTCCTAAGAATGAGCGCCTGAAGGGCCTTCGATGACGTCGCGGCTTGTGATTGGTCGCGTGAACGGTCACATGGGCGGTCACGCGACCAATCACAAGCCGCGACGTCATCTAAGGTCCTTCAGGCGCTAATTCTTAGGAAGGAAGCGTCCGAGGGCGCGTCCGAGGGTGAGTATATTCCTAATAGGTATATACTCACCCTCGGACGTGCCCTGGTTCTAACCCGCAGCCTTCCTTCCTAAGAATCAGCGCCTGAAGGACCTTAGATGACGTCGCGGCTTGCAATGCACTGCATTGAGTTTCGTGTTTTGGCCGACCCCGACCCCGACTTTTCTAAAGGATCGGCCGATTTCACTCGACCCGACTTTTGAGAAAGTCGGGTTTCGTGATCCTATAAAAAGAAAAGTCGCTCAACCCTAGTCATGAGCAAGAGAATGATCAGATGTAGGGGCTGAATGAAAAATCTGATTCAAATATGCCACCGAGACAGTGGGAATGTTGCTGGGAAGTAATGGTAGAACCACATACAGAAATGACAATATCAAACATACAGTATGAGTAGGTATGTTAGTAGAGAAAGGAAACAAAAGGATTTCAGTTTTTTATAGATTTAGTTTTAGAAATAGGGAAGACATATTGTTAGAGACAGCAGAAAGACAATCACTGGTATTTTGTAGTAATGCAGGGGTGATGTCAGGAGATGATGTGTATAATTGTGTGTCATCAGCAGGGTACTGAAATCCGAATATGCTAATAGTTTGTCCTGGAAGTGAAATATATAAGGAAAAGAGGAGGGGGCTTAAGTTTCCTTAAGGAAATCCAACAGTACGGGGGACAAGAGAGGAAAAGAAGCCAGAAAAAGATACAGTAAAGGAGCAGTCTGAGAGGTAGGAGGCAAACCAGGACAGAACAGTATCTTTGAGGCGAATGGAATGTAGTATAGTGAGGAGGAGCTGGTGATCCACTTATGAAATTACCATCATATTTAGCTGTTAGTAGATCATGATAGACTCTAGTAAGGGCAGTTTCAGTAGAGTGTAAGGAGTGGACACCAGATTGTAAAGGGTCAATAGGAGAGTGATCTGAGGGAGTGGACCAAGCTTTTAAGGAATTTAGGGATAAAGGTAAGATTAGAGACAGGTTTGTAGTTAGCAGCGCAGTTCTGGTAGAGTTGAAACATGCTGGTATGTTTCAATAAGGAATGAAAGATACCAGATAAGAAAGAGAGGCAGATATTTTAGTTAGGTGAGTAGTGACTGCCAGCGAGAGGGATTGGAAGATATGTGAGAGGATAGGTCACTGGTGCAGGATGTAGGGTGAGAAGAGCCTGGTAACTTCTTCTTCTGTGATCGTGTCCAAGACCAAAAGTGAGCTTAGTGCAATGCAGGAGAGAGAATAATGCAAGATATTAGAGGATTTAGTCTATTTTTTCTTTTTAATAATTGACCAGATTGTCAGCAGCTTAGGTCGGTGGTGGGGGATTGCACTCTTCAACTTAGTAGAGAATGGAAAGTGTCAGAAGTTGTTTATGATTGTTGGATAGTGCAGTGATAAGGGTAAGTAGGTTTGTTTGGAAAAGTGAATGGCAAAGTTGTATGATTTATGCATAAACTTATTAACTGATAAAATCTTTGGCACAACTGTAGCACCACTGGATAAAATGTGTTTTCTCAGCATGTGCCTAGATTGTTGTCATCTGTGCTAAGTTAACCACTTTACCCCCAAGGGTGGTTTGCACGTTAATGACCGGGCCAATTTTTACAATTCTGACCACTGTCCCTTTATGAGGTTATAACTCTGGAACGCTTCAACAGATCCTGGTGATTCTGACAGTGTTTTCTTGTGACATATTGTACTTCATGATAGTGGTAAAAAAAAATTGATATTACTTGCATTTATTTGTGAAAAAAAAAGAAATTTGGCGACAATTTGGAAAATTTTGCAATTTTCCAACTTTGAATTTTCATGCCCTTAAATCACAGAGATATGCTACACAAAGTACTTAATAACTAACATTTCCCACATGTTTACTTTACATCAGCCCAATTTTTGAACCAAACTTATTTTTTTTAGGGAGTTATAAGAGTTAAAAGTTGACCAGCGATTTCTCATTTTTACAACACTTTTTTTTAGGGACCACAACACATTTGAAGTCACTTTGAGGGGTCTATATGATATAAAATACCAAAAAGTGACAACATTCTTAAAACTGCACCCCTCAAGATGTTCAAAACCACATTTAAGAAGTTTACTAACCCTTCAGATGCTTCACAGGAATTTTTGGAATGTTTAAAAAAAAAGAACATTTAACTTTAAAAAAAAAAAAATTACTTTGTTTTATTTTACCAAAGGTAACAGGAGAAATTAGACCCCAAAAATTGTTGTAAAAATTTTCCTGAGTATGCTGATACCCCATATGTGGGGGTAAACCACTGTTTGTGCACATGGCAGAGCTCGGAAGCCATTTGACTTTTCAATGGAAAATTGCGTGGAATTGAGATAGGATGCCATGTCGTGTTTGGAGAGCCCCTGATGTGCCTAAACAGTCGAAACCCCCCACACGTGACACCATTTTGGAAAGTAGACCCCCTAAGGAACTTATCTAGATGTGTGGTGAGCACTTTGAACACCCAAGTACTTTGCAGAAGTTTACAATGTAGAGCCGTAAAAATAAAAAAATTCACAAAATTTAATTTTCACACCCAATTTTTATTTTTTCCAAGGGTAACAGGAGAAATTGGACCCCAAATGTTGTTGTGCAATTTGTCCTGAGTATGCTGATGCCCCATATGTGGGGGTAAACCATTGTTTGAGCGCATGGCAGAGATCGGAAGGGAAGGAGAGCCGCTTTGGAATGGTCTGCGGGTTTCACGTTGCTTTTGCAGAGCCCCTGAAGTACCTTAACAGTGGAAACCCCCACAAGTGACCCCATATTGGAAACTAGACCCCCAAAAGAACTTATCTAGATGTGTTGTGAGAACTTTGAACCCCCAAGTGCTTCACTAAAGTTTATAACGCAGAGCCGTGAAAATAAAAAATCTTTTTTTTCCACAAATATGATTTTTAGCCCCCCGTTATGTATTTTCCCAAATGTAACAGGAGAAATTGGATCCCAAAGGTTGTTGTCCAATTCGTCCTGAGTAAGCTGATTCCCCATATGTTGAAGAAAACTACTGTTTGAGCACACGCCGGGGCTCGAAAGGGAAGAAGTGGTGTTTTGGAATGCAGACTTTGATGGAATGTTCTGCGGGCGTCACGTTGCTTTTGCAGAGCCCCTGCAGTAGAACAGTACTAAATAGTAGAAACCCCCCAAAAGTGACCCATATTGGAAGATAGAAGCCCCAAGGAACTTATCTAGATGTGTTGGGAGAACTTTGAATCCTCAAGTGTTTCACTAAAGTTTATAATGCAGAGCTACCAAAATTATTTTATAGCCCCAATTTTTTTATTTTCCCTATGGTAACAGGAGAAATTGGACCGCAAAAGTTGTTTTGGTGTTGGGGTGACGTTTAAACCGTTCTGCTTTTGGTAAAATTTATAAAGCAGTATTATTCTTCGGGTCAGTATGATTACAGCGATACCTCATTTATATCATGTTTTTAAGTTTTGGTCCTTTTATACAATAAAAGCTATTTTATTTTTATTTTATGTAAACAAATAATTATTTGTGCATCGCTTTATTCTGAAGGCTATAACTTTTTTATTTTTTTGCTGATGACGCGTTGTGGCTGCTCGTTTTTTGGACAAGATGACGTTTTCAGCGATACCATGTTTATTTAAATCTGTGTGTTTGATCACATTTTATTCCACTTTTTGTTCGACGGTATGATGATAAAGCATTGCTTTTTGCCTGTTTTTTTAATTATTGTTTAACTGTGTTCTCTGAAGGGGTGAGACATCACTGTATACAGTCAGATTGCTGATCTGACACTTTGCACAGCACTGTGTCAGATCAGCGTTCTGACAGGCAGTGCAGAATGCTTTCCAGCGCCTGCTCTCAACAGGCACTGA
The DNA here is from genome assembly GCF_032444005.1 of Ranitomeya imitator. Taxonomy (NCBI): domain Eukaryota; kingdom Metazoa; phylum Chordata; class Amphibia; order Anura; family Dendrobatidae; genus Ranitomeya; species Ranitomeya imitator. The sequence continues at coordinate 204,768,414 of NC_091284.1, forward strand.
CAAGCCACCTCCCTGCAGGACTCGGAAGGACCACATCTTGGATCCGGGGACCTGAAGGGAGGAGACAGGAGGAGACACTTGGAGCAATGCTCCTATCACAACTATGCTCCTGTCACATAGTGCCGGATGTCAGCTGTGATAATCAGCTGACACCCGGCAGCGATCGGCCGCCCTTCCCCCTGTGAGCGCGGCTGGTTGCATATGACATACTATCCCATCGATAGTCATAGGGGCCCAGGTCATGTCGACGGGATAGTAAGTCTGATGTCAGAAAGGGGTTAACATAGAAACATAGTTAGCAATGCTGAAAAAAGACATTTGTCCATCAAGTTCAGCCTATATTCCATCAGAAAGAATCCTAATATCTGCGTCCCTCTAAAGAACCTAATAACTGTAAGATAAGAAGTCGTTCTAAACATAGGGGGTGCAGCTTCATCTAGAGCACTTTGCAATGTTTCATTATGTTTCAATGCAGAGTCAGGACAGGAGATTGAGGAGATTGGAGCCAATGATGACATCAAATTCTTCATTCTGGGTATTAATGTCACATATATATATCTATAACTTTGGTTAGTGGGGGTATCGTTTCTCCATTACTAACCTGTGGGTTTGATGTTACCTGACAATACAAAGGTGACATCAACCCCTGAAACATTACCCCACTTGCTACCACCACAATACTAATAGATGCGCCTTTTCTGGGCAGTTGCAGGCTGCTATTTTTAGGCTCGGGGGGCAATATCCATGGCCCCTTACCAGCCTGAGAATACAGACCACTGCTCTTGGCTTTAGCTTGGCTGGTTTTCATTGCAGCTCACAGCTGCTGGCTCAAGTTAATGATCTTACTGCTGATCAGAGGCAGTGCTTGATGCGCTGTCATGCAGATGACAGTGCGTCAAAGAACGGAAGTTTTGTGCACCTCATTCATCTGAGTTCGGGTACTGTTCTGGTTTGCAAACCAAACTGTTTTTTAAATGTTCAATCAAACCCGCCGGACCCTAACATCTAGAGGTTTGAACATCACTAATTGAATTTACCAATAAAAACTACATGACAAAAATTTACAGATCTCAAATGGCAACATATACAAAATTTTATGTTTACAAATTTTTAATTATTTTTAATTTCACCATACTTTTGTGGGATTTTGCTGTATCGAACTCTTATAGCCTCCTAATAAACAAAAACTGTATGCATGTATACATGTACATTTATCATCACAATTCTCCTAGATTTCACTTTTCATCCTTCTGTATAATAATGCCCTTGGGTAATAATGCTTTCATGCTTGACTGTTCATCATTAAAATAAAAATGTATATTTGATAAAATTAAAATTCCAGTGTTATTTTTCTTAGTAAGATTAATTATTCTTTTTAAATATACAGTATGTATTCATTGTTGTTGTTTTTTCAATTAAAATGTGTAAGCAAAGAGGAACCTGAAGGAATTTTGAAAATGAAACTGGAAAGCTCAAAAGAGTTATTTCAACTTAATAATATCATTTTACTACCTCAACCAAAATGACACTGGAGGCATCCTATAAATTTCTTAGCATATGAAGAGTGGAATTCCATTTTTCTACTTAGCCATTTTGCCTCAAAGGTCTTTAGACAATATTTGTTTATAACATATTTAACCCTGCTGTTCTGTTCGCATTTGCTATACACTTGTACTGTTCCCGGGTCAATATGACCCGACCTATTAATTCTTGATTTTTAGCTACTCTAAGTGTTTTATTTGAACACTTTTTTCATTATTATACTGTACTAGCTATTGAACCCGTTCTACGCCCAGGTGGCGAGCATTTATATTGGTATATGGTCTCCATCCTGGTATGTGCTGCTCCCATCTTGCTCCCCGGTCCTGTCATGTGCTGCTCCACCCTGCGCCCCCATCCTGTCATGTGCTGCTCCATCCTGTGTCCCCATCCTGTCATGTGCTGCTCACCCTGCGCCCCCATCCTGTCATGTGCTGTTCCAACCTGCATCCCCATCCTGTCATGTGCTGCTCCATCCTGAGTCCCCATCCTGTCATGTGCTCCCATCCTGTGCCCCGTCTTGTCATGTGCTGCTCCCATCCTGCCCCCATCCTGTCATGAGGTGCTCCCATCGTGCGCAACCATTCTGCCATGTGCTGTTCCCATCCTGTGTCCCCATTTTGTCATGTGGTGCTCCCATCCTGCGTAACCATTCTGTCATGTTCTGCTCCCATCCTGTGCCCCCATTCTGTTGTAATGTGCTGCACCCATTCTGCCTGTTCCTATTTCCATTCTGCCATATGTTGCTCCCATCTTTCTTTCTCCAGCTGTGCTGCCCGAGTGCGGCTGTGCTGAGTGCAGCTGTGCTGAGTGCGGCTGTGCTGAGTGCGGCTGTGCTGAGGGCGGCTGTGCTGAGGGCGGCTGTGCTGATTGTGGCTGTGCTGCCTGAGTGCGGCTGTGCTGCCTGAGTGCGGCTGTGCTGTCTGAGTGCAGCTATACTGAGTGCGGCTGTACTGTCTGAGTGCAGATATACTGAGGCAGCTATACTGAGCGCGGCAGTACTGTCTGAGTGCAGCTATACTGTGCGCGGCTGTACTGCGTGAGTGTGGCTGTACTGCATGAGTGTGGCTGTACTGTGTGAGTGTGGCTGAGTGTGGCTGTACTGTGTGAGTGTGGCTTAGTGTGGCTGTACTGTGTGAGTGCGGGCGAGTGTGGCTGTACTGTGTGAGTGCGGGCGAGTGTGGCTGTACTGTGTGAGTGCGGGCGAGTGTGACTGTACTGCGTGAGTGTGGCTGTACTTACTGCCTGAGTGCGGCGCTGGCTATAATGGATACAGCACCCCTGCAGCCAGCACAGCGAGGGCTGACTCCGCCCACTCGCATCACTGGTCACATGCTGGTGACATCATCGAAGGTCCTGGAGCTCCGCTGGGCTCTACATCTACCCTGACCGGAGCTGCAGAGCACGGAGCCCCCATGGCTGCTATATTATGGGGGATACACGGGTGTGTGGAGCCCCCATGGCCGGTATATTGGGGGGATAAGTAAGTTTGGCTGCGTCACTCTTGTCCAGACTGCGCAGGTGTGGTGCGTCGCGCTTGCGCAGTCTATAAAGGCTTCTGACAGAGTGACGCTCCCACCGCTATATTATAGATGTGAACATGGTTGATCATAAACAAATGAAAAATTTTAATTTAAACTTAATCATTTATTTTTTTTTCACAAAAAGGTTACACGGGCTTTTTACAATTATCTTGGATGGTTGTCATTCTGCACACAAATAACAAAGAAGCTTTACATTACTATTAATAAAACATGAAATTTAACTTTTTGAAAACAATATTTATAAATCAACAAATGAAAAATCATAAAAACTTCAACGTTTTTAGAAAGAAAAAAGAAAAAGTTAACATGCGTTTTTACACTGAACACAATAATAAGACACATGTCCTTTACACAGATATTTTGAACATCCAGCACATGTCAGATTAGTCTTATTGTCACAGGAAGATTGACAGAAGCTACATCTCTTCCTTTTTTGCTGGTAGCTGTGCTGCTGGTAGCTGTGCTGGTGGAGGCCGTGGATGTGGAGTCTCTTTCTTGAGCATGCTGGACACTTTTTACAATGGCTGTTGCTCCTTTACTTCTGGGGGTCACTTTTCTGCTCTCAATATATGGCCTAACCAGGGATTTGACCAATTCCTCAAGAAATAATCTTTTATGCAGCTTATTCCGGTTCCAATCGGGGTCGATTTCTCTCCATAAGACAAATGCATTGTATGCAGAAACGTCCAGTATGTTATAAAATAAAATCATTGGCCACCGATTGGTTTTGCGTTTGCATGTATATGTTGATATTGCTTGGTCTAAAGTATCAACTGCTCCCTTTGTGGCATTATAATCCAAAATAATGTCAGGCTTTCTGTCTTCTCTATCACTTACGGCATTGTCATGGTGCATTGTGCTCATTAGTAGAGTTGAGCGACCTTGACCTTTTTAGAGTCGAGCCGGGTTTCGCGAAACCCGACTATCTCAAAAGTCGGGTCGAGTGAAATCGGCCGATTATGATGTAAAGTCGGGATCGACCGAAACACGAAACCCAATGCAAGTCAATGGGGCAGCATAGTCGGCAGTGAGTGGGGGCCAGGAAAACACCTAGAGTGCCCATTTTAATGTCAAAACCATCCATTCTTCTTAATGAAGCTTGTCAAGCGTAATTTACCTTATAATAATTGGAAGGCATTTGAAATTGGGGGTCATTTGGCTAAAGTTGTGGTGGGTAGGGCTGGTTCAAGTAATTAGTGGGCCCAGGAAATCTGGACCACGTCACGGCAGTGGAGCAGGGAGAGGTAAGTATTTCAACTTTGCAAGTGCTGTGAACCTGAGCAAGCAGGGGGGGCCCACTCGTTGGCATTGGCACTGGCACAGGGCCCCTCAAAGTACAGCGGTGTGTTTGCACGGCGGGGGCGCCTCCCACCGGCAGCAACACTTTTGCGTACTATGAGAGGCCCTGTGCCAGTGACGTCGCCAACTAGTATTCCTCCCCCCACCTGATGAAGGAACCTGCACTTTCATCTGCACCTTCCTCTTTGTCCCCGTGTAAGGTGGTATGGTATGCGGGAAGAGCAACCTGACTTTCAGCAGGGTCACAATGTTGTTGTGTAGCGTGCACGGGGAATGTTGCGTTATGGGTCAATGTACCAGCAGACTCATCTATCACTGGCTGGGCAATAGGCAGGATGAGGAGGAAACACAGATATAGGCCCAAAGAATAAAGTTGGCTAAATGCAGTTCAAAATTGGTAACACAGGAATAACCAGGGGGCATTGCAGTGGAGGACAACTGGAATGAGAGGCTGACACAGAGAGTAGGCCCAAATCAGTAAGTAGTCGAAATGCAGTTCAAAATTGGCAACCGTAGTAAACAGGCGGCACAGCTTTGTTCAGTGGAGGAGAACAGCAAGGAGTGGCAGACACCAATAGTAGGCCCCAACCCAACTAGTTGGCCAAATGCAGTCTAACATTAACAACTACTTAACGAGCGCCTGAAAACGGAATTTCAGGACAGGAAACCAGGAGAACAGCAAGGAGCGGCAGACACTGTTAGTAGGCCCCAAACCAACTAGTACGCCAAATGCAGTTGTTCCATTTAACCACAATTTAACGAGAGCCTGAAGATAGAAGCTCAGGAAAGGCAACCTGGAGAACACCTTAGAGTGTAACGCACCATCTCTCTCCACCCGATACCCATTTTGTAGGCCTAATGCAGTGTAGTTTTCTACAACTACTGAACGAGAGTCGGAAGACCGAAGCAATGGCAAGGAAACCTGGGGAACACCTTGGAGTGTAACACACCATCTCTCTCCACCCCATACCCAATTTGTAGGCCTAATGCAGCCTACTTTCCGACAACTACTAAACGAGAGCATGAAGATCGAGCTCAGGAAAGGCAACCTGGGGAACACCTTGGAGTGTAACACACCCTCTCTCTACACCACGGAAGGGCTGATTCTTAGGAAGGAAGGCTGTCGGAAAGAAGCAGGGCGCGTCCGAGGGTGATTATATTCTTATTAGGTATATACTCACCCTCGGACGCGCCCTGCTTCTTTATTTGTAATGAATGTTTATTTGCAATGTGGTTTTGACTTTTTTGGTAAATAATGATTTTATTATTTTCATTGTTTTGCATCTTCTTGGCAGTAATATAAAGAAGACGCGACAGGACAACACTCGGTGGATGCCATATCTGTGTTTTAACCCCTTAGTGACAGAGCCAATTTGGTACTTAATGACCGAGCCAATTTTTGCAATTCTGACCACTGTCACTTTATGAGGTTATAACTCTGGAACGCTTCAACGGATCCCGCTGATTCTGAGATTGTTTTTCGTGACATATTGTACTTCATGTTAGTGGTAACATTTCTTCGATATTACTTGCGATTATTTATGAAAAAAACGGAAATATGGCGAAAATTTTTAAAATTTTGCAATTTTCAAACTTTGTATTTTTATGCCCTTAAATCAGAGAGATATGTCACGAAAAATAGTTAATAAATAACATTTCCCACATGTCTACTTTACATCAGCACAATTTTGGAAACAAAATTTTTTTTTGTTAGGGAGTTACAAGGGTTAAAAGTTGACCAGCAATTTCTCATTTTTACAACACCATTTTTTTTTAGGGACCACATCACATTTGAAGTCATTTTGAGGGGTCTATATGATAGAAAATAATGAAGTGTGACACCATTCTAAAAACTACACCCCTCAAGGTTCTCAAAACCACATTCAAGAAGTTTATTAACCCTTTACGTGCTTCACAGGAACTGAAACAATGTGGAAGGAAAAAATGAACATTTAACTTTTTTTTGCAAACATCTTAATTCAGAACCATTTTTTTTATTTTCACAAGTGTAAAAACAGAAATGTAACCATAAATTTTGTTATGCAATTTCTCCTGAATACTCCAATACCCCATATGTGGGGGTAAACCACTGTTAGGGCGCACCGCAGAACTTAGAAGTGAAGGAGCGCCGTTTTACTTTTTCAATGTTGAATTGGCTGGAATTGAGATTGGATGCCATGTCGCGTTTGGAGAGCCCCTGATGTGCCTAAACAGTGGAAACCCCCCACAAGTGACACCATTTTGGAAACTAGACCCCTTAAGGAACTTATCTAGATGTGTGGTGAGCACTTTGAACCCCCAAGTGCTTCACAGAAGTTTATAACGTAGAGCCGTGAAAATAAAAAAATCGCTTTTGTTTACACAAAAATGATCTTTTTGCCCACAAATTCTTATTTTCACAAGGGTAACAGGAGAAATTAGACCACAAAAGTTGTTGTGCGATTTCTCCTGAATACGTCGATACCCCATATGTGAGGGTAAACCACTGTTTGGGCGCACCGCAGAGCTTGGAAGTGAAGGAGCGCCGTTTTACTTTTTCAATGTAGAATTGGCTGGAATTGAGATTGGACGCCATGTCGCGTTTGGAGAGCCCCTGATGTGCCTAAACAGTGGAAACCCCCCACAAGTGACACCATTTTGGAAACTAGACCCCTTAAGGAACTTATCTAGATGTGTGGCGAGCACTTTGAACCCCCATGTGCTTCACAGAAGTTTATAACGTAGAGCCGTGAAAAAAAAAATCGCATTTTTTCTACAAAAATGATCTTTTTGCCCACAAATTTTTATTTTCACAAGGGTAACAGCAGAAATTAGACCACAAAAGTTGTTGTGCAATTTCTCCTGAGTACGCTGATACCCAATATGTGGGGGTAAACCACTGTTAGGGCGCACCGCAGAGCTTGGAAGAGAAGGAGTGCCGTTTTACTTTTTCAATGTAGAATTGGCTGGAATTGAGATCGGACGCCATGTCGCGTTTGGAGAGCCCCTGATGTGCCTAAACAGTAGAAATCCCCCACAAGTGACCCCATTTTGGAAACTAGACCCCCCATGGAACTTATCTAGATGTGTGGTGAGAACCTTGAATGCCCAAGTGCTTCACAGAAGTTTATAATGCAGAGCCGTGAAAATAAAAAATATTTTTTTTTTCCACAAAAAAGATATTGTAGCCCCCAAGTTTTTATTTTTACAAGGGTAACAAGAGAAATTGGACCCCAAAAGTTGTTGTCCAATTTGTCTTGAGTATGCTGGTACCCCATATGTGGGGGTAAACCACTGTTTGGGCGCACGGCAGAGCTCGGAAGGAAGGAGCGCCGTTTTGGAATGCAGACTTTGATAGAATGGTCTGCGGGTATTATGTTGCATTTGCAGAGCCCCTGATGTACCTAACCAGTAGAAACCCTCCACAAGTGACCCCAGTTTGGAAACTAGACCCCCAAGGAACTTATCTAGATGTGTGGTGAGAACTTTGAATGCCCAAGTGCTTCACAGAAGTTTAGAATGCAGAGTCGTGAAAATAAAAAATATTTTTTTTTTCACAAAAAAGATTTTGTAGCCCCCAAGTTTTTATTTTCACAAGGGTAACAGGAGAAATTGGACTGCAATAGTTGTTGTCCAATTTATCCCGAGTACGCTAATGTGCCATATGTGGGGGTAAACCACTGTTTGGGCGCACGGCAGAGCTCGGAAGGGAAGGAGCGCCTTTTTGGAATGCAGACTTTGATAGAATGGTCTGTGGGCATTATGTTGCGATTGCAGAGCCCCTGATATACCTAAACTGTAGTAACCCCCCACAAGTGACCCCATTTTGGAAACTAGACCCCCCAAGGAACTTATCTAGATGTGTGGTGAGAACTTTGAATGCCCAAGTGCTTCACAGAAGTTTAGAATGCAGAGTCGTGAAAATAAAAAATATTTTTTTTTTTCACAAAAAAGATTTTGTAGCCCCCAAGTTTTTATTTTCACAAGGGTAACAAGAGAAATTGGACCCCAGAAGTTGTTGTCCAATTTATCCCGAGTACGCTGATGCCCCATATGTGGGGGTAACCCACTGTTTGGGCGCACGGCAGAGCTCAGAAGGGAGGGAGCACCATTTGACTTTTTGAGCGCAAAATTGGCTGTCGTGTTTGGAGACCCCCTGATGTACCTAAACAGTGGAAACCCCCCAATTCTAGCTCCAACCCCTAACCCTAATCCCAACCTGATCCATAATCCTAATCACTAACCCTAACCATAATCACAACCCTTACCCCAAAACAACCCTAATGTCAACCCTAACCATAACCCTAATCAAAACCCTAAATCCAACACACCCCTAATCCTAATCTCAACCCTAACCTCAAACCTAACCCTAATCCCAATACACCCCTAATCACAACCCTAACCTTAACCCTAATCCCAAACCTAACCCTAATCCCAAGCGTAACCCTAATGCCAACCCTAACCCTAATACCAACCCTAATCAAAACCCTAAACCTAATCCCAGCTCTAACCCTAACTTTAGCCCCAACCCTAGCCCTAACTTTAGCCCCAACCCTAACCCTAGCCCTAAGGCTACTTTCACACTTGCGTTGTTTGGCATTCCGTCGCAATCCGTCGTTTTGGACAAGAAACGGATCCTGCAAATGTGCCCGCAAGATGCGTTTTTTGCCCATAGTATTGCCGACGGATCGTGACGGATGGCCACACGTCGCGTCCGTCGTGCACTGGATCAGTTGTGTTTTGGCGGAGCGTCGGCACAAAAAAACGTTCAATGAAACGTTTTTTTGTACGTCGCATCCGCCATTTCTGACCGCGCATGCGTGGCCGTAACTCCGCCCCCTCCTCCCCAGGACATAGATTGGGCAGCGGATGCGTTGAAAAACTACAGCTGCTGCCCACGTTGTGCACAATTTTCACAACGTGCGTCGGTATGTCGGGCCGACGCATTGCGACGGCCCCGTACCGACGTAAGTGTGAAAGAAGCCTAACCCTAAATTTAGCCCCAACCCTAACCCTAAATTTAGCCCCAACCCTAACCCTAAATTTAGCCCCAACCCTAGCCCTAACCCTAGCCCTAACCCTACCCCTAACCCTAGCCCTACCCCTACCCCTAACCTAACCCTACCCCTAACCTAACCCTACCCCTAACCCTAACCCTACCCCTAACCCTAACCTAACCCTACCCCTAACCCTAACCTAACCCTACCCCTAACCTAACCCTAGCCGTAACCCTACCCCTAACCCTAACCTAACCCTACCCCTAACCTAACCCTAGCCGTAAACCTACCCCTAACCTAACCCTAGCCCTAACCCTACCCCTACCCTAACCCTAACCCTACCCCTAACCCTACCCCTACCCCTAACCCTACCCCTAACCCTAACCCTACCCCTAACCCTACCCCTAACCTAACCCTAGCCCTAACCCTAACCCTACCCCTACCCTACCCCTACCCCTACCCCTAACCCTACCCCTAACCCTACCCCTAACCCTAACCCTACCCCTAACCCTACCCCTAACCCTAACGCTAATTTTAGCCCTAACCGCTGTTCTCCTGCCGGCCGGCAGATGGAGACAGATGGCGGGCGCACTGGGCATGCGTCCGCCATGTTCTTCTGCCGGCGGCCAGGAGGAGCAGCAAGAGGATCCAGGGACCTAGGTGAGTATGCTAGGGTCCCCGAATCCCCCTATTTCTCTGTCCTCTGATGTGCGATCACATCAGAGGACAGAGAATTACACTTTACTTTTTTTTTTTTTTTTTTTGCGGTCGCCGGTAAACAGTTAATTACCGGCGATCGCAAAACAGGGGTCGCTAAAACCGACCCCCGATCATGCTCTTTGGGGTCTCGGATACCCCAGGCAGCCGAGACCCCAAAGATTCTCCCGGTGCCGGCCGGCGGGCGCACTGCGCATGCGCCCGCCATTTTGAAGATGGCGGCGCCCACCGGGAGACACGAGGAGCATCGGGGGAGCTAGGTGAGTATTGGGGGGCCACCTGGGACCCCTTTTCTCTGTCCTCCGATGTGCGATCACATCGGAGGACAGAGAAATTAAAAAGAGATCGCTTTTTTTTTTTTTTGCGATCGCCGGTAAACGGTTAATTACCGGCGATCGCAAATGCGGGGAGGGTTAAAAACCCCTCGAATCATGTTCTCTGGGGTCTCGGCTACCCTCGGCAGCCGAGACCCCGGAGAAAATCGGCCTGTGGGGGGCGCTATACACTTTTTCCACAGCGCCGTTAATTAACGGCGCTGTGGTTTAAGTACCCTTAGCGGCCGCCGTTAAAAGGCGTATCGGCGGTCGCTAAGGGGTTAAATTGAAAAACTTTCAGTTAACTACTTGCAGGAGAAAGTTATTGTAGCTGGTGGCCATTTTTAGTACTGTACCAGATTTTTGTTGTATGTGTTTGTTTTTAATGTTAAAATGTCTGCATTTGATATCTCTCCAGTATTTTCTTTTTTATAAGCAAAATACTTATTTTTATATTTTCTGATGTTGGTTCAAGGGGTACACGGGCAGCAGTAGACAGGTCAGTGGAGGCCTAGTGCAAGGAGGGACCGCAGACAGGCTTCGAAGGCCTAACATAATAAATTGGGCTGGCTGTAGGCAATTTAAAATTTGTTCCAGGGGAACACGGGCAGCAGTGGCCTGGTCTGTGTAGTAGTAGTGGAAAGAACGGGCCGCAGACAGGCTTCGAAGGCCTAACATAACAAAAATTGGGATGTAGGCAATTTACAATTGGTTCCAGGGGAACACGGACAGCAGTAGACAGGTCAGTGGAGGCCTAGTGGAAGGAGGGACCGCAGACAGGCTTCGAAGGCCTAACATAATAAATTGGGCTTGCTGTCGGCAATTTTAAATTGGTTCCAGGGGAACACGGGCGGCAGTAGCCAGGTCAGTGTAGTAGTAGTGGAAAGAACGGGCCGCAGACAGGCTTCGAAGGCCTAACATAACAAAAATTGGGCTGTAGGCAATTTAAAATTGGTTCCAGGGGAACACGGGCAGCAGTAGACAGGTCAGTGGAGGCCTAGTGGAAGGAGTGACCGCAGACAGGCTTCGAAGGCCTAACATAATAAATTGGGCTTGCTGTCGGCAATTTTAAATTGGTTCCAGGGGAACACGGCGGCAGTAGCCAGGTCAGTGTAGTAGTAGTGGAAAGAACGGGCCGCAGACAGGCTTCGAAGGCCTAACATAACAAAAATTGGGCTGTAGGCAATTTAAAATTGGTTCCAGGGGAACACGGGCAGCAGTAGACAGGTCAGTGGAGGCCTAGTGGAAGGAGTGACCGCAGACAGGCTTCGAAGGCCTAACATAAGAAAAATGTCAATACAATGGTATTGACAGTGCCAGGCATTGAAGGATGTCAGCGCATAGACTAAACATTGGTGGAGCTGTGAGAGAAAATTTTGCAAGTGGTAGAGCACTGTTTGAGCTGGGGGGGACTGTCTTGTGGCCGGCGGTACAGGCCCAGGGCCCCTCATATTACAACGGTGTGTCTGACGTTGGGTGCGCACCACCACCGCCAGACACTTTATTGTACTATGAGGGACCTAGTGGCAGTGCCGTCGACCAAAAGCGGGCACACCCACTTCCTCAGACAAACAGTACTCTCACGGGTGCTGGCGCCAAGTGGCGATACCACGGCCCCGTGTGGGGACTTTGGCCATTTAGGGAGGTGTTAACATGTCGGATGCTGGACAATCAGGTGCTGCAAATTACGAGATTGGAAAAGTCGTTCAGAATAGTCCACAGGCAAGACCTTTACATAGGAAAGCTAGGTGTCAGCCGGGCAAGGTGGGGCAAAAGATTTCGAAATCCAGTTGTGGTTCATTTTAATGAAGGTTAGATCATCTACATTTTGGGTAGCCAGACGAGTCCTTTTTTCTGTTAGTATTGAACCTGCAGCACTGAATACTCTTTCTGATAGGACACTAGCTGCCGGGCAAGCAAGCTCCTGCAATGCATATTCTGCCAATTCTGGCCAGGTGTCTAATTTTGATGCCCAGTAATCAAATGGGAATGACGGTTGAGGGAGAACGTCAATAAGGGATGAAAAATAGTTAGTAACCATACTGGACAAATGTTGTCTCCTGTCACTTTGAATTGATGCTGCAGTACCTGTCCTGTCTGCGGTCATAGCAAAATCACTCCACAACCTGGTCAGAAAACCCCTCTGGCCAACGCCACTTCTGATTTCTGCCCATCTAACACCTCTGGTCTGCTGGCCCCTGCAGCTCGTGTTAGAACTATCACGGGCGCTGTGTGCAGGGAATGCCAGAAGCAAATGGTCAACAAGAGTTGATTGTTTGGTTGCTAATATTAGTTCCAAGTTCTCATGTGGCATTATATTTTGCAATTTGCCTTTATAGCGAGGATCAAGGAGGCAGGCCAACCAGTAATCGTCATCGTTCATCATTTTTGTTATGCGTGTGTCCCTTTTGAGGATACGTAAGGCATAATCTGCCATGTGGCCCAAAGTTCCAGTTCTCAAATCTGTGGTTGTGCTTGGTTGAGGGGCAGTTTCAGGCAAATCCACGTCACTTGTGTCCCTCCAAAAACCAGAACCCGGCCTTGCCGCGCCAACAATTTCCACTGGCCCCGGAAAAGCTTCCTCATTAAAAATATAATCATCCCCATCATCCTCCTCGTCCTACTCCTCCTGTTCGCCCGCTACCTCGTCCTGTACACTGCCCTGGCCAGACAATGGCTGACTGTCATCAAGGCTTTCCTCTTCCTCAGCTGCAGACGCCTGATCCTTTATGTGCGTCAAACTTTGCATCAGCAGACACATTAGGGGGATGCTCATGCTTATTATGGCGTTGTCTGCACTAACCAGCCGTGTGCATTCCTCAAAACACTGAAGGACTTGACACATGTCTTGAATCTTCGACCACTGCACACCTGACAACTCCATGTCTGCCATCCTACTGCCTGCCCGTGTATGTGTATCCTCCCACAAAAACATAACAGCCCGCCTCTGTTCACACAGTCTCTGAAGCAGTCTCTTTAAGCCCGGCAATCGAAGTATTCACTAGATTGGTTAGTGAGGATTTCAAAAAACTGTCTACTAGGCGTACTTATGATAACTTAACCGCTAAACAACGGCAGGCTATCGGGCAGCTTCAATCATTGCGGGATGTTGTATTCAAGCCTGCGGACAAGGGGGGGAACATTGTGGTCTGGCCAAGTGATAAATATGAGCGTGAGGCATTTCGCCAGCTCCGGAACTCTGACACCTACATTAGGTTGTCCTCCAATCCGATGGTGATATACCTGCGGGAGTTAGAGCAGGTTCTATTTGGAGCTTTTGAGGGGGGTATTATCCCCAAAAAGGTCTTCGATGGTTTGATGGTCAGATCCCCCAGAACTCCTACTTTTTATTTGTTGCCCAAAGTCCACAAGGATGCCCTCAGCCCCCCGGGACGTCCGATTGTGTCTGGGATTGGGGGTTTATGTGACCGTGTGTGTCAATTTATTGATTTCTATCTGAAGCCCCTAGTCCAGACATTACCTTCTTATATTCGTGACACCACGGATGTCCTAGCGCGGGTTGACGGCATCCTTGTGGACAAAGCAACCCTTCTCGTCACTGCTGACGTTGAAGGGTTGTATACTTGTATAGAACACTCTTGTGGGTTGGAGGCGGTTCGCTTCTTCCTCGGGACTTCCGATCTGGGCGGCCCTTTACGTGGATTGGTACTTGAGCTGCTGGACTTTGTTCTCACACATAATTTTTTCGTCTTTAAAGACGGTTTTTATTTACAGAAGCGCGGCACAGCCATGGGCGCGGCCTGTGCGCCTTCGTATGCTAATCTCTTCCTTGGTTATTGGGAGAGATTCCTTTTTGGCGACGAGGGCCCACCGGCCGCGTCCCATGTGCTGTGCTGGTATCGCTTCATTGATGATATTCTTTTTTTGTGGGATGGGACTGTCCAGCAGCTCCAGGACTTTATGGGTGCTGTGAATAACAACACTCTTAATATTAAACTTACGCATGTTTACAGTGAGGTCGCGGTCGACTTTCTGGACGTCCGTCTTGAGATCGACAACCATCGTCGCATCCAGGCGGATGTCTTCAGGAAGTCGACCTCTGTTAACGCACTGTTGCATGCCTCATCGGCACATGATCCGTCCACGGTTAGGGCCGTCCCGATCGGACAATTCCTGAGGATGCGGCGAATCTGTTCCTCTGAGTCAAAGTTTGAGGCACAGGCCTCTGATCTCAGGGACCGATTTTTGGCTCGGGGGTATAGCCGGCGATCCATAAAACATGGTTATGATCGTGCCAGAAAGACCCCACGTGAGACTCTACTGCATCCACGTGACCGGCAGATTGGCAGGGATGGGGCTGGCACCATTCGCTTTATTTCTACGTACAATCATGAGTGGAGTGGGATGCGCTCCATCCTTGCCAAGCACTGGTCAGTTCTTGGGGCTGAGCCCTCTCTGGCGGCCTCCCTTGGCCCATACCCTCAGATGACCTCTAGGAGATGCAAAAATTTGAATGACCTGCTGGTGCGTAGCCACTATGTCCCCAGTCCGAGTAACCCATTTGGTTCGAGGGGCCCCACTTTGGGGTGTTTCCCCTGCGGTCACTGTCTTGCCTGCACCAATGTCCTACGATGCTCTAGTTTCACTTCTACTGATGGAACGAGAGAATTTGACATCAGGGAACGGATTTCATGCGGCACAACCAATATAATCTACTATGCGACATGCCCGTGTCCCATGATTTACATAGGTCTTACCACACGGGAGCTGAGAGTCCGTGTCCGTGAGCATGTCCGGGACATTGGTGCTGCCAAGACAGTGACCGACACGTCAGATCTGAAACCCATTCCACGACATTTTTTGCGGCACCATAAGTGCAATGCAAATCTATTAAAGGTGAGGGGTATTGATGCCTTGCACTTGGGTATTCGGGGTGGGGACAATAAAAAACTTCTAGCACAAAAGGAAACTAGGTGGATAGTTAGACTTGGTACTATGTCACCAGCGGGTCTGAATGAGGCTCTGAGCTTTGCTCCCTACTTATGAGTACATAACGGCCACACTAAGCAGAATGTGCCTGCCCTCGTCAGAATGCTAAGCAGCTTTAGGCTAGGCAGGGACCAGCATGGGAGACTGGCTGGGAATCCCTGGTACCCTTTGTACTCCTTATTATTTATTCCTTATTTGTGTGTGTGCCAAGGTGTCATCCTCTGCCTCCTTTTGTATTTAAATATATGACCCTTCCAGCCCTGGGCGTCCTTAACCCCTGTATGGTTCGGGATTTTTTGGTTTTAGCATTTGTTTTTATGTTTGTGTTTGTGATTTTAACCTCTGGTTTATTTACATTATTAGTGATAATAATTGATCCGTGGCCTTAAGGTATGCCTTTTGAATACGTCCTTGGCTCCATTTAAGTAACCAGCGTGGATACCATCCAAACCGGGGCAAAGTGGACTCATCAAGACATCTGCTTCAGAGAGAATGGGACAAATATTCTTACTATGAAGACTGTTAAACTGAAGCGATGCACTTTTTCCACTATAATGTGATGCCGATGTATAGAAAACGGTTTAGTTCCACTTTGTATACTTGTTCATTTACCGGTTTTTATTGTGAGCTGTATTTTTGATGGGTCCCCAATTGTCCTGTATTGGTAGCAGCTATGAGTAGTGGATGTGGAGGGAGTAGCTTTTATACTTATATTGTGCACTTTTAGTATTTTCCCTCACCAGTGGCCGTGCGCATTGCGCTGTGATTCGTCCTGTCCCTGTGTGGACCGGCGTCTTAGGGCTCGGTGTGTGCGCTCCGGACTTTTTTTTTTTTTTTTTTTTTTTTTTTCTTTGTCCTGGGCGTGCGCACCTGGTCTGACGCTGATTTCCACTGCTGGGACTTGCCGGACACAATGCACATGTGCCGATGGCGCCACTGTGATTGGCTGCTGTGTACCATGTGACCGGGGCCAAGGGCTATTTTAAGGTCCTGTTAGGCAGTACATGGTTATCCCCCTGAGGAAGTGGCACTGGTGGCCACGAAACGTGCGTTGGGGACCATCGCCTGACCGCCCCCCCCTACCTCTGTGTAGTGGTAAGTGCTAGCACCCTTTTTCCACCACCATACTTAATGGCATTACTATAGAGTCCCACTGCTTTGGGGTGACTTTGGTTGGATAGTGTAGGTGCTTTTTCTTATGCATACCATTACAAGGGTATTTACATCTGGGGGAGCGGGGGGATGGGCGCTTTTCCAGCATTCCTGGGACATTCATCCTGTGCTCTAGTCATTAGATAGTGTAATATTTTGATATATGTTTTTGTATTATTTATGACAATTAAAGTTTGTTTTATAAATCATTGCTCTGAATTGCTCTCCTTTTGGCATAGCATGTGCAGTGTTGAGTTCCACCTTGTTGCAACGTCTATGATTAGGCGATGCTGGGGAAGGTTCAAAGAACGCTGATAGGTCTGCATACGGCTGGAGTGTACGGGCGAACGGCGGATATGTGAGCAAAGTCCACGCACTTTGAGGAGCAGGTCGGATAACCCCGGATAACTTTTCAGGAAGCACTGCACCACCAGGTTTAAGGTGTGAGCCAGGCAAGGAATGTGTTTCAGTTGGGAAAGGGAGATGGCAGCCATGAAATTCCTTCCGTTATCACTCACTACCTTGCCTGCCTCAAGATCTACAGTGCCCAGCCACGACTGCGTTTCTTTCTGCAAGAACTCGGACAGAACTTCAGCGGTGTGTCTGTTGTCGCCCAAACACTTCATAGCCAATACAGCCTGCTGACGTTTGCCAGTAGCTGCCCCATAATGGGAGACCTGGTGTGCAACAGTGGCAGCTGCGGATGGAGTGGTTGTGCGACTGCGGTCTGTGGACGAGGTCTCGCTTCTGCAGGAGGACGAGGAGGAGGAGGAGGGGGTGCGAACGGCTACAGCCAACTGTTTCCTAGACCGTGGGCTAGGCAGAACTGTCCCAAACTTGCTGTCCCCTGTGGACCCTGCATCCACCACATTTACCCAGTGTGCCGTGATGGACACGTAACGTCCCTGGCCATGCCTACTGGTCCATGCATCTGTTGTCAGGTGCACCTTTGTGCTCACAGATTGCCTGAGTGCATGGACGATGCGCTCTTTAACATGCTGGTGGAGGGCTGGGATGGCTTTTCTGGAAAAAAAGTGTCGACTGGGTAGCTCGTAGCGTGGTACAGCGTAGTCCATCAGGGCTTTGAAAGCTTCGCTTTCAACTAACCGGTAGGGCATCATCTCTAACGAGATTAGTCTAGCTATGTGGGCGTTCAAACCCTGTGTACGCGGATGCGAGGCTAAGTACTTCCTTTTTCTAACCATAGTCTCATGTAGGGTGAGCTGGACTGGAGAGCTGGAGATCGTGGAACTAGCGGGGGTGCCGGTGGACATGGCAGACTGAGAGACGGTGGGAGATGGTATTGTTGCCGCCGGTGCCCTAGATGCAGTGTTTCCTACTACAAAACTGGTGATTCCCTGACCCTGACTGCTTTGGCCTGGCAAAGAAACCTGCACAGATACTGCAGGTGGTGCAGAAAATGGTGGCCCTACACTGCCGGAAGGGATGTTGCGTTGCTGACTAGCTTCATTGGCCGAGGGTGCTACAACCTTAAGGGACGTTTGGTAGTTAGTCCAAGCTTGCAAATGCATGGTGGTTAAATGTCTATGCATGCAACTTGTATTGAGACTTTTCAGATTCTGCCCTCTGCTTAAGGTAGTTGAACATTTTTGACAGATGACTTTGCGCTGATCAATTGGATGTTGTTTAAAAAAATGCCAGACTGCACTCTTTCTAGCATCGGATACCTTTTCAGGCATTGCAGACTGAGCTTTAACCGGATGGCCACGCTGTCCTCCAACAGGTTTTGACTTTGCCATGCGTTTTGGGCAAGATACGGGCCCGGCAGATGGAACCTGTTGCGATGTTGATGCCTGCTGCGGCCCCTCCTCCTCCGCTTCAGAACTGCTGCCGCCTGCACCCTGTTCCCCCAATGGCTGCCAATCGGGGTCAAGAACTGGGTCATCTATTACCTCTTCTTGTAGCTCGTGTGCAACTTCGTCTGTGTCACCGTGTCGGTCGGTGGTATAGCGTTCGTGATGGGGCAACATAGTCTCATCAGGGTCTGATTGTTGATCAGCACCCTGCGAGGGCAATGTTGTGGTCTGAGTCAAAGGACCAGCATAGTAGTCTGGCTGTGGCTGTGCATCAGTGCACTCCATGTCAGATTCAACTTGTAATGGGCATGGACTGTTAACTGCTTCACTTTCTAAGCCAGGGACGGTATGTGTAAAGAGCTCCATGGAGTAACCCATTGTGTCGCCTGCTGCATTCTTCTCTGTTGTTGTTTTTGCTGAAGAGGACAAGGAAGCGACTTGTCCCTGACCGTGAACATCCACTAACGACGCGCTGCTTTTACTTTTACCAGTTTCACGAGAGGAGGCAAAAGAGCTAGAGGCTGAGTCAGCAAGATAAGCCAAAACTTGCTCTTGCTGCTCCGGCTTTAAAAGCGGTTTTCCTACTCCCAGAAAAGGGAGCGTTCGAGGCCTTGTGTAGCCAGACGACGAACCTGGCTCC
This sequence comes from Ranitomeya imitator, assembly GCF_032444005.1. Taxonomy (NCBI): domain Eukaryota; kingdom Metazoa; phylum Chordata; class Amphibia; order Anura; family Dendrobatidae; genus Ranitomeya; species Ranitomeya imitator. The sequence continues at coordinate 204,787,362 of NC_091284.1, forward strand.
ACAGCTCCAGACTTAGGTGCAATATTTTTTTCCCACGACCACCTGATGCTCCACCACTACCACTACCCTCATTACCAGCTGACAATGAACGCCCCCGGCCACGACCTCTTCCACCAGACTTCCTCATTGTTTTAAAAACATTACCAAACTAACGGTATTTGTTGCTGTCACACAACTTACACGGTGAGCTATAACTTCAGTATGATTTAGCTACCCCTTTACAGGTGGGTGAGACCACAACGAAAATCAGGCACAATGTTACACACTCTGTTGTTGGTGGCAACAAATGAGAGAGATGCCACACACGCAGGACTGTCACTGAAGCGCAAATGTAAATATTAATCTCCCACTGATTTGTTTTTTTTTTTTTTAAAAGGGAGACTTTAGAAGAAAAAAAAATAATTAAAAAAAATGTTTTTTTAAGGAAGAATTTATAAACCAAATAAAAAGAAATGATTGTTTCAGGGAGAATTTAGAAAACAAATTAAAAAAAAATAGGCTTTCTATGGCCCACTGAGTGAGAGAGGACGCACACAGAAGTCAGGAGTGGCACACAAGCCCAGAGGCCAATATTTATCTCCCACTGATTGATTTAGTGATTTTTTCAGGTAGATTTTGGAACCCAAATCAAACAAAAAAATTAATAGGCTTTCTATGGCCCACAATTGGAGAGAGAGAGAGAGATGGCACACCCAGGAGTCAAGACTGGCACACAAGCAGAAAGGGCAATATTAATCTCCCACTGATTTGATTTTTTTTTTTTTTTTCAGGGAGACTTTAGAAAAAAAAATACAAAAAAATGATTTTTTCAGGAATAATTTAGAAACCAAATAAAATAAAATGATTTTTTCAGGGAGAATTTAGAAAACAAATAAAACAAAAAATAGGCTTTCTAGGGCCCACTGAGTGAGAGATGACGCACACAGGAGTCAGGAGTGGCACACAAGCCCAGAGGCCAATATTTATCTCCCACTGATTGATTTATTGATTTTTTCAGGTAGAATTTAGAACCCAAATCAACCAAAAAAATAAATAGGCTTTCTATGGCCCACTATTTGTGAGAGAGATGGCACGCTCAGGACTGGCACACAAGCCCAGAGGCCAATATTAATCTCCCACTTTTTTTTTTTTTTTCCAGGGAAAATTTATAAACCCAATAAAAAAAATAATAAATAGGCTTTCTATGGCCCACTATCTGAGAGAGAGAGATGGCACGCTTAGGACTGGCACACAAGCCCAAAGGCCAATATTAATCTCCCACTGATTGATTTATTGATTTTTTCAGGTAGAATTTAGAACCCAAATCAACCAAAAAAATAAATAGGCTTTCTATGGCCCACTATTTGTGAGAGAGATGGCACGCTCAGGACTGGCACACAAGCCCAGAGGCCAATATTAATCTCCCACTTTTTTTTTTTTTTTCCAGGGAAAATTTATAAACCCAATAAAAAAAATAATAAATAGGCTTTCTATGGCCCACTATCTGAGAGAGAGAGATGGCACGCTTAGGACTGGCACACAAGCCCAAAGGCCAATATTAATCTCCCACTGATTGATTTATTGATTTTTTCAGGTAGAATTTAGAACCCAAATCAAGCAAAAAAATTAATAGGCTTTCTATGGCCCACTGAGTGAGAGATGGCACACACAGGAGTCAGGAGTGGCACACAAGTCCTGAAGCCAATATTTTTCTCCCACTGATTGATGTTGTGATTTTTTCAGGTAGATTTTGGAACCCAAATCAAGCAAAAAAATAAATAGGCTTTCTATGGCCCACTGAGTGAGAGATGACACAGACAGGGATGGCACTCTAGCAGAAATGCCAATCTTAATCTCCCACAAAAAAAAAAAAAAAAAAAAAAGGAACTGTCCTTCAATTACTATCTCCCTGCAGTAATCTCAGCCAGGTATGGCAGGCAGCAATAAGGAGTGGACTGATGCACAAATTAAATAAAACAAACAAGATAGCTGTGCAGAACGGAAGGAACAAGAGGATTTGTGCTTTGAAAAAAGCAGTTGGTTTGCACAGCGGCGTACACACAGCAATGCAGCTATCAGGGAGCCTTCTAGGGCAGCCCAATGAGCTACAGCGCTGAGGAAAAAAAAAATGTAGCTTCCACTGTCCCTGCACACCGAAGGTGGTGTTGGGCTGTGGAAATCGCTACAGCACAAGCGGTTTGGTGGTTAATGGACTCTGCCTAACGCTATCCCTGCTTCTGACGAAGCGGCAGCCACCTCTCCCTAAGCTCAGATCAGCAGCAGTAACATGGCGGTCGGCGGGAACGCCCCTTTATAGCCCCTGTGACGCCGCAGACAGCAAGCCAATCACTGCAATGCCCTTCTCTAAGATGGTGGGGACCAGGACCTATGTCATCACGCTGCCCACACTCTGCGTTTACCTTCATTGGCTGAGAAATGGCGCTTTTCACGTCATTGAAACGCGACTTTGGCGCGAAAGTCGCGTACCGCATGGCCGACCCCGCACAGGGGTCGGATCGGGTTTCATGAAACCCGACTTTGCCAAAAGTCGGCGACTTTTGAAAATGAACGACCCGTTTCGCTCAACCCTACTCATTAGAATTACCTGCTTGGTTTTTTTGGAACATAAGAAACAACAGTTGTATTTCCAGAAAGAAAAAGTAGAACTGTACACCTCTCTTGCTAAGGATACCTTGCGGTAGTTCAGGTTTGTTTTTTCTTATAGTACCCAGCATGGTAAGTAGTTTTTTCTTCAACATCTGGCCTAGTTGATAGGATGTAAAAAAGTTGTCACATGTGACATTTTGTCCTTTTAGTCCATGAGTCAAATCGAGAACAACACGCATACCCTGGTTTTTTTCAGGTCTTTCACCAGGGTTTTTTCCTGTATACACTTGAACATTTAGAGCATATGAACTTTTGCTGTCGCAAAGTGTCCAGATCTTGATACCATATTTTGCTGGCTTTCTTGGTATATATTGTCTGAATGGGCACTTACCTCGGAATGCCACCAGTTGCTCATCAACAGTTACATTTTCACCACTATTATACAAGTTTGGTAGAATCTCTACCCATTGATTCCAAACATTTTTAATAGGTGCTAGTTTATCTTTAGCTCTTCTTTCCATTCTATCTGTTTTAGAATCAAACCCCAGTACTCTATAAATTTCATGAAACCTTTCAAGACACATTGTAGCTCTAAATATGTGCCGACCAGTTTTGCAATTCCACAAACTTTTAATTGATTCACCATAAGATTTGTATACTCCCGCTAAAAGAAGTAAACCAATATAAGCATTTAGAGCTGTCACATCTAATTTTTTCCATTTATCACCATACACTACTTGTCCCTCAATGTTTGTCATTTGTATTATAATATTTAGGATAGTCAAATTTAGGAACAATGCAAATGCTGATCCTATGTCAGATATTCTTGATGTAGCATACCTTGTAGGACCAGGAGTAGCTTTTATGATATTTTCTTATATTTACTTGTTTACTGATAGGAACAGTGAAACCACCACCATTTTGAGATGAAGTACACATAAAAAAACATAACTTTTGCAGTCAGAAATAAAAAACACCAAAAAAGGAAAAACACACCAAAAACAGGCAGAGATGCTTACCTGTCTAAATGGGCCTCAATACAAATGCACAAGCAGGGTGCAGGGGACCCAAATAAAATAGTAAGCATTAGGGTTGAGCGAAACGGGTCGAGATTTTTCAAAAGTCGCTGACTTTTGGCAAGGTCGGGTTTCATGAAACCCGACCCGACCCCAGTGTGGGGTCAGCCATGAAGTCGGCGATCTTTTGAATCTGGAATCGGAATTCCGATACCGATTCCCGATATGTTTAAGATATCGGGAATTGGTATCGGAATTCAGATTAAAGTGTAAAATAAAGAATTAAAATAAAAAATATCGCAATACTTACCCTCTGACGCGCCCTGGTACTAACCGGCAGTCTTCCTTCCTTAGAATCAGCCTTCCAGGACCTGGCGGTGACGTCGCGGTGACGTCGCGGCTTGTGATTGGCCGCGCGGCCGCCCATGTGACCGCTCGCGCGACTAATCAGAAGCCGTGACGTCACCGAAGGTCTTTCAAGCGCTGATTCTTAGAAAGGAAGGCTGTCGGAAGGAAGCAGGGCGCTTCCGAGGGTGAGTATATTCCTATTAGGTATATACTCACCCTCGGAAGCGCCTTGCTTCCTTCCGACAGCCTTCCTTCCTAAGAATCAGCGCTTGAAGGACCTTCGGTGACGTCATGGCTTCTGATTGGTCGCGCGAGCGGTCACATTGGCGGCCGCGCGGCCAATCACAAGCCGCGACGTCACCGCCAGGTCCTGGAAGGCTGATTCTAAGGAAGGAAGACTGCCGGTTAGTACCAGGGCGCGTCATAGGGTAAGTATTGCGATATTTTTTATTTTAATTCGTTATTTTACACTAAAATATGGATCGCAGGGCCTGAAGGAGAGTTTCCGCTCCTTCAGACCCTGGGAACCATGGAAACCCAATGCACTGCATTGGGTTTCGAGTTTCGGCCGACCCCGACCCCGACTTTTTTATAGGATCGGTCGATTTCACTCGACCCGACTTTTGAAAAAGTCGGTTTCGTGAAACCCGACCCGATCCAATAAAAGTAAAGGTCGCTCATCCCTAGTAAGCATCTCTGCCTGTTTTTGGTGTGCAGTCAGAAATAATCAGAGACCTGTAGAACAGTATAAAATGCTATTGGGTCACATTGACCCGAACAGTACAAGTGTAACAATCAGCGTGTAGCAAAAAGTAAACAAAAAAAAAAAAAAAAAAAAAAAAAAAATATATATAGCTCCACAAATGAGGAGAAGTCAAGATACCACTAGTTTCAAATCCTCATATAAAAAAATCTACAGGGTCATATTGACCCGAACAGTACAGCAGTGTTAATGTAAATTAGAACCATATATTGAAAAATGTGATATTTGTTAACCCTTTAAGTCTCAGGTGATTTTAGTTTTTTTTGCTGTTTGCTTTTTTTATATCAATGTTTCTTCCAAGAGATATACATTTTTAATTTTCTACTGACAAAGGATAGAATGAGAGCTTATTTTTGCAGGGTGAGCTGAAGTTTTGAAAGATGTTACTAAGTTTACCGAATCATCTGTTCTCCTTCTAATTTTTGCTAGATATATCACTAGAGATGAGCAGATCAATCAGTGCAGGATTGACTTTGAGTTGAATCTTGTTGAATTAATTAATTACATTTATTCATACACCCTCATTTAGCCTGGACAGAAGAATAAAAATGCCGATTTTTTTCACATTGCTGAGGATTAATAGAGCAAAATAGTGATGTCAGTTGTGGCCGCATTGGCTTTGCCATAATGCCCTACAGCTACAACAATATCACATGTTTTTATATCACAGGTTTAATATTAGACTGTGTAGGACTGTCACGACCACAGTTACCTTGACGCGGTGGGATGGCTTTTGTGCTATTTTTTGATAAAAAAACAGTATTATTAAAAACTGTGTTATCTAAATGCACTTTGGCTTATTTACTTAGTTACATCAGGGTTCTTGCTTACTTTTTCTCTTGTAGGTTTTAATGTTTTGTGCCCAACGTGAACATGCGTTTAACTTCTGCATGTGTAACAACTCAAGTTAAGCTCAATTTTTTTTTTCTTTGTATTGTTGCATTCTGTGCAAGCCAGGGTGTGGCCTTCCTGTTTCTGAGCTAGAGATTGTATATAAGGCTTCCCCAGTCTGGTGTTCCCTGGTTGGGCCCAGTCCTTTTGTCTGCCCTTTTTCACACTGAGGTCAACATTGACATATAGTAAGGTTTTAATATTAGACAGTGTAGGACTGTCCCGATCAGAGTTACCTTGACGCGGTCAGATGGCTTTTGTGCTATTTTTGATCAAAAAATAGTATTACTATAAACTGTGTTATTTAAATGCACTTTTGCTTTTTTACTTAGTTACATCAGGGTTCTTGCTTACTTTTTCTCTTGTAGGTTTTAATGTTTTGTGGCCAATGTGAACTTGCGTTTAACTTCTGCATGTGTAACAACTCAAGTTAAGCTCAATTTTTGTGTTTTTTTTCTTTGTATTATTGCATTCTGTGCAAGCAGGGTGTGTGGCCTCCCTCTTTCAGAGCTAGAGATTGTATTTAAGGCTTCCCCAGTCTGGTGCTCCCTGTTTGAGCCCAGTCCTTTTGTCTGCCCTTTTTCACACTGAGGTCAACATTGACACATGGTAAGGTTTTAATATTAGACAGTGTAGGACTGCCCGATCAGAGTTACCTTGATGCGGTGGGATGGCTTTTGTGCTATTTTTGATTAAAAAAAAACAGTATTACTAAAATCTTTGTGCTATCTAAATGCACTTTTGCTTTTTTACTTAGTTACACCAGGGTTTTTGCTTACTTTTTCTCTTGTAGGTTTTAACAACATCACATGGTCTATCACAGACAATCACTTAAAGACAGTATAGGAAATGGGGCCTGCAAGAAAAGTACAATTTTATGGCTGTACAGCATATGAGTAAAGGCCCCGTCACACATAGCGAGATCGCTAGCGAGATCGCTGCTGAGTCACAAGTTTTGTGACGCAACAGCGATCTCAGTAGCTATCTCGCTATGTGTGACACGTACCAGCGATCAGGCCCCTGCTGTGAGATCGCTGGTCGTGTCGGAATGGCCTGGGCCATTTTTTGATCGTTGAGGTCCCGCTGACATCGCTGAATCGGCGTGTGTGACGCCGATTCAGCGATGTCTTCGCTGGTAACCAGGGTAAACATCGGGTAACTAAGCGCAGGGCGGCGCTTAGTAACCCGATGTTTACCCTGGTTACCATCCTAAAAGTAAAAAAACAAACGCTACATACTTACCTATCGCTGTCTGTCCTCGGCGCTTTGCTTCTCTGGTCTGGCTGTGAGCGCCGGTCAGCCGGAAAGCAGAGCGGTGACGTCACCGCTCTGCTTTCCGGCCGCTGTGCTCACAGCCAGACCAGAGAAGCAGAGCGCCGAGGACAGACAGCGATAGGTAAGTATGTAGCGTTTGTTTTTTTTTACTTTAACGATGGTAACCAGGGTAAACATCGGGTTACTAAGCGCGGCCCTGCGCTTAGTTACCCGATGTTTACCCTGGTTACCGGGGACCTCGGGATCGTTGGTCGCTGGAGAGCGGTCTGTGTGACAGCTCTCCAGCGACCAAACAGCGACGCTGCAGCGATCCGGATCGTTGTCAGTATCGCTGCAGCGTCACTATGTGTGACGGGGCCTTAAGAAACAGATCATTCCACCAAAGGAAAGAAAAAGGCCTTATCTACCGTAGTTGTGGTGTGAAAGTGCATTGAAAATGAGAGTGCTAGGGTAGTCTCAATTTGTAAACACTCTTTCAAAGATTCAATTGAAAAAGGAAGTGTAGTAGCTGCATAGTTTGTCAGTTTAATTGAATTAACTAATCTGAGGTATGCTACGCTAACATAACATTAATAACAGGATTTTGAAGTTCTTCACACACTGCAAACAATGAGGGAAATACTGTTCTCTCTTCTCTTCCTCTTTCTTTTTTTCTATCTCTAGCTATCTTTTTCTCTCTTTTCCAGGCAATTAATGGCCTTTCAATATTGCGATTCATGGCAAATGTATTTTTGGGTAAAATTCAGTGAACCTAGCAAATTTGAATTACAAAAGATCCTTTCATCTCTAACTCAATGTCCCGACCTGAGCACCATTCAAGACCTGAGAAACTGAAAATTGTGCAGTGATCTCAACTTTTGCCTGAGCTGTATATATACCGTATATATACAATGCCTTGTGAAAATATTCAGCTCCCTAGAACTTTTCAACCTTTTCCCACATATCATGCTTCAAGCATAAAGATGCCAAATGTAAATTTTTGGTGAAGAAACAACAAGAAGTGGAACACAATTGAGAAGTTGAACTAAATGTATTGGTTATTTTTAATTTTTGTGGAAAATCAAAAACTGATAAGTGGGGCGTGCAATAATATGCGTCCCTTTAACTTAATACTTTGTTGTGCCACCTTTTGCTGCGATTAGAGCTGCAAGTTGCTTGGGGTATGTCTCTATCAGTTTTGTACATCGAGAGACTGAAATTCTTGTCCATTCTTCCTTGTACAAACCAAAAAGCCGTCATATGGACACCCAAGACTAGGCTTGAGCGAAACGGATCGGACAAATTCAAAAGTCGTCGACTTTTGGCAAAGTCGGGTTTCATGAAACCCGACCCGATCCTAGTGTGGGATCGGCCATGAGGTCGGCAATCTTCGCGCCAAAGTTGCGTTTCGTATGACGCGTTTGGCGCCATTTTTTCAGCCAATGAAGGAGCGTGGGCAGAGTGATGACATAGGTCTTAGGGGCGTGCACGCCTATCGCCATCTCCTCGCTTGTGCGCTGTAGCGATTTGCAATGTGTAACACCATCTTTTCTGTTCAGGGATGGAGAAGAGAGAGAGAGAGATATTTCCCATTGACTTTGCATTGGGTTTCGTGGTTCGGTCGATCCCCGACTTTTCGCGATAATCGGCCGATTTCACTCGACTCGACTTTTGAGATAGTCGGGTTTCGCGAAACCCGACTCGACCCTAAAAAAGTAAAAGTCACTCAACCCTACCCAAGACTAATGATCATGTAAAAAAGCTATGATAACAATAGATAAGGAGTGATAAAACATATAAGCCTTTTGTTAGGAGTCGAGTTTCCTCTGCTGCACAGGGGGAATCTCGATCCGTCTCCGCTGCGGTCTCCCATTCTCCTCCAGCCGCAGTGGAGCCTGCTCAGCAGGGACATCGATCCCAGCGTCTCGCTCAGTCTGACTCTATGAGAAGAGTTACTGCTGCTTCTCCAGCTTCTGCCTTTAAAGCCAATACTGGTCAGCAGCGAGTGGACTTCTCTGGGACTAAGTCCTTGTCTGCGCACACTGAGCATGCCCAGGGCAAGATCTCCCGTTGGAGATCGAGGGTCATGTGCTCAGACTCTGCAGCGCATTCTATTGGTCCTCTTGGCAGGTCTTGGAAGGGCAAAGTTTCTGTGGCCGCTTCCTGTCCTGCAGCTATATAAACTGCGCATGACCGCACGGCCATGCGCTAGTGTACAACTTTATACGTGTGTTTGTTGTGAGTGCAAGTCGTCCTTTAAATACCCCTACCCTACTGTATGATTGTTCGCGTATGGTGTATGGCTGCTATCTAGCGCCCGACTTAACACTCAACGTGTCACACACGTGTCAGCGTCCTCTGCTGTGACCGCCAGTGCGGCGCCACGCGCCTGTGTGCGCTTCCTGACCCATGTCTGGGTACTTAGTGGTGCCTGCCAGCACGGCACAGTTTGCACTTCGGTGTCTCTATTGTATATACTTTTCACACCCAGTTGTGGTGTAGTGCCAGCAAGGGTCTAATCGGACTACTATCCCTGTTGGGGTCTAGTTCGCTGACCACTTGCTCGCGCTCTATGTGCGGTACCGCGATCCTGTGACGCAACAGGATCGCTTTCTTCACGCTGGGTGAGGTTTAACCCACGCGTGTATACTTATGAGTACCGCCATATCGTCTGTCATGTCCTAGCAGCAGGTTTCACCTGCACGGTGGACCCCGGACTGCGAACGCATCCATTACATCTCTCTTGGTGCGTTCCGCCAGTCCTAACACCTTTATTATTTATTATATGGCAAAAAATGGCACAACTGTGCATGTACTTGGAATTTAATGAAATACAAACATATGTAGGAATGAACAGGATACAATAAAATAATATCAATTAAAATATAATTAAAATATACACTATCACAATCTTTTTTTTAAATATAGAGAAATTCATAATGGTGTTCCTTTTTATAAGGATATATGTGTATACATATGTTTAAATGGCGAGAAAAAAGGTATGTATGTGTACTAAAAAAATTATTAATATATAAAATATATATCAAATGAAAAATAGGCTAACGGTGCATGTGCAAAAATGATAAAAAATAATAAATAATGTAAACAGTGTGTCACAAAGGTTGATAAACCTAAAGTGCATGTGCTAAAATGCAAGATCATGTAAAAAATGCAAAAGGTGTTTAAAAGAAAGAAAAGAACCATGCCAATATATACAGGTTCATGTATGCACAATATAAGTAATCATGATTGGTGAAAGCAATGTGCCACAAGAATTAATAAAACTAAGGTGCATGTGCTGAAATACAAAAGCCGTTTATAGTGAAAAAACCACGCCAATATACGGATCCACATATGCAACGCTTGATTATATATGCTCACCAAGAGAGAAAAAGAGAGGGAGAGAGATATTCGGGAATATCTACCATGTATATATATACCTGTCAGTCCTGTTGGCGCAAGTACAGAGAACCCTGACGCGCGTTTCGGATATTCCTTTATCAGGGGGTGATGTACTATCAGAACCGGAGGGGGTATATATACTTACAGGAACCACCGATAGAAGTGGATAATGACTACGGCGGCGCACGCGCTGTCAGGCGGACACCGGAAGCACACAGCGCCAGCATCACGCAACCCGGCAGTGGAGGAACCACTGCTAGGCAATACAGACGCTGGATGTGAGCAAGCCGGGACACAGACAGCGCATGCGCACAGGCATGTCCACCACTATGGACGCAGGCACAATGCTGGGATGGGAAAAAGGAGAAGGGGGGTAAGGGAAATGAGGGTACTGGCAAAAGATGTTAGAATAAGGGGACAATAGAAAAGAGTAACAGAGGGTAATTGCCAAGACTCTATCAAAACGGGGATGAAAATATATCCCATATTATGTGAGTCAGAGTAGTGTGCTAATAAAGGGGGTCACAGGATATGTAAGATACATCGAAAAAGGGGGGGAAATATATTAAGGGGACAAAATATATAAATAGAAAAAACACAAAATAATGAAAATAATAATTATTGTGACGATCAGATCATTTCTTGCATAGTGTATCCCGTACTATGCATGGATCGAAATATATGTGGAAAATTCCCATAGTAAAAAAATGGAAATTTTTTTTTTATAATATATAACATATATAATAAGGAAAAAGAAGATACCATATATAATGAATAGAGAATGGCAATTAAGTACTTTCTTCTTAATATCTTGAGTTCATTCATCAGACGGGCCACGATCGGAAACGATACTACCCCAACGCCAAAGAATGCAGGAAGAACAAAGATATGTTCCAGAATAAGCAGGTAAAACTATAGAAATAAAAAAAAAATATTATTAAAAACCTGCATATATATGAATTGTCATGGGAATGGGGAAGAGAAAGAAGGGAGTGGGGGAAGAGGGGAGGGGGAGTTAAAGGTGAGAAGGACGAGGGAGGTGGGGAGTAGGTAAACCAGCACTGCAAAGATAAATAAAAATTGCAACAATATGAAAAAAATGAAAAAATAATAAGAATATAATTAAAAGCATCATAGGATAAAATCATGATGAGGTAATACACTTACAATATAAAAATTAAAATAAAATGTCATGACAAGATATACAAGACGGTTAAAAAATATATATGTATATGTTAGGAGTCGAGTTTCCTCTGCTGCACAGGGGGAATCTCGATCCGTGTCTGCTGCGGTCTCCCATTCTGCTTCGGCCGCAGTGGGCTCTGCTCAGCGGAGGCGTCGCTCCCAGCGTCTCGCTGGGACTGATTCTGTGCAGAGGGTTACTGCTGCCTTTTCTGGCTCTCCTGTTGTACCCTGCACTGATCTGCGGTGAGCGAGCTTCTCTGGGACTAAGTCCTTATTTGCACACACTGAGCATGCCCAGGGCAAGATCTCCCGTTGGAGATCGAGGGTCACATGCTCAGGTACTGCAGCACATCCCATTGGTCCTCCTGGCAGGTCCTGAAAGGGCAAAACTTCTGTAGCAGCTTCCTGTGCTGCAACTATATAAACTGCGCATGACCGCACGGCCATGCGCTAGTATTGTCTTGATAATGTGTGTGTGTAGATGGATGTATGTCGATGGATGAAAGCTCCTAAGTATCCCTCCCTAGTGTTGTTGACTGCTCGCGGATGATGGTAGCTATCTAGCGCCCGACTAGCCATCTGCACGTAACACACATCACAGCGTCCAGTTGCTGTGTCCGCCAGTACGGCGCCGTGCGCTTCCTCTGCGCTTTCCTTACCCAAGCCTGGGTGGTTAGTGGCGTCCGTCAGTGCGGCACCGCACGCAATCTCGTGCCTTTATATTCTATTTATTAGTTTCCTTACACACCCAGTTGCGGTGTTGTGCCAGCAAGTGTCTAATCGGACTTCAATCCTGAGTAGGGGTTGAGTTCGCTGACTTCTTGCTCGCGCTCTATGTGCGGTACTGCGGTCCTGTGACGCAACAGGATCGCTTCCTTCACGCTGGGTGAAGTTAACCCATGTGTGTATACTTAGTACCGCCATATAGTCCGTCTTACTAGCAGCAGGGTCTTTACCTGCACGGTGGACCTCAGACTGCGAACGCACCTAGTTTCATACCATCTATACTTGGTGCGTTCCGCCGGTCCTTAACATAATACTAGCGCCAAGGTCTGGCTAGTAATGACGGACGATCAGCGTCTACAGCGGTACATCCAGCAGCTGGAGGGAAGGTTGGCGGCTCTAGAGCGTTCAACCTCAGCTGTGGATGTTACTGCTGTCGCTGTTCAGGCTGCAAGTGTGGCTGCAGCTACCTTGTCCACTGCCGCCTCTGTACCGATGCTATCTCGCCTCCCGCTACCAGAGAAATTTTCTGGTGACAGTAAGTCCTGTAGGGGTTTCGTGAGTCAGTGCTCAATACATCTCGAGCTTCTGGCCTCTCGTTTCCCTACAGAGCGGGCAAAGGTGGGCTTTATAATTTCCTTATTGTCGGACAGGGCGTTGCAGTGGGCTACGCCGCTGTGGGAGCGTGGCGATCATGTGGTGCAGAGTGCTCCATTATTCCTGAGCACTCTGAAACAGGTCTTTCTAGGACCTCGTGTCACCCATGATACGGCGCTCCAACTGTTGGCACTGACTCAGGGCTCGTCCTTGGTCAGCCTTTTTGCCGTCCACTTCCGCACTCTAGCATCTGAGCTGGAGTGGTCGGATAAAGCCCTTATTCCTATATTTTGGAGGGGGCTGGCTGACCACGTTAAGGATGCTCTGGCCACTAGGTAGATTCCCGCCACACTGGAAGAGTTAATAACAGTATCTACTCGCATTGACCTCCGTTTTCACGAGCGGAGGTTAGAGCGAGCCCAGTGTAGGCAGAGGTTTCGGCTGGCTCCCACCTTCGCCAAACCTTTGGAATCTCCAGTCCAGGCTCCTGAGTTCCATGAACCTAAGGTAGTGTCATGAGCGGGATCTAAGTCCCAGACCGCTCGTGCACTCCAGGGTTGCCATGTATGCCAACAGTCAGGACATTTTGTCACCAGATGTCATCAGCGGTCGAGGAAACGTCAGCGTCTAGTGGTAGTAGGTGGAGGTGCACTAGACACTGCGACGTTTGCCTCCAAATTGTCCTTTAAGGGGACAATTACCTTTGGCTCATCCTCACACTCGGTAGACCTCTGCGTGGATTCTGGGGCGGAGGGCAATTTTATGTCTTCTGCCTTCGCCCAACGTCACGCAATACCCCTGGTTATGCTACCTCAACCAGTAACGGTACGAGTGGTGAATGGGTCGACACTCCCCGCACAGATAACACATCAGACCATCCCTTTTACTCTGTCCATGTCGCCATCCCATCAGGAGATTATTTCTCTGCTCATCATTCCTGAGGGTATTGATGAGGTCCTGTTGGGGATACCTTGGCTACGGTACCACTCTCCTCACATCGAGTGGTCCTCAGGCAGAATTCTGGGATGGGGTGAATCATGTGGGGGTAGGTGTCACCGAGAGTGCATTCAGGTTGCTACTACTGAGGTACCCGCAGATCTATCCTCTCTCCCCAAGCAATATTGGTCTTACACAGACGTGTTCTCCAAAAAGGCGGCGGAGACCCTTCCGCCCCATCGCCCCTATGACTGTCCTATCGATATCTTGCCTGGTGCGGAGCCTCCCCGGGGTCGAGTTTATCCATTATCTCTCCCGGAGACGGAGGCCATGTCTCAGTACATTCAAGAGAATCTGGCAAGAGGGATTATCAGGAAGTCAGTGTCACCTGCTGGGGCAGGGTTCTTCTTCGTGCAGAAGAAGAATGGGGAACTACGTCCATGCATAGACTACAGGGGTCTTAACGCTATCACCGTTAAGAACAAGTATCCTTTGCCCTTGATATCCGAGCTCTTCGATAGGCTTCGGGGAGCTAGAGTGTTTACTAAACTAGATCTGCGGGTTGCTTACAACTTGATTCGCATCCGTGAGGGGGACGAATGGAAAACGGCGTTTAACACCAGAGATGGGCACTATGAGTATCTGGTGATGCCCTTCGGGCTCTGTAATGCCCCAGCCGTTTTTCAAGACTTTGCCAACGACATCTTCCGGGATATGCTTTCCACCTCAGTTGTAGTCTATCTGGATGATATTCTCATCTTTTCTCCAGATATTGACTCCCACCGGAGAGATGTTGGCAGAGTCTTCGACCTCCTACGGGCTAACTCTCTTTACGCTAAGTTGGAGAAGTGTATGTTGGAGCAGAAGTCTTTACCGTTCCTGGGCTATATCATCTCCGCCCAGGGATTGGCTATGGATCCTGCCAAACTACAGGCTGTGATGGACTGGCAAGAGCCCCATTCTCTTAAAGCGGTGCAGCACTTTATGGGGTTCATTAACTATTACCGCCAGTTCATTCCCCACTTCTCAACTCTGGTAGCTCCCTTGGTAGCCCTCACCAAGAAGGGAGCGAATCCTAAATTGTGGTCGGAAGAGGTCTCCAAGGCCTTCACTTCTATTAAGTCCCACTTTGCTAGCGCTCCCATCTTACATCGTCCCGATGTGGATAAGCCGTTCCTAATGGAGGTGGATGCCTCATCCGTTGGTGCTGGAGCAGTCCTCTATCAGAAGGATGCTCAAGGTCAGAAGCATCCATACTTCTTCTTCTCTAAGACCTTCTCGCCAGCGGAGAGAAACTACTCCATCGGCGATAGGGAGCTGCTAGCAATGAAGTTGGCCTTTTCAGAGTGGAGACATCTTCTGGAAGGTGCGCGGTTTCCCTTCCAGGTTTACACAGACCACAAAAATTTGGTCTACTTACAAAGAGCCCAGCGGCTAAATTCTCGCCAAGCCAGATGGTCCTTGTTCTTTTCCCGGTTCCACTTTTCTCTTCATTTTCTCGCCGGGGAGAAGAATATTCGTGCTGACGCTCTCTCTCTTGCTCCCTTATGTCAACTGAAGAGGAGGAAGAGGAGACTCGGCTTATTGTCCCTTATGAGAGCCTGAGAACCGTAGCGCTGGTTTCGCTGGAGTCTGTGCCTCCGGGCAAGACTTTTGTGCCCATTAATTTGCGACCGGAGGTTCTCTCTTGGGCTCATTCGTCCAGGGTGGGTGGACACTTTGGGACAAAGAGGACATCTGAGCTACTGGCGAGGACGTACTGGTGGCCGCATATGGTCCGGGATGTCAGGGATTATATTCTGGCATGTGTCTCCTGCGCCAAAAATAAATCTCCGCGTCAAAGGCCAGCTGGGTTGCTCTATCCCTTGCCGGTGGCAGATAGGCCCTGGGAGATGGTCGGGATGGACTTTGTCGTGGGTTTGCCCAAGTCTCGCGGCTGTACCATCATTTGGGTCATCACCAATCATTTCTCGAAAATGGTGCATTTGGTGCCGCTACCACGGTTACCTTCTGCACGGGCCTTGGCTGTGTTGTTCATTAAGCACATCTTCCGCCTACATGGTATGCCTGACAAAATTGTCAGTGACCGGGGTCCCCAGTTTGCGTCTCGGTTCTGGAGAGAGCTGTGTCGTCTTCTCAGTATTGAGTTGAATCTCTCTTCCGCTTATCATCCCGAGACGAATGGGTTGGTAGAGAGGGCCAACCAGACATTGGTCACATACCTGCGACATTTTGTTTCAGCCAGGCAGGATGACTGGGCATCCTTGCTATCATGAGCAGAGTTTGCGCTGAACAACGCCGTAGCCGACTCCACTGGACAAACTCCATTCCTCCTCAACTATGGTCAGCATCCACGGGTACCTGTGCCTATGCCCGTGTCTTCCGCAGACTCCAGGGTGGCAGACTGGGCTGTGGAGGCACGGGTTATTTGGGACCACACTCAGGATGCCATTCGGGCCTCTAAGGAGAGAATGAGGTCCTCCGCCGATGCTCATCGGCGCCCCGCCCCGACCTTTGCTCCTGGCGACTTGGTGTGGCTCTCCGCCCGTAACATCAGGCTGCGAGTTGAGTCCACTAAATTTGCTCCTCGCTACTTGGGTCCCTTCAAGGTCCTCGAACAGGTTAATCCTGTGGTCTACCGTCTGGCCCTTCCTCCACGCCTTGGTATCACCGACACCTTTCATGTGTCCCTCCTTAAGCCCGTATACATGTCCCGGTTTTCTGAGTCATCTGCCGGGACATCGGGTTCGTCTACGAACGATTTCGAGGTGAACGCTATCTTGGGGTGCAAGGTGGTACGTGGCAAAAAAATTTTTTGGGTGGACTGGAAGGGTTACGGTCCTGAGGATAGGTCCTGGGAGCCTGCTGAGCACATTCAGGCTCCGCAGCTTATTGCTGCCTTCGAACGTAGCGAGGCCCAAGGAGGGGGGGGCCCTAGGGGGGGTAATGTTAGGAGTCGAGTTTCCTCTGCTGCACAGGGGGAATCTCGATCCGTGTCTGCTGCGATCTCCCATTCTGCTGTGGGCTCTGCTCAGCGGAGGCGTCGCTCCCAGCATCTCGCTGGGACTGATTCTGTGCAGAGGGTTACTGCTGCCTTTTCTGGCTCTCCTGTTGTACCCTGCACTGATCTGCGGCGAGCGAGCTTCTCTGGGACTAAGTCCTTATTTGCACACACTGAGCATGCCCAGGGCAAGATCTCCTTTTGGAGATCGAGGGTCACATGCTCAGGTACTGCAGCACATCCCATTGGTCCTCCTGGCAGGTCCTGAAAGGGCAAAACTTCTGTAGCAGCTTCCTGTGCTGCAACTATATAAACTGCGCATGACCGCACGGCCATGCGCTAGTATTGTCTTGATAATTACGTGTCACGTTTAGAGAGCCCCTGATGTGCCTAAACAGTGGAAACTTCCCACAAGTGACACCATTTTGGAAACTAGACCCCTTAAGGAACTTATCTAGATGTGTGGTGAGCACTTTGATCCCCCAAGTGCTTCACAGAAGTTTATAACGTAGAGCCGTGAAAATAAAAAATCGCTTTTGTTTACACAAAAATGATCTTTTTGCCCACAAATTCTTATTTTCACAAGGGTAACAGGAGAAATTAGACCACAAAAGTTGTTGTGCGATTTCTCCTGAATACGTCGATACCCCATATGTGTGGGTAAACCACTGTTTGGGCGCACCGCAGAGCTTGGAAGAGAAGGAGCGCCGTTTTACTTTTTCAATGTAGAATTTTCAGGAATTGAGATTGGACGCCATGTTGCGTTTGGAGAGCCCCTGATGTGCCTAAACAGTGGAAACCCCCCACAAGTGACCCCATTTTGGAAACTAGACCCCTTAAGGAACTTATCTAGATGTGTGGTGAGTACTTTGAACCCCCATGTGCTTCACAGAAGTTTATAATGTAGAGCCGTGAAAAAAAAATCGCATTTTTTCTACAAAAAAAATGATCTTTTTGCCCACAAATTTTTATTTTCACAAGGTTAACAGGAGAAATTAGACCACAAAAGTTGTTGTGCAATTTCTCCTGAGTACGCTGATACCCAATATGTGGGGGTAAACCACTGTTTGGGAGCACCGCAGAGCTTGGAAGAGAAGGAGTGCCGTTTTACTTTTTCAATGTAGAATTGGCTGGAATTGAGATCGGACGCCATGTTGCGTTTATAGAGCCCCTGATGTGCCTAAACAGTAGAAATCCCCCACAAGTGACCCCATTTTGGAAACTAGACCCCCTTGGAACTTATGTAGATGTGTGGTGAGAACCTTGAATGCCCAAGTGCTTCACAGAAGTTTATAATGCAGAGCCGTGAAAATAAAAAATATTTTTTTTCCACAAAAAAGATTTTTTAGCCCCCAAGTTTTTATTTTCACAAGGGTAACAAGAGAAATTGGACCCCAAAAGTTGTTGTTCAATTTGTCCTGAGTATGCTGGTACCCCATATGTGAGGGTAAACCACTGTTTTGGCGCACGGCAGAGCTCGGAAGGAAGGAGCGCCTTTTTGGAATGCAGACTTTGATAGAATGGTCTGCGGGTATTATGTTGCGTTTGCAGAGCCCCTGATGTACCTAACCAGTAGAAACCCTCCACAAGTAACCCCATTTTGGAAACTAGACCCCCCAAGGAACTTATCTAGATGTGTGGTGAGAACTTTGAATGCCCAAGTGCTTCACAGAAGTTTAGAATGCAGAGTCGTGAAAATAAAAAATATTTTTTTTCCACAAAAAAGATATTGTAGCCCCCAAGTTTTTATTTTCACAAGGGTAACAGGAGAAATTGGACTGCAATAGTTGTTGTCCAATTTATCCCGAGTACGCTTATGCGCCATATGTGGGGGTAAACCACTGTTTGGGCGCACGGCAGAGCTCGGAAGGGAAGGAGCGCCTTTTTGGAATGCAGACTTTGATAGAATGGTCTGTGGGCATTATGTTGCGATTGCAGAGCCGCTGATGTACCTAAACTGTAGTAACCCCCCACAAGTGACCCCAATTTGGAAACTAGACCCCCCAAGGAACTAATCTAGATGTGTGGTGAGAACTTTGAATGCCCAAGTGCTTCACAGAAGTTTAGAATGCAGAGTCGTGAAAATAAAAAATATTTTTTTTTCACAAAAAAGATATTGTAGCCCCCAAGTTTTTATTTTCACAAGGGTAACAAGAGAAATTGGACCCCAGAAGTTGTTGTCCAATTTATCCCGAGTACGCTGATGCCCCATATGTGGGGGTAACCCACTGTTTGGGCGCACGGCAGAGCTCAGAAGGGAGGGAGCACCATTTGACTTTTTGTGCGCAAAATTGGCTGTCGTGTTTGGAGACCCCCTGATGTACCTAAACAGTGGAAACCCCCCAATTCTAGCTCCAACCCTAACCCCAACACACCCCTAACCCTAATCCCAACCTGATCCATAATCCTAAACACTAACCCTAACCATAATCACAACCCTTACCCCAAAACAACCCTAACCATAACCCTAATCAAAACCCTAAATCCAACACACCCCTAATCCTAATCTCAACCCTAACCTCAAACCTAACCCTAATCCCAATACACCCCTAATCACAACCCTAACCTTAACCCTAATCCCAAACCTAACCCTAATCCCAAGTGTAACCCTAATGCCAACCCTAACCCTAATACCAACCCTAATCCAAACCCAAACCCTAATCCCAGCTCTAACCCTAACTTTAGCCCCAACCCTAGCCCTAACTTTAGCCCCAACCCTAACCCTAGCACTACGGCTACTTTCACACTTGCGTCGTTTGGCATTCTGTCGCAATCCGTCGTTTTGGACAAGAAACGGATCCTGCAAATGTGCCCGCAGGATGCGTTTTTTGCCCATAGACTTGTATTGCCGACGGATCGTGACGGATGGCCACACGTCGCGTCCATCGTGCACTGGATCAGTTGTGTTTTGGCGGACCGTCGGCACAAAAAACGTTCAATGAAACGTTTTTTTGTACGTCGCATCCGCAATTTCTGACCGCGCATGCGTGGCCGTAACTCCGGCCCCTCCTCCCCAGGACATAGATTGGGCAGCGGATGCGTTGAAAAACTACAGCTGCTGCCCACGTTATGCACAATTTTCACAACGTGCGTCGGTATGTCGGGCCGACGCATTGCGACAGCCCCATACCGACGTAAGTGTGAAAGAAGCCTAACCCTAAATTTAGCTCCAACCCTAACCCTAAATTTAGCCCCAACCCTAACCCTAAATTTAGCCCTAACCCTAACCCTAGCCCTAACCCTAGCCCTAACCCTAGCCCTAACCCTACCCCTACCCCTAACCTTACCCCTAACCCTACCCCTAACCCTAACCCTACCCCTAACCCTACCCCTAACCCTAACCCTAACCCTACGCCTAACCCTAACCCTAACCCTACCCCTAACCCTAATTTTAGCCCCAACTGCTGTTCTCCTGCCGGCCGGCAGATGGAGACAGATGGCGGGCGCACTGCGCATGCGCCCGCCATTTTCTTCTGCCGGCGGCCAGGAAGAGCAGCAAGAGGATCCAGGGACACAGGTGAGTATTGTAGGGTCCCCGAATCCCCCTATTTCTCTGTCCTCTGATGTGCGATCACATCAGAGGACAGAGAATTACACTTTACTTTTTTTTTTTTTGCGGTCGCCGGTAAACAGTTAATTACCGGCGATCGCAAAACAGGGGTCAGTAAAACCGACCCCGATCATGCTCTTTGGGGTCTCGGCTACCCCCAACAGCCGAGACCCCAAAGATTCTCGCGGGGCCGGCCGGCGGGCGCACTACTCATGCGCCCGCCATTTTGAAGATGGCGGCGCCCACCGGGAGACACGAGGAGCATCGGGGGAGATAGGTGAGTATTGGGGGGCTACCTGGGACCCCTTTTCTCTGTCCTCCGATGTGCGATCACATCGGAGGACAGAGAAATTAAAAAGAGATCGCGTTTTTTTTTTTTTTTTGCGATCGCCGGTAAACGGTTAATTACCGGCGATCGCAAATACGGGGTGGGTTAAAACCCCCCGAATCATGTTCTCCCCGGAGAAAATCGGCCTCTGGGGGGGCGCTATTCACTTTTTCCACAGCGCCGTTAATTAACGGCGCTGTGGTTTAAGTACCCTTAGCGGCCGCCGTTAAAAGGCGTATCGGCGGTCGCTAAGGTGTTAAGGGTCCAAATCCATTTAGCCTCCATCATGGCCAAGGGTGTACTTACCTTGCCAGCTTGGATGGTGGGGTTGATCATATCAATCCCGATGACTCGCAGGAGAGAAGCATCTGAATTGTGAAAACTTCTAAAATATCTGGGGAGGGTTTTCAATGTAGTTATATCCTCAACATCTTTGGCTGCGATAATGCCCAGTACGTGTTCCGGATTTTTAATTGTCGAGTGGTAAGACCCACATAAATTAGGGAGCAAGGGCATGTGGTGTAGTATACTACATGTTATTAGATGTTTTATCCCATAGGTGTTCTGACCATCTGAGCTAGAGAAGGTTTTGGCTCTTATGACATTAGGGCATGCCACGAATTTGCCGCATGGACGGCAACCAACAGTAGGTTTTTGAGAGGTTAGGAAAGAGGTAGGTTCATTGGTATAGTGGCTTTTAACTAATTTATCACCTAAGTTGGTGGATCTCCTGAATGTTATGCTAGGCTTATTACTAATATACTGTGAAATTACACGGTCTGCTTGTAGGATGGGCCAAGATTTTTCTAGATAAAACCTCATCAGATCAGTTTGACCATTGTACTGTGTGATATATCTCACAGATTGGTTAGTATTTGAAGGTTTTGAGGAATAAAGTGCGTGATGCCTATGAGTATTTTTCGCCCTATTATAGGCCCTTTTAATTGAATGGTGGCTATAGCCACGATCAAGGAACCTCAGTTTGAGGTCTTCTGCTTGTTTTTCAAAATTTTCATTATCGGAACAAATTCTACGAAGACGTAGGAATTGGCCGATGGGGATCGGCCATATCATAGCCGGTGGGTGTGCGGAAGAGGGATGTAAGAAGGAGTTAACTGCGGTAGGTTTGCGGAACAAATCTGTTTTTAAACAGCCATCATTACCCCTGCGGACATGGACATCCAAGAATTCAATCTGATCTTGGCTAGATTGATAAGTCAGATGTATATTGTATATGTTTTGATTTAATTGACAAATGAATTCTTTCAAAGCTTCCACAAATCCCTGCCAGATCAAGAATATGTCGTCAATGTACCGCGCCCAGAAGAGGAAGCGGCACATCGATGGCACATGATCTGAC
The DNA here is from genome assembly GCF_032444005.1 of Ranitomeya imitator. NCBI lineage: Eukaryota > Metazoa > Chordata > Amphibia > Anura > Dendrobatidae > Ranitomeya > Ranitomeya imitator. The sequence goes on from NC_091284.1 coordinate 204,809,302, forward strand.
AGGAAAAGGTCCCTCTCCCACAGCCCCAGGAACAGGTTGGCATAGGCGAGTGCGAAAGACACGCCCATGGCTGTTCCCTGGAGCTACAGGTAGAAGGACCCTTTGAAAAGAAAAAAGTTATGGGATAATGCAAAAGATAGAAGTTGTTCCACAAATGAACCCATGTGGTTAGATGTAGTAGATGACTGTAGGAAAAATTTAGCAGCTTGTATGCCATCTGTATGGCGTATGTTCGTATATAATGATTCTACGTCGCACATCACTAAAAGAGTGTCCGTGTCGACATATAAGCTATCCACTTTTTCTAAAAAATCATTCGTATCCTTAATGAAGGATGGTAATGTTTCCACAAGGGGTTGTAGCTCATGATCCAGAAACCTATTTATATTCTCTAAATAATTCCCACATCCGGAAATTATTGGTCTACCTGGGGGTGTTGTTTGATTTTTATGAATTTTGGGCAGCAGATAAAGGGTGTGAATGGATGATTCACAAATTTACAACACAGTACATAGGTCCCTGCTAATAATTCCTATGTCTCTAGCTTCTTGTAGCAGAGACAATAATTCAGTCTGGAATTTAGTTAAAGGATTATATGTTAGATTTTTGTAACAGGTACCTGTTGTGAATTCTGTGGCTGAATTCACTTCTGTGGTCACAAGTGGTATTGCAGTCTCTGGGCTTCCTCCCTCAGGTGTTTTGGTGAGCTCGTTGGCTGCCTTGCTATTTAGCTCCACCTGAGTCTGTCTTCCTTGCTCCTTGTCAATGTTCCAGTGTTGGATCTGAGCTACTGCATCTTTCCTTGGGCCTGCTGCTCTGCTAGATAAGTGCTTCTAGTTTGTTTTCTGTTTTTTCTGTCCAGCTTGCTATTAACTTTTGCTGGAAGCTCTGAGAAGCAAAGGAGTGCACCGCCGTGCTGTTAGTTCGGCACGGTGGGTCTTTTTGCCCCTTTGCGTGGTTTTCGTTTTAGGGTTTTTGTAGACTGCATAGTTCTCTTTGCTATCCTCGCTCTGTCTAGAATATCGGGCCTCACTTTGCTGAATCTATTTCATTCCTACGTTTGTCTTTTCATCTTGCTAACAGTCATTATATGTGGGGGGCTGCCTATTCCTTTGGGGTATTTCTCTGAGGTAAGTCAGGCTTGTATTTCTATCTTCAGGCTAGTCAGCTCCTCAGGCGGTGTCAAGTTGCATAGGTAGTTATAGGCGCAATCCACTGCTGCTTATAGTTGTGTGAGGATAGATCAGGTACTGCAGTCTACAGAGATTCCACGTCTCAGAGCTCGTCCTATTGTTTTTGGTTATTGCCAGATCTCTGTATGTGCGCTGATTACTGCACGCTGTGTTGCCTGATTGCCAGCCATAACAGTACAAGGAGCCTTACCAATGATTCCCAATAGAGGGAAAAAAGAAATCCTGACATCATTTTTTTTTCTTAGCTCTGTCTTCAGTCTTTTTTTTCCCCTAGACATTGGAGTGCTTCAGGACACAGCTGTGGACATGGATATTCAGGCTTTGTGCTCCTCAATGGATAATCTCGTTGTAAATGTACAAAAGATTCAAGATACTATTGATCAGAAATCGATGCTAGAACCAAGAATTCCGATTCCTGATTTGTTTTTTGGTGACAGAACTAAGTTCCTGAGCTTCAGAAATAATTGTAAGCTATTTTTGGCCTTGAAACCTCATTCTTCTGGTAATCCTATTCAACAGGTTTTGATTATTATTTCTTTTTTGCGCGGCGACCCACAGGACTGGGCGTTTTCTCTTGCACCAGGAGATTCTGCATTGAGTAATGTTGATGCATTTTTCCAGGCGCTGGGATTGCTTTACGATGAGCCTAATTCAGTGGATCAGGCTGAGAAAAATCTGCTGGCTTTATGCCAGGGTCAGGATGATGTAGAAGTATATTGTCAGAAATTTAGGAAATGGTCAGTACTCACTCTGTGGAATGAATCTGCACTGGCGGCTTTGTTCAGAAAGGGTCTCTCTGAAGCTCTTAAGGATGTAATGGTGGGATTTCCTATGCCTGCTGGTTTGAATGAGTCTATGTCCTTGGCCATTCAGATCGGTCGTCGCTTGCGCGAGCGTAAATCTGTGCACCATCTGGCGGTATTGTCTGAGAGTAAACCTGAGCCTATGCAGTGCAACAGGACTATGACTAAAGTAGAACGGCAAGAACACAGACGTCTGAACAGACTGTGTTTCTATTGTGGTGATTCTACTCATGCTATTTCTAATTGTCCTAAACGCACTAGGCGGTTCGATAGCTCTGCCGTTATTGGTACTGTACAGTCCAAATTCCTTTTGTCCATTACCTTAATGTGCTCTTTGTCATCGTATTCTGTCATGGCGTTTGTGGATTCAGGCGCTGCCCTGAATCTGATGGATTTGGATTATGCTAAACGTTGTGGATTTTTCTTGGAGCCTTTGCGGTGTCCTATTCCGTTGAGAGGAATTGATGCTACACCTTTGGCCAAGAATAAGCCTCAGTACTGGGCCCAGCTGACCATGTGCATTGCTCCTGCACATCAGGAAGTTATTCGCTTTCTGGTACTGCATAATTTGCATGATGTGGTCGTGTTGGGGTTGCCATGGCTACAAACCCATAATCCAGTATTGGATTGGAACTCTATGTCGGTAACCAGCTGGGGTTGTCAGGGAGTACATGGTGATGTTCCATTTTTGTCTATTTCGTCATCCATTCCTTCTGACATCCCAGAGTTCTTGTCGGACTTTCAGGATGTATTTGAAGAGTCCAAGTCTGATGCCCTACCTCCGCATAGGAATTGTGATTGTGCTATCGATTTGATTCCTGGTAGTAAATTCCCTAAGGGTCGTTTATTTAATTTGTCCGTACCTGAACACACCGCTATGCGCAGTTATGTGAAGGAGTCCCTGGAGAAGGGACATATTCGCCCATCGTCGTCACCATTGGGAGCAGGGTTCTTTTTTGTAGCCAAGAAGGATGGTTCGCTAAGACCGTGTATTGATTACCGCCTTCTTAATAAGATCACTGTTAAGTTTCAGTATCCCTTGCCATTGATTTCTGACTTGTTTGCTCGGATTAAGGGGGCTAGTTGGTTTACTAAGATTGATCTTCGTGGTGCGTATAATCTGGTGAGAATCAGGCAGGGAGATGAATGGAAAACGGCATTTAATACGCCCGAGGGTCATTTTGAGTATCTGGTGATGCCGTTCGGACTTGCCAATGCTCCATCTGTTTTTCAGTCTTTTATGCATGACATTTTCCGTGAGTATCTGGATAAATTCTTGATTGTTTACTTGGATGACATTTTGATCTTCTCAGATGATTGGGAGTCTCATGTGAAGCAAGTCAGAATGGTTTTCCAGGTACTGCGTGCTAATTCCTTGTTCGTGAAGGGATCAAAGTGTCTCTTCGGTGTGCAGAAAGTTTCATTTTTGGGGTTCATCTTTTCCCCTTCTACTATCGAGATGGATCCGGTTAAGGTTCAGGCCATCCAGGATTGGACTCAGCCGACATCTCTAAAAAGTCTGCAGAAATTCCTGGGCTTTGCTAATTTTTATCGTCGCTTCATCTGTAATTTTTCTAGCATTGCCAGACCATTGACCGATTTGACCAAGAAGGGTGCTGATTTGGTTAATTGGTCTTCTGCTGCCGTGGAAGCTTTTCAGGAGTTGAAGCGTCGTTTTTGCTGTGCCCCTGTGTTGTGTCAACCTGATGTTTCTCTTCCGTTCCAGGTCGAGGTTGATGCTTCTGAGATTGGTGCAGGGGCGGTTTTGTCACAGAGAGGTTCTGGTTGCTCAGTGTTCAAACCATGTGCTTTCTTTTCCAGGAAATTTTCTGCTGCTGAGCGTAATTATGATGTGGGCAACCGAGAGTTGCTGGCCATGAAGTGGGCATTCGAGGAGTGGCGTCATTGGCTTGAGGGTGCTAAGCATCGCGTGGTGGTTTTGACTGATCATAAGAACCTTACTTATCTTGAGTCTGCCAAGCGCTTGAATCCTAGACAGGCCCGTTGGTCGTTATTTTTTGCTCGTTTTGATTTTGTGATTTCATACCTTCCGGGCTCTAAAAATGTGAAGGCGGATGCTCTGTCTAGGAGTTTTGTGCCCGACTCTCCGGGGTTATCTGAGCCGGCGAGTATCCTCAAGGAAGGAGTCATTGTGTCTGCCATCTCCCCTGATTTGCGGAGAGTGTTGCAGAAATTTCAGGCTAATAAACCTGATCGTTGTCCGGCCGAGAAACTGTTCGTCCCTGATAGGTGGACTAGTAAAGTTATCTCTGAACTTCATTGTTCGGTGCTGGCCGGTCATCCAGGAATCTTTGGTACCAGGGAGTTGGTTGCTAGATCCTTCTGGTGGCCATCTCTGTCGCGGGATGTGCGTGCTTTTGTGCAGTCCTGTGGAATTTGTGCTAGGGCTAAGCCCTGCTGTTCACGTGCCAGTGGGTTGCTTTTGCCCTTGCCGGTCCCGAAGAGGCCTTGGACACATATTTCGATGGATTTCATTTCTGACCTTCCCGTTTCTCAAAAAATGTCGGTCATTTGGGTGGTCTGTGATCGCTTTTCTAAAATGGTCCATCTGGTGCCCTTGGTTAAATTGCCTTCCTCCTCTGATTTGGTGCCTTTGTTCTTCCAGCATGTGGTTCGTTTACATGGCATTCCTGAGAATATTGTTTCTGACAGAGGTTCCCAGTTTGTCTCGAGGTTCTGGCGAGCCTTTTGTGGTAGGATGGGCATTGACCTATCTTTCTCCTCGGCCTTCCATCCTCAGACTAATGGCCAGACCGAACGAACCAATCAGACCTTGGAAACATATCTGAGATGTTTTGTTTCCGCTGACCAGGATGATTGGGTGTCATTTTTGCCGTTGGCTGAGTTCGCCCTTAATAATCGGGCCAGCTCGGCTACCTTGGTCTCTCCATTTTTCTGCAATTCTGGGTTCCATCCTCGTTTCTCTTCAGGACAGGTTGAGTCTTCGGACTGTCCTGGTGTGGATTCTGTGGTGGACAGGTTGCAGCAGATCTGGACTCAGGTAGTGGACAATTTGACCTTGTCCCAGGAGAAGGCTCAGCTTTTCGCTAATCGCAGACGCCGTGTGGGACCCCGACTTCGTGTTGGGGATCTGGTTTGGTTATCTTCTCGTCATATTCCTATGAAGGTTTCCTCTCCTAAATTTAAACCTCGTTTTATTGGTCCGTATAGGATTTCTGAGATTCTCAATCCGGTGTCTTTTCGTCTGATCCTCCCAGACTCCTTTTCCATACATAATGTATTCCATAGGTCGTTGTTGATGAGATACGTGGCACCTATGGTTCCATCTGTGGAGCCTCCTGCCCCTGTTTTGGTGGAGGGGGAATTGGAGTATATTGTGGAGAAGATTTTGGATTCTCGTGTCTCTAGACGGAAACTCCAGTATCTGGTCAAATGGAAGGGTTATGCTCAGCAAGATAATTCCTGGGTTTTTGCCTCTGATGTCCATGCCCCAGATCTTGTTCGTGCCTTTCATGTGGCTCATCCTGGTCGGCCTGGGGGTTCTGGTGAGGGTTCGGTGACCCCTCCTCAAGGGGGGGGTACTGTTGTGAATTCTGTGGCTGAATTCACTTCTGTGGTCACAAGTGGTATTGCAGTCTCTGGGCTTCCTCCCTCAGGTGTTTTGGTGAGCTCGTTGGCTGCCTTGCTATTTAGCTCCACCTGAGTCTGTCTTCCTTGCTCTTTGTCAATGTTCCAGTGTTGGATCTGAGCTACTGCATCTTTCCTTGGGCCTGCTGCTCTGCTAGATAAGTGCTTCTAGTTTGTTTTCTGTTTTTTCTGTCCAGCTTGCTATTAACTTTTGCTGGAAGCTCTGAGAAGCAAAGGAGTGCACCGCCGTGCTGTTAGTTCGGCACGGTGGGTCTTTTTGCCCTTTTGCGTGGTTTTCGTTTTAGGGTTTTTTGTAGACTGCATAGTTCTCTTTGCTATCCTCGCTCTGTCTAGAATATCGGGCCTCACTTTGCTGAATCTATTTCATTCCTACGTTTGTCTTTTCATCTTGCTAACAGTCATTATATGTGGGGGGCTGCCTATTCCTTTGGGGTATTTCTCTGAGGTAAGTCAGGCTTGTATTTCTATCTTCAGGCTAGTCAGCTCCTCAGGCGGTGTCGAGTTGCATAGGTAGTTATAGGCGCAATCCACTGCTGCTTATAGTTGTGTGAGGATAGATCAGGTACTGCAGTCTACAGAGATTCCACGTCTCAGAGCTCGTCCTATTGTTTTTGGTTATTGCCAGATCTCTGTATGTGCGCTGATTACTGCACGCTGTGTTGCCTGATTGCCAGCCATAACAGGTACCATCCCTCAATTGGCGAAATGCCTCTGCTTCGTACATGGCTTTAGGCCAAATCACCACATTCCCACCCTTATCTGCTGATTTAAAAGCAACATCCTGTAAACTTTGAAGTCTCTTTAGGGCCATATTCTCTTCATTAGATAAATTACTGGTTCTAGGATACCGAGGCATTTTCTCAAATTCCTGACTCACCGTTTTAACAAAGACATCAATGGTAGGGCAAGACGAAAGGGGAGGAAACTTTTTGGAACGGGGTTTGATTGATGGTGGAATCTTACGTCCTGGAGGAGTGTCATGCTCGAGTCTTAGTTCCTCCAAAATGGCTAGCGCCTCCTGTTCCGTCTCTGTAGGGAATAATTTTAGAAGGGATTCATCATGAAAATGACGTTTAAATAACAGTTTCCTCACGAATAAATGTAAGTCCTTGATTGCATCGAATCTATCAAATTGTGCGGTGGGGCAGAACATGAGGCCTTTATTCAATAAATCTGTTTCCACAATTGAAAGTACATGATGACTCAAATTAATTACCTTAGGACCACTCCTGTAGTTCTCGGGGGAAAATCCAAATGATCGCTTGAGAGGTGGATAGCGTAAATCCCATGTGCGTTTAGGAGTAGAATCAGTATGATTTGAAACAGAGACGGAAGAGTAGGCACCAGAAACATCACTTGCCGATGGATTGGAGGAGAGAGAGGGATTGCGATTCCTGATAGGAGCCTGATTATTCATTTCATTTTGCTGTTTTCGCCATCTGTATATTCTTCCTTGGTTATAGTCTTTTTGATCTCTGATGAGTTTTTTTGACTGGTTAATCTGTATATCTTTCACCCATTGGTTACTTAGTTTATCTAATTGTACATCAATGGATTTTAATTGTTCGGCACTGAGGCATGTTTTTGTCTCAGTATATGCCGTATCTAAAGATTTGTCGATTTCTGATGTGGAATTCAAATGGAACTTGATTAAAAGCTCCATCATTTTTTTTAGAAGTATCGTTAAAGGTATTTTCCCAGTCTTTAATAAATTCCACATCAGAAATTGTGGTTTTCGTGTTTTTTTCACTATAAACGGCTTTTGTATTTCAGCACATGCACCTTAGTTTTATTAATTCTTGTGGCACATTGCTTTCACCAATCATGATTACTTAAATTGTGCATACATGAACCCGTATATATTGGCATGGTTCTTTTCTTTCTTTTAAAAACCTTTTGCATTTTTTACATCATCTTGCATTTTAGCACATGCACTTTAGGTTTATCAACCTTTGTGACACACTGTTTACATTATTTATTATTTTTTATCATTTTTGCACATGCACCTTTAGCCTATTTTTCATTTGATATATATTTTATATATTAATAATTTTTAGTGCACATACATACCTTTTTTCTCGCCATTTAAACATATGTATACACATATATCCTTATAAAAAGGAACACCATTATGAATTTTTCTATATTTGAAAAAAAGATTGTGATTGTGTATATTTTAATTATATTTTAATTTATATTATTTTATTGTATCCTGTTCATTCCTACCTATGTTTGCATTTCATTAAATCCCAAGTACATGCACAGTTGTGCCATTTTTTGCCATGTAATAAATAATAAAGGCTTATATGTTTTATCACTCCCTATCTATAGTTATCGTGGCTTTTTTACATGATCATTAGTCTTGGGTGTCCATATGACGGCTTTTTGGTTTGTACATTAGTCCTGAGTGGTCTGCCACTCTTTGTTCTCTTTTAGCAACAGGATCCTGTCTAATTTTTATATATTTTTTATATTTAATTACATATAATATCCGGATATTTTATATAATAGTTGCTATTACAGCCTTCCATTCTTCCTTGGCAAATCGCTCGAGCTCTGTCAGGTTTGATGGAGATCGTTTGTGAACAGCAGTTTTCAGCTCTTTCCACAGATTCTGAAGTGGATTGAGGTCTGGACTTTGACTTGGCCATTCTAACACCTGGATACGTTTAGTTGTGAAAAACTCCATTGTAGATTTTGTTTTATGTTTGGGATCATTGTCTTTTTGGAAGACAAATCTCCATCCCAGTCTCAGGTCTTTTGCAGACTCCAACAGGTTTTCTACAAGAATGATCCTGTATTTGGTCCCATCCATCTTCCCATCAATTTTAACCATCTTCACTATCCCTGCTGATGAAAAGCAGGCCCAAGCCATGATGCTGCCACCACCATGGTTGAGAGTGGGTATGGTGTGTTCAGTGTGATGAGCTATGTTGCCTTTATGCCAAACATATAATTTGGCATTGTTGCAAAAAAGTTTGATTTTGGTTTCATCTGACCAGAGCACCTTCTTCCACATGTTGGATGTGTCTCCCAGGTGGCTTGTTGCAAACTTTAAACGACACTTCTTATGGATATCTTGGAGAAATGGCTTTCTTCTTGCCACTCCTCCATAAAGGCCAGATTTGTGCAGTGTATGACTGATTGTTATAGACTGCCCCACCTCAGTTGTAGAACTCTGCAGTTCATCCAGAGTGATCATAGGCCTCTTGCCTGCATCTCTGATCAGTCTTCTCCTTGTTTGAGATGAAAGTTTAGAGGGACGGCCGGGTCTTGGTAGATTTGCAGTGGTATGATGCTCCTTCCTTTTCAATATGATCACTTGCATAGTGCTCCTTGGGATGTTTAAAGATTTGGAAATAATTTTGTATTCAAATCTGGCTTTTAACTTCTCCACAACAGTATCACGGACCTGCCTGTTGTGTTCCTTGGTCTTCATGATGGTCTCTGTGCTTCAAACAGAACCTTGAGACTATCACAGAGCAGGTGCATTTATAAAGATACTTGATTACACACAGGTGGATTATATTTATCATCATTAGGCACTTAGGACAACATTGGATCATTCAGAGATCCACAATGAACTTCTGGAGCGAGTTTGCTGCACTGAAAGTAAAGGGGCTGAATAATATTGCACGCCCGACTTTTCAGTTTTGAATTTCCACAAAAATGTAAAATAACCAATACATTTCATTCAACTTCACAATTGTGGTCCATTTGTTGAAAATTCTTCTCCAAAAATTAACATGTTATCTTTATGTTTGAATAGTGTTGAGTGATACTTTCCGAAGTCAGGAAATATCGGATCGGATTGGATGGGACCGATACCCAAAAAATATCAGATATCGCCGATTCCGATACCGGAAATCAATGCAAGTCAATGGGACACAAATATCGAAATGAAAATAAACCTTTTCTTTCCTTGGAGGTTAGTTCTACATGAAGGAAAACAACTAAGAATAATGTATAATGTATTGGGGGAGGTGGAGGAGACATTAAGAGGTTTAGCCCAATCAAATGGAATAGCAGGAATTATTTATTTTTTTAGACGTTTGGAGTTACAAAGATATTGACTATGTTAAGCTTTTTTATATTTTGTCAGATATTTATGTTTCACTACTTCCATGCTCTTCACCTTTTTTTTTACTTCTCCCACACTTTCTCCTTCATCATCCTCAGCAGCAGTATCTTTTTCATCAACTTCTTCCTCACCTTATTCATCTTCTTCTTCTTCACCTTCTTCCTATTTTTTTTTTACATTCTTAATATTCTTCTTATTCAACTATTATTCTTCTTCATATTCTACTTCTTCATGTCCTTCATTTTCTTCTTCTTCAACATATTCTTATTCTTGTGACAGGCATTCCTGTTGTTGTTGTTATCAATAAATGTTTGAAGATTACACCTTCCGTTCTGCCTGTCACAAAAGATTTACAACAGGATTTGTCCACGTTCAGTTTGGTCTGCAGCAGCAGGTATTTTCCAGGGGCACCATGAGGAGGAACGGACTCACCCCCCACACTGCTTAGTATTCTTCTGATTATAATTTAGATAATATATTTTGCTCTGTTTTTTAGTATTATGCTTAATGGTCTTCTGCTATTTGTTCTGCAACTTCTTGTTCTTCTGCTTCTTAGACTTCAGTCTCTTGTTTTTCTGTATCTTGGTGGTTGTCTTCTTGTTCTTTGTCCTCTTGGTCATCTTCTTCAGGGTCATCTTCTTGGTCTTCTTTGGGGTGGTCTTCAGGGTCGTCGTCTTCAGAGTCATCGTCTTCGGGGTCGATTTCTTCTTCAGGGTGGTCTTCAGGGTCGTCGTCTTTAGGGTCGTCATCAGGGAGATCCAGAGTGATTACCAAAAACCATTTCAAAAAGCTTGAACTTGGAAATATAGCAGAAGGTACAAGAAGGTGGAGGAACTGCCGAGAACCAGCTTACGGTACTGGAACCTGGATGGGTAGCAGAAGGTATAAGTGTCAATGGAACTACCGAGGACCAGCTGATGGTACTGGAACCCGGTTACTAAGCAGGAGGTACCCATGCCAGAAAAGCACTACCAAGGACCACCAGACGTTGGTGGAACTCGGATACCGAGAAGGAGGCACCTAAGCCAAAGGCTCTGCCTGGAACCAGCTAATGTTACTGGAACCCAGGGGGACATATTGACTTCCAAAGAACCAGCTAATGGTACTGGAACTCTGATAGGCAGCAGAAGGTACACATGAAAAAAAAGTTGCAAGGCGGTGAGCCGGCCAGAGTTACTGAAACCCACAGTCCTACAGGGGGTGTTTGTCCTATTGGCACTATGGAACCCACCTTCATTGCCAGATCCCACAGCCCACATAGGAAGCACCTAAACTGCAGGCACCATAGATTCGGCTAACCCGACCGCAGCATGACAGGACAACATATTGGAGGCAAAGTGACGTTGACACTACCTGGAAACAGCTGGCGTGCTGGAACCGGGCTGGGCAGGAGGGAGTATCTAATTTGAATTAGATACAACAGTTGGTTGCTTGAAGGGTGTATGGATGAGCCGGCTTGCAAGTTTTTTACAGGTTTTGAGCTGTGTGCAGACCTTTTATGATTGTGGGAGTACCACAACTACACTTTCCAAAATTTTTCTTGGCTTTGCATTGTGCGCAAAGCCTTTATGAGTGTAGTTGTGCCACAGCTACACCTAATTTTTTTGATGAGGCACTCCAGTTGGTGCCTTCAAGGGTGAATGGATGATCCTCCTTATAATTTTTGTCAGGCTTTGCTCTGTGTTAAGAGCTATTATGAGTGTAGGAGTACAACAGCCACACTTTGTTCACAATATTTCAATGAGGCACTCCATATGGGGCTTGAAAGGGAGTGTGTGTGACCCTCCTTATAATTTTTTTCTGGCTTTTCACTGCATGCACGGCCTTTGGGAGTGTAGGAGTACCACAACTACACTTTCTTAATATTTGAATGAGGCACTACATTTGATGCCTTGAAGTTTATATGTATGACACTGCTTCTAATTTTTGTCAGGCTTTGCACTGTGTGCAGAACTTTTATGAGTGTGGGAGTCCCACACTTACACTTGGTTCACAATATTTGAATGAGGAGCTACAGTTGGTGCCTTCAAGGGTGTATGGATGACCTTGCTTTTGATTTTTGGCAGTCTTTGCACTTAGTGCATAGCCTTTATAAGTTTAGGAGTACCACAATATGACAATTTGTTCAGAATGTGTAAGAGACCCTCCATTATGTCTAATACAGAGTGTTTCTGAGTCCCTCTTCTAACAAATATTTGGCAGTTCTTGATTCATTCGTTAAATTACACTGACTTCTCCAATGTTAATAAAACTTTAAGTTTTGGTTTAGTTAAATTATTATTTTTTAAATCCTTTTTAAATTTAACCTTATATACAAGTCATTATACAGGAAAGAATGTTTCTTAACATTTTTTTTCTGTACACTCCAATTTCTCGTCGATTTTGAATGTTTTATTTTCAGACTTTAAAGTGGAGTAAAAGTGTAACATCATTGTTTTCGGCAGCGATCTGGGCGTCAGAGATGCTTCCAGGAGGCTTAGCCATGCTGTACTCCTTCCATTCAGCACTTTTTCCATCCATTTCAACATTTTCACTGTCCTCCTGAACTCCTTGCAGGGTCTGCCGGAAAAATGCTTGCATTTCCTCTTGACTCCCATTAAACTTGTTACTCAAACCGAGCTTCTGAGCATTAGGAATTGCTTTGTTTGAGTAATCAGAATCTGACCATTTGAACGCTTGCTCATCCCTAATAAATGGCAAAGTAAATTCGTAAGACCTGTGTTCTAAAAATTTTCTTAACTGTATTTTTTTGAAAAATAAAAAAGTTGATGTAAATCATCTTTTCAAAAATGATTTTCTCACCATAACTGGGGGAGTGACCAAAAGGTTTTTAGTTAAATCATTACTTAAGTTAAAAAAACATGTCTGTCAAGGTTAAATTTTTTCATGCTCAGCCTTTTGATCCAAAGGAAAGCAAATACAACTACTGGTCTAACTAAAAGCAATTTAGGTTCACAGAGAAAAAAAATCTTTTTGACTTGCACTGCCCATTTCTGGATAATATCAAGATCATTCTTTGCTGCATTGGTTATGATGCTCAATGATGCTCAATGCTTTTTTAGAGGGTAACCATACTTTAAAGTAACTTTTCAGAATAAGCTGTCTTTTGTGTCATGGAAGAATAACATTATTTCTGGACATGATATGAACAGAAGACTAGCTGCAGCGATCTCTATAAGGCCGCATTCCAACTAAACATATGAAAAATCAGTCCGAGTCTCCCTGCCGAGAGTCGCACGATTGTAAAGCGAGTGTTATGCGAGTACAATCAGATTTTTCACAACTAGCGTCCAATTTAAGTCTGAAAGCAGTGCAATTGCTATCCAATTGCAATGCGATTTTGACAACAGCTTTTACATACAGCAATTCTCCCTGTCATTTAAACATCATTTTCAAAGGAAATATTAATCAAAACACCCATATATATGAAACCCTCCTTTCTGTTGGTTTACAATCTTTGTGTGTTAGACTTAGGGTGGAGACCTCCATGCATTGTGAGGAGCTTTTGTGTCTTCACATTTGCAGCTTCCATCTCTTCTTTTGGCCAGCACACTTAGCCAGCAAGTTATCTGAAAACTGGCAGGACATATGTATTGATGGCGTGGATTTTATTATTGCCATTGAGCTGGCTCTTGAGGACCTGTCTTACCCTTTGATAGTATTTGGATGTTGCTGCTTTCCTTGCCTTCTCATCATGGTTACCATGTGATGCCGAGGTACCTGTAACATGTCTGTACATCTGCTATGTGCCCTGCTGGTAATTCCTCTCCATCAGCCTTGACTACCTTGCCCCTCTTGCCGGCTGCACTTCTCCAGTACGAAGGACATCCCGATGTCTTCTCTGTAGATCCTTGTCAGGTGGATCAGTGAGTTGATGTCTCATTCATTTTTTGCATACAGCTTGATGTCATCCATGTAGAGGAGGTGGCTGATGGTGCTTCCTCTCTTGAACTTGTATCCATAGCCAGACTCTGTAAATATCTGACTGAGCTGGTACAAGCCTATGCAGAACAGCAATTGGGACAGTGCATCACCTTGGTATATGCTGCATTTGATGGTCACTTGTGCTAGTTATCTTGAGTTGACTTCCAATGTTGTTCTCCATTGCCCAATTGAATTTCTGAGGAAGGTTCTTAATTTGCTGTTGACATTGTAGAGAGCCAAGCATTCACAGATCCATGTGTGGCATTGAGTCATAGGCTTTCCTGTAGTCAATCCAGGCTGTGCTGAGATTGGTCTGTCTGGATCTTGAGTCTTGAGTAACTGCTCTTTCTACTAGGGGGTGTTGTAGAGCATTTTGTCTCAGACCCAATGCCTTTCTGAGCTGAATTCATGTACTGGTCCATATGGTTCTGTATAGGGTTGAGCGAAACGGGTCGTTCATTTTCAAAAGTCGCCGACTTTTGGCAAAGTCGGGTTTCATGAAACCCGATCCGACCCCTGTGCGGGGTCGGCCATGCGGTACGCGACTTTCGCGCCAAAGTTGCGTTTCAATGACGCGAAAAGCGCCATTTCTCAGCCAATGAAGGTAAACGCAGAGTGTGGGCAGCGTGATGACATAGGTCCGGGTCCCCACCATCTTAGAGAAGGGCATTGCAGTGATTGGCTTGCTGTCTGCGGCGTCACAGGGGCTATAAAGGGGCGTTCCCGCCGACCGCCATGTTACTGCTGCTGATCTGAGCTTAGGGAGAGGTTGCTGCCGCTTCGTCAGAAGCAGGGATAGCGTTAGGCAGGGTCCATAAACCACCAAACCGCTTGTGCTGTAGCGATTTCCACTGCCCAACACCACCTTCGGTGTGCAGGGACAGTGGAAGCTACATTTTTTTTTTTTTCCCTCAGCGCTGTAGCTCATTGGGCTGCCCTAGAAGGCTCCCTGATAGCTGCATTGCTGTGTGTACGCCGCTGTGCAAACCAACTGCTTTTTTCAAAGCACAAATCCTCTTGTTCCTTCCTTTCTGCACAGCTATCTTTTTTGTTTGTCCACACTTTTTATTTAATTTGTGCATCAGTCCACTCCTTATTGCTGCCTGCCATACCTGGCTGAGATTACTGCAGGGAGATAGTAATTGTTGGACACTCCCTGTTTTTTTTTTTTTTTGTGGGAGATTAAGATTGACATTTCTGCTAGAGTGCCATCCCTGTGTGTGCCATCTCTCACTCAGTGGGCCATAGAAAGCCTATTTATTTTTTTGCTTGATTTGGGTTATAAAATCTACCTGAAAAAATCACTACATCAATCAGTGGGAGAAAAATATTGGCCTCAGGGCTTGTGTGCCACTCTTGACTCCTGTGTGTGCCATCTCTCAGTCAGTGGGCCATAGAAAGCCTATTTATTTTTTTGCTTGATTTGGGTTCTAAAATCTACCTGAAAAAATCACTACATCAATTAGTGGGAGAAAAATATTGGCCTCAGGGCTTGTGTGCCACTCCTGACTCCTGTGTGCATCATCACTCACTCAGTGGGCCATAGAAAGCCCATTTTTTTTTTTTTTTTTGCTTTATTGGGTTCTAAATTCAACCTGAAAAAATCAATAAATCAATCAGTGGGAGATTAATATTGGCCTTTGGGCTTGTGTGCCAGTCCTAAGCGTGCCATCTCTCTCTCTCAGATAGTGGGCCATAGAAAGCCTATTTATTATTTTTTTTATTAGGTTTATAAATTTTCCCTGGAACAAAAAAAAAAAAAAGTGGGAGATTAATATTGGCCTCTGGGCTTGTGTGCCAGTCCTGAGCGTGCCATCTCTCTCACAAATAGTGGGCCATAGAAAGCCTATTTATGTTTTTGGTTGATTTGGGTTCTAAATTCTACCTGAAAAAATCAATAAATCAATCAGTGGGAGATAAATATTGGCCTCTGGGCTTGTGTGCCACTCCTGACTCCTGTGTGCGTCATCTCTCACTCAGTGGGCCATAGAAAGCCTTTTTTTGTTTTATTTGTTTTCTAAATTCTCCCTGAAAAAATCATTTTATTTGGTTTCTAAATTCTTCCTGAAAAAATCATTTTATTCTATTATTTTTTTTTTCCTAAAGTCTCCCTGAAAAAAAAAAAAAATCAGTGGGAGATTAATATTGCCCTTTCTGCTTGTGTGCCAGTCTTGACTCCTGGGTGTGCCATCTCTCTCTCTCTCTCCAATTGTGGGCCATAGAAAGCCTATTATTTTTTTAGCTTGATTTGGGTTCCAAAATCTACCTGAAAAAATCACTACATCAATCAGTGGGAGATAAATATTGGCCTCTGGGCTTGTGTGCCACTCCTGACTCCTGTGTGCGTCATCTCTCACTCAGTGGGCCATAGAAAGCCTTTTTTTGTTTTATTTGTTTTCTAAATTCTCCCTGAAAAAAATCATTTTATTTTATTTGGTTTCTAAATTCTTCCTGAAAAAATCATTTTATTCTATTTTTTTTTCCTAAAGTCTCCCTGAAAAAAAAAAAAAAATCAAATCAGTGGGAGATTAATATTTACATTTGTGCTTCAGTGACAGTCCTGCGTGTGTGGCATCTCTCTCATTTGTTGCCACCAACAACAGAGTGTGTAACATTGTGCCTGATTTTCGTTGTGGTCTCACTCACCTGTAAAGGGGTAGCTAAATCATACTGAAGTTATAGCTCACCGTGTAAGTTGTGTGACAGCAACAAATACCGTTAGTTTGTTTACGTTTTTAAAACAATGAGGAAGTCTGGTGGAAGAGGTCGTGGCCGGGGGCGTTCATTGTCAGCTGGTAATGAGGGTAGTGGTATTGGTGGAGCATCAGCTGGTCGTGGGAAAAAAAATATTGCACCTAAGTCTGGAGCTGTGGAGCCAGGTTCATCGTCTGGCTACACAAGGCCTCGAACGCTCCCTTTTCTGGGAGTAGGAAAACCGCTTTTAAAGCCGGAGCAGCAAGAGCAAGTTTTGGCTTATCTTGTTGACTCAGCCTCCAGCTCTTTTGCCTCCTCTCGTGAAACTGGTAAATGTCAAAGCAGCGCGTCGTTAGTGGATGTTCACGGTCAGGGACAAGTCACTTCCTTGTCCTCTTCAGCAAAAACAACAACAGAGAAGAATGCAGCAGGCAACACAACGGGTTACTCCATGGAGCTCTTTACACATACCGTCCCTGGCTTAGAAAGTGAAGCAGTTAACAGTCCATGCCCATTACAAGTTGAATCTGACATGGAGTGCACTGATGCACAGCCACAGCCAGACTACTATGCTGGTCCTTTGACTCAGACCACAACATTGCCCTCGCAGGGTAATGATCAAGAATCAGACCCTGATGAGACTATGTTGCCCCATCACGAACGCTATACCACCGACCGACACGGTGACACAGACGAAGTTGCACACGAGCTACAAGAAGAGGTAATAGATGACCCAGTTCTTGACCCCGATTGGCAGCCATTGGGGGAACAGGGTGCAGGCGGCAGCAGTTCTGAAGCGGAGGAGGAGGGGCCGCAGCAGGCATCAACATCGCAACAGGTTCCATCTGCCGGGCCCGTATCTTGCCCAAAACGCGTGGCAAAGCCAAAACCTGTTGGAGGACAGCGTGGCCATCCGGTTAAAGCTCAGTCTGCAATGCCTGAAAAGGTATCCGATGCTAGAAAGAGTGCAGTCTGGCAGTTTTTTAAACAACATCCAATTGATCAGCGCAAAGTCATCTGTCAAAAATGTTCAACTACCTTAAGCAGTTGACAATATCTGAAAAGTCTCAATACAAGTTGCATGCATAGACATTTAACCACCATGCATTTGCAAGCCTGGACTAACTACCAAACGTCCCTTAAGGTTGTAGCACCCTCGGCCAATGAAGCTAGTCAGCAACGCAACATCCCTTCTGGCAGTGTAGGGCCACCATTTTCCGCACCACCTGCAGTATCTGTGCAGGTTTCTTTGCCAGGCCAAAGCAGTCAGGGTCAGGGAATCACCAGTTTCGTAGTAGGAAACACTGCATCTAGGGCACCGGCGGCAACAATACCATCTCCCACCGTCTCTCAGTCTGCCATGTCCACCGGCACCCCCGCTAGTTCCACGATCTCCAGCTCTCCAGTCCAGCTCACCCTACATGAGACTATGGTTAGAAAAAGGAAGTACTTAGCCTCGCATCCGCGTACACAGGGTTTGAACGCCCACATAGCTAGACTAATCTCGTTAGAGATGATGCCCTACCGGTTAGTTGAAAGCAAAGCTTTCAAAGCCCTGATGGACTACGCTGTACCACGCTACGAGCTACCCAGTCGACACTTTTTTTCCAGAAAAGCCATCCCAGCCCTCCACCAGCATGTTAAAGAGCGCATCATCCATGCACTCAGGCAATCTGTGAGCACAAAGATGCACCTGACAACAGATGCATGGACCAGTAGGCATGGCCAGGGACGTTACGTGTCCATCACGGCACACTGGGTGAATGTTGTGGATGCAGGGTCCACAGGGGACAGCAAGTTTGGGACAGTTCTGCCTAGCCCACGGTCTAGGAAACAGTTGGCTGTAGCCGTTCGCACCCCCTCCTCCTCCTGTTTGTCCTCCTGCAGAAGCGAGAGCTCGTCCACAGACCGCAGTCGCACAACCACTCCATCCGCAGCTGCCACTGTTGCACACCAGGTCTCCCATTATGGGGCAGCTACTGGCAAACGTCAGCAGGCTGTATTGGCTATGAAGTGTTTGGGCGACAACAGACACACCGCGGAAGTTCTGTCCGAGTTCTTGCATAAAGAAACGCAGTCGTGGCTGGGCACTGTAGATCTTGAGGCAGGCAAGGTAGTGAGTGATAACGGAAGGAATTTCATGGCTGCCATCTCCCTTTCCAAACTGAAACACATTCCTTGCCTGGCTCACACCTTAAACCTGGTGGTGCAGTGCTTCCTGAAAAGTTATCCGGGGTTATCCGACCTGCTCCTCAAAGTGCGTGGACTTTGCTCACATATCCGCCGTTCGCCCGTACACTCCAGCCGTATGCAGACCTATCAGCGTTCTTTGAACCTTCCCCAGCATCGCCTAATCATAGACGTTGCAACAAGGTGGAACTCAACACTGCACATGCTTCAGAGACTGTGCGAACAGAGGCGGGCTGTTATGTTTTTGTGGGAGGATACACATACACGGGCAGGCAGTAGGATGGCAGACATGGAGTTGTCAGGTGTGCAGTGGTCGAAGATTCAAGACATGTGTCAAGTCCTTCAGTGTTTTGAGGAATGCACACGGCTGGTTAGTGCAGACAACGCCATAATAAGCATGAGCATCCCCCTAATGCGTCTGCTGATGCAAAGTTTGACGCACATAAAGGATCAGGCGTCTGCAGCTGAGGAAGAGGAAAGCCTTGATGACAGTCAGCCATTGTCTGGCCAGGGCAGTGTACAGGACGAGTTAGCGGCCGAAGAGGAGGAGGAGGACGAGGAGGATGATGGGGATGATTATATTTTTAATGAGGAAGCTTTTCCGGGGCCACTGGAAATTGGTGGCGCGGCAAGGCCGGGTTCTGGTTTTTGGAGGGACACAAGTGACGTGGATTTGCCTGAAACTGCCCCTCAACCAAGCACAACCGCAGATTTGAGAACTGGAACTTTGGCCCACATGGCGGATTATGCCTTACGTATCCTCAAAAGGGACACACGCATAACTAAAATGATGAACGATGACGATTACTGGTTGGCCTGCCTCCTTGATCCTCGCTATAAAGGCAAATTGCAAAATATAATGCCACATGAGAACTTGGAACTAATATTAGCAACCAAACAATCAACTCTTGTTGACCGTTTGCTTCTGGCATTCCCTGCACACAGCGCCCGTGATCGTTCTCACACGAGCTGCAGGGGCCAGCAGACCAGAGGAGTTAGAGGGGCAGAAATCAGAAGTGGCGTTGGCCAGAGGGGTTTTCTGACCAGGTTGTGGAGTGATTTTGCTATGACCGCAGACAGGACAGGTACTGCAGCATCAATTCAAAGTGACAGGAGACAACATTTGTCCAGTATGGTTACAAACTATTTTTCATCCCTTATCGATGTTCTCCCTCAACCGTCATTCCCATTTGATTACTGGGCATCCAAATTAGACACCTGGCCAGAATTGGCAGAATATGCATTGCAGGAGCTTGCTTGCCCGGCAGCTAGTGTCCTATCAGAAAGAGTATTCAGTGCTGCAGGTTCAATACTAACAGAAAAAAGGACTCGTCTGGCTACCCAAAATGTAGATGATCTAACCTTCATTAAAATGAACCACAACTGGATTTCGAAATCTTTTGCCCCACCTTGCCCGGCTGACACCTAGCTTTCCTATGAAAAGGTCTTGCCTGTGGACTATTCTGAATGCCTTTTCCAATCTCGTAATTTTCTGCACCTGATTGTCCAGCATACGACATGTTTACACCTCACTAAATGGGCAAACTCCCCACACGGGGCCGTGGTATCGACACTTGGCGACAGCACCCGTGAGAGTGCTGTTTGTCTGAAGAGGTGGGTGTGCCCGCTTTTGGTCGATGGCACTGCCACTGGGTCCCTCCTAGTACAATAAAGTGTCTCTGGCGGTGGTGGTGCGCACCCAACATCAGACACACCGTTGTAATATGAGGGGCCCTGGGCCTGTACCGCCGGCCACAAGACAGTTCCCCCCCCCAGCTCAAACAGTGCTCTACCACTTTGCAAAATTATCTCACAGCTCCACCAATGTTTAGTCTATGCGCTGACATCCTTCAATGCCTGCCACTGACAATACCATTGTATTGACATTTTTGTTATGTTAGGCCTTCGAAGCCTGTCTGCGGTCACTCCTTCCACTAGGCCTCCACTGACCACACCACTGCTGCCCGTGTACCCCTGGAACCAATTTAAAATTGCCTACAGCCAGCCCAATTTTTTTATTTTAGGCCTTCGATGCCTGTCTGCGGTCCGTTCTTTCTACTACTACTACACTGACCAGGCCACTGCTGCCCGTGTACCCCTGGAACCAATTTAAAATTGCCTACAGCCATGTGTTATTATTTTAGGCCTTCGATGCCTGTCTGCGGTCACTCCGTACAATATGCCTCCACTGACCACACAACTGCTGCCCGTGTACCCCTGGAACCAATTTAAAATTGCCTACAGCCATGTGTTATTATTTTAGGCCTTCGATGCCTGTCTGCGGTCACTCCTTCCACTAGGCCTCCACTGACCACACCACTGCTGCCCGTGTACCCCTGGAACCAATTTAAAATTGCTTACAGCCATGTGTTATTATTTTAGGGCTTCGACGCCTATCTGCGGTCCCTCCTTCCAATACTCGTCCACTGACCACACCACTGCTGCCCGTGGACCCCTGAAACCTATTTTTAATTGCATAGAGCATCCTTTTTTTAATAGTAGGCGTACAAAGTCTGTCTGCGGTCCACTATTGAAATTGTCCTCCACTGCCCAGAGCACTGCTGCTTGTGTACCCCTGTAACTTTTTTAAGCTGCAGTGAGCCACATTTTTGGGTTAAGTCCTACTACCTGTGTCTGTCTGCGCCACTCAATTCAGCTGTGTTCCTTTGAAAAAAGCTGAGCGTCAATAGTCTTGTTTTCAGCCTCTAGGAATTTTAAAACTGCATTGGGGGTACAACTTTGGTAGGGCCTACTAACGGTGTCTGCCTCCCCAAGGTGTGCCCCAGGTTTCCTCGCCATTGCTTCGATCTTAATGCTCTCGTTTAGTAGTTGTTGGAAACTACACTGCATTAGGCCTACAAATTGGGTATGGGGTGTAGAGAGATGGTGTGTTCCACTCCAAGGTGTTCTCCATGTTGCCTTTCCTGAGCTTCGATCTTCCGGCTCTCGTTTAGTAGTTGTTGGAAACTACGCTGCATTAGGCCTACAAATTGGGTATGGGGTGTAGAGAGATGGTGTGTTCCACTCCAAGGTGTTCTCCAGGTTACCTTTCCTGAGCTCCGATCTTCCGGCTCTCGTTTAGTAGTTCTTGGAAACTACACTACATTAGGCCTACAAATTGGTTATGGGGTGTAGAGAGATGGTGTGTTCCACTCCAAGGTGTTCTCCAGGTTGCCTTTCCTGAGCTTCGATCTTCCGGCTCTCGTTTAGTAGTTCTTGGAAACTACACTGCATTAGGCCTACAAATTGGGTATGGGGTGTAGAGAGATGGTGTGTTCCACTCCAAGGTGTTCTCTAGGTTGCCTTTCCTGAGCTTCGATCTTCTGGCTCTCGTTTAGTAGTTGTTGGAAACTACGCTGCATTAGGCCTACAAATTGGGTATGGGGTGTAGAGAGATGGTGTGTTCCACTCCAAGGTGTTCCCCAGGTTTCCTCGCCAATGCTTCGATCTTCATGCTCTCGTTTAGTAGTCGTTGGAAACTACACTGCATTAGGCCTACAAATTGGGTATGGGGTGTAGAGAGATGGTGTGTTCCACTCCAAGGTGTTCTCCAGATTGCCTTTCCTGAGCTTCGATCTTCCGGCTCTCGTTTAGTAGTTGTTGGAAACTACGCTGCATTAGGCCTACAAATTGGGTATGGGGTGTAGAGAGATGGTGTGTTCCACTCCAAGGTGTTCTCCAGGTTGCCTTTCCTGAGCTTCGATCTTCCGGCTCTCGTTTAGTAGTTCTTGGAAACTACACTGCATTAGGCCTACAAATTGGGTATGGGGTGTAGAGAGATGGTGTGTTCCACTCCAAGGTGTTCTCCAGGTTGCCTTTCCTGAGCTTCGATCTTCCGGCTCTCGTTTAGTAGTTGTTGGAAACTACACTGCATTAGGCCTTCAAATTGGGTATGGGGTGTAGAGAGATGGTGTGTTCCACTCCAAGGTGTTCTCCAGGTTGCCTTTCCTGAGCTTCGATCTTCCGGCTCTCGTTTAGTAGTTGTTGGAAACTACGCTGCATTAGGCCTGCAAATTGGGTATGGGGTGTAGAGAGATGGTGTGTTCCACTCCAAGGTGTTCCCCAGGTTTCCTCGCCAATGCTTCGATCTACATGCTCTTGTTTAGTAGTTGTTGGAAACTACACTGCATTAGGCCTACAAATTGGGTATGGGGTGTAGAGAGATGGTGTGTTCCACTCCAAGGTGTTCTCCAGGTTGCCTTTCCTGAGCTTCGATCTTCCGGCTCTCGTTTAGTAGTTCTTGGAAACTACACTGCATTAGGCCTACAAATTGGGCATGGGGTGTAGAGAGATGGTGTGTTCCACTCCAAGGTGTTCTCCAGGTTGCCTTTCCTGAGCTTCGATCTTCCGGCTCTCGTTTAGTAGTTCTTGGAAACTACACTGCATTAGGCCTACAAATTGGGTATGGGGTGTAGAGAGATGGTGTGTTCCACTCCAAGGTGTTCTCCAGGTTGCCTTTCCTGAGCTTCGATCTTCCGGCTCTCGTTTAGTAGTTGTTGGAAACTACGCTGCATTAGGCCTACAAATTGGGTATGGGGTGTAGAGAGATGGTGTGTTCCACTCCAAGGTGTTCCCCAGGTTTCCTCGCCAATGCTTCGATCTTCATGCTCTCGTTTAGTAGTTGTTGGAAACTACACTGCATTAGGCCTACAAATTGGGTATGGGGTGTAGAGAGATGGTGTGTTCCACTCCAAGGTGTTCTCCAGGTTGCCTTTCCTGAGCTTCGATCTTCCGGCTCTCGTTTAGTAGTTGTTGGAAACTACGCTGCATTAGGCCTACAAATTGGGTATGGGGTGTAGAGAGATGGTGTGTTCCACTCCAAGGTGTTCTCCAGGTTGCCTTTCCTGAGCTTCGATCTTCCGGCTCTCGTTTAGTAGTTGTTGGAAACTACGCTGCATTAGGCCTACAAATTGGGTATGGGGTGTAGAGAGATGGTGTGTTACACTCCAAGGTGTTCTCCAGGTTGCCTTTCCTGAACTTCTATCTTCAGGCTCTCATAAAATTGTGGTTAAACGGAACAACTGCATTTGGCGTACTAGTTGGTTTGGGGCCTACTATCGGTGTCTGCCACTCCTTGCTGTTCTCCTGGTTTCCTGTCCTGAAATTCCATTTTCAGGCTCTCGTTAAGTAGTTGTTAATGTTAGACTGCATTTGGCCTACTAGTTGGGTTGGGGCCTACTATCGGTGTCTGCCATTCCTTGCTGTTCTCCTCCACTGAACAAAGCTGTGCCGCCTGTTTACTACGGTTGCCAATTTTGAACTGCATTTCGACTACTTACTGATTTGGGCCTACTCTCTGTGTCAGCCTCTCATTCCAGTTGTCCTCCACTGCAATGCCCCCTGGTTAGTCCTGTGTTACCAATTTTGAACTGCATTTAGCCAACTTTATTCTTTGGGCCTATATCTGTGTTTCCTCCTCATCCTGCCCATTGCCCAGCCAGTGATAGATGAGTCTGCTTGTACATTGACCCATAACGCAAAATTCCCCGTGCACACTACACAGCAAGATTGTGACCCTGCTGAAAGTCAGGTTCCTCTTCCCGCATACCATACCACCTTACACGGGGACAAAGAGGAAGGTGCAGATGAAAGTGCAGGTTCCTTCATCAGGTGGGGGGAGGAATACTAGTTGGCGACGTCACTGGCACAGGGCCTCTCATAGTACGCAAAAGTGTTGCTGCCGGTGGGAGGCGCCCCCGCCATGCAAACACACCGCTGTACTTTGAGGGGCCCTGTGCCAGTGCCAATGCCAACGAGTGGGCCCCCCCTGCTTGCTCAGGATCACAGCACTTGCAAAGTTGAAATACTTACCTCTCCCTGCTCCACTGCCGTGACGTGGTCCAGATTTACTGGGCCCACTAATTATTTGAACCAGCCCTACCCCCCACAACTTTAGCCAAATGACCCCCAATTTCAAATGCCTTCCAATTATTATAAGGTAAATTACGATTGACAAGCTTCTTTAACAAGAATGGATGTTTTTGCCATTAAAATGGGCAGTGTAGGTGTTTTCCTGGCCTCCACTCACTGCCGACTATGCTCCCCCATTGACTTGCATTGGGTTTCGTGTTTCGGGCGATACCCGACTTTTCGCGATAATCGGCCGATTCCACTCGACTCGACTTCTAAGATAGTCGGGTTTCGCGAAACACGGCTCGACTCTAAAAAGGTCAAGGTCGCTCAACCCTAGTTCTGTAGCTTGGTGGCTTTGATGTCTGACAGGAGTTTCCATGTTGTTATAAGGCAGGTTATTGGGTGGTAATTGGATGGAACTGTTCCTTAGAGAATCCTTCATGATCAGCACTGTTCTTCCGTGTGTTAGCCAATCTGGGTGGTGGCCTGCCTCTAGCAGTTGGTTCATCTGCTTTGCCATGCGTTCATGTACAGCTGTTCATTTCTTTAGCCAGTTGGTGTGGATCATGTCTGGTGCTGTCCAGCTCTTCATGTTCTTGATGCGCTGCTGGATGTCTGCTTCTGTAATGGTGACTGGGTCTTCCTCTAGGTGGTTGCTGTGTTTCATTCTCAGATCTTGCAGCCACATTGCACTGGTGTTGTGTGTTTTTTCCTTCTCCCATATGTTCCTCCAGTGATGTTCAATCTCTGCTATTGGTGGAGTTGCTGCCTTTGTGCTGATACTCAGTAGTTGGGAGTAGGGTTGAGCGACCTTCACTTTTATAGGATCAGGTCGGGTTTCACGAAACCCGACTTTTGGAAAAGTCGGGTCGAGTGAAATCGGCCGATCCTATAAAAAAGTCGGGGTCGGGGTCGGCCGAAACTCGAAACCCAATGCAGTGCATTGGGTTTCCATGGTTCCCAGGGTCTGAAGGAGCGGAAACTCTCCTTCAGGCAATGGGATCCATATTTAAGTGTAAAATATAGAATTAAAATAAAAAATATCCTTATACTTACCCTATGACGCGCCCTGGTACTAACCGGGAATCTTCCTTCCTTAGAATCAGCCTTCCAGGACCTTCGGTGACGTCGCGGGTGACGTCGCGGCTTGTGATTGGCCGCGCGGCCGCCCATGTGACCGCTCGCGCGGCCAATCACAAGCCGCGACGTCACCCGCGACGTCACCGAAGGTCCTGGAAGGGCTGATTCTTAGGAAGGAAGGCTGTCGGAAGGAAGCAGGGCGCTTCCGAGGGTGAGTATATTCCTATTAGGTATATACTCACCCTCGGAAGCGCCCTGCTTCCTTCCGACAGCCTTCCTTCCTAAGAATCAGCCCTTCCAGGACGTTCGGTGACGTCGCGGGTGACGTCGCGGCTTGTGATTGGCCGCGCGAGCGGTCACATGGGCGGCCGCGCGGCCAATCACAAGCCGCGACGTCACCGCGACGTCACGGCAAGGTCCTAGAAGCGCGGATTCGAAGGAGGAAGGCTGCCGGTTAGTACCAGGGCGCGTCAGAGGGTAAGTATTGCAATATTTTTTATTTTAATTCTATATTTTACACTTTAATCTGAATTCTGATACCAATTCCCGATATCTTAAACATATCGGGAATCGGGATCGGAATTCCGATTCCAGATTCAAAAGATCGCCGACTTCATGGCCGACCTCCCACTGGGGTCGGGTCGGGTTTCATGAAACCCGACCTTGCCAAAAGTCGGCGACTTTTGAACAATTTCGACCCGTTTCGCTCAACCCTAGTTGGGAGTAAACCTTGGATGGTTCTTTGGAGAACAGGGCATTTATCCTCTTGGCTTCAGCTTCTCTGGTGTATCCCTAGTCTTGCAGCGAGTGCTGTGAGCCTTTGTTTAGCAGCCTCTAGGGCTTCAGTTGGGGTCAGACCTTTGTACTTGTCTAGCTTGGTCTTAGGGTACCGTCACACTATACGATTTACCTACGATCACGACCAGCGATATGACCTGGCCGTGATCGTAGGTAAATCGTAGTGTGGTCGCTGGGGAGCTGTCACACAGACAGCTCTCCAGCGACCAACGATGCCGAGGTCCCTGGGTAACCAGGGTAAACATCGGATAACTAAGCGCAGGACCGCGCTTAGTAACCCGATGTTTACCCTGGTTACAAGCGTAAAACTAAAAAAAGACAAACAGTACATACTTACATTCTGGTGTCCGTCAGGTCCCTTGCCGTCTGCTTCCCGCACTGTGACTGCCGGCCGTAAAGTGAAAGTGAAAGCACAGCCGCTGTGCTCTGCTTTCACTTTACGGCCGGCAGTCACAGTGCGGGAAGCAGACGGCAAGGGACCTGATGGACAACAGAATGTAAGTATGTGCTGTTTGTTTTTTTTTAGTTTTACGCTTGTAACCAGGGTAAACATCGGGTTACTAAGCGCGGTCCTGCGCTTAGTTACCCGATGTTTACCCTGGTTACAAGCGAACGCATCGCTGGATCGCATCGCTAGATCGCTAGATCGGTGTCACACACACCGATCTAGCGATGACAGCGGGAGATCCAGCAATGAAAGAAAGTTCTAAACGATCTGCTACGACGTACGATTCTCAGCAGGATCCCTGATCGCTGCTGCGTGTCAGACACAGCGATATCTTAACGATATCGCTGGAACGTCACGAATCGTACCGTCGTAGCGATCGAAATGGTATAGTTTGACGGTACCCTTATTCTTGAACTTTACACCCTTCTGTATTTCTGTTAGTTGGCTGACTTCCTTTCATGTCATCTTAATCTTGGTCTCCAGTCTTCTTTTCCAAGGGGGACACGTACTTCTGTTGTTCTTGCTGGTTGTATAGCCAAGCATTTCCATGCCTTGGCAGTTGATCTCTTGTATTGATGGTATTTAGTTTATCTAAGATCTTCTGTTTCAGATCAGCTGCAGTGCTCTCTAGTTGCAGGATTGGATCAGGATCTTCAGGGGATTGCACATGTTGTTCTTCCAGGTGTCATCATGTGGGGTGGATCTGCAGTGCAGTTGATCTATCTCAAGTTGTGATAATAGATTTCACTTTATGATATTGAAATGTTGGGTGACTAGTTGTTTCTCAGTCAGTGGACATGCAGATCTTGTGTCCATCCAGAGTTTTCCTCATACCCTTCATATATCCCTTCACATTTGGTCTGTTGTTATAGCAGCATTTCATGAGATCCAGGTTCTCTTGCCTTGTCCATGCATGCTTTGTTCCAGTAGCCCATTTATCATCAGATTGTCCTGGTCCCTCAACATCTGACGCGGACCTTGTTAATCCGGGTGACATCCGAGCAGGCATGATTCTCTTTGTTCGTGACACTTTCATGTTTATTGAGGTAGGCACTGTAGTGTTAGTAGTCTTGCCCAAGGACTACTACTGGTACATTATTTTGAACAGGGCAGAGCCAGATTGGTGGTTGTGCACCTTAACCACTATGCTATAACAAGCACCTAGGGTAGGTATTATAGTGTATTACGGTGTTAAGAGCCTCGGTATATAATTTATTTAATTTATTTGTCTTTGTTTTTATTATATTTATTTCCATGTTTTTAGTTTATATATATATATATATATATATATATATATATATATATATATATATATATATATATATATATATATATATATATATACAGTACAGACCAAACGTCTTGAGAAAGGTTCCTGTTGGGACCAAAACGTCGCTTTCTGGGCTGATTAAATAAGCTCTTTTCCACTACAAACGGTGTGCTGCCTCCATCTTATATATATATATATATATATATATATATATATATATATATATATATATATATATATATATATATATATATATATATATAAAAGCAGTATATATATATATATATATATATATATATACATATACACACCTGCAGATTTGCAGATTTTTCTGTATTTTCATTCCAACTGAAGGTATCAAAACTATGAATTAACCCATGTGGAATTATATACTTAACAAAAAAGTGTGAAACAACTGAAATTATGTCTTATATTCTAGGTTCTTCAAAGTATTCACCTTTTGCTTTGATGACTAATTTGCACACTCTTGGCATTCTCTTGATGAGCTTCAAGAGGTAGTCATCGGTAATGGTTTTCACTTCACAGGTGTGCCCTGGCAGGTTTAATAAGTGGGATTTCTTGCCTTATAAATGGTGTTGGCATCATCAGTTGTGTTGTGCAGAAGTCTGGTGGATACACAGCAGATAGTCCTACTGAATAGAATGTTAGAATTTGTATTATGGCAAGAAAAAAGCAGCTAAGAAAAGAAAAATGAGTGGCCATCATTACTTTAAGAAATGAAGGTCAGTCAGTCAGAAAAATTGGGAAAACTTTGAAAGTGTCCCCACGTGCAGTGGCAAAAACCATCAAGAGCTACAAAGAAATTGGCTCACATGAGGACCGCCCCAGGAAAGGAAGACCAAGAGTCACCTCTGCTTCTGAGAATAAGTTTATCCGAGTCACCAGCCTCAGAAACTGCAGGTTAACAGGAGCTCAGATTAGAGACCAGGTCAATGCCACACAGAGTTCTAGCAGCAGACACATCTCTACAACAACTGTTAAGAGGAGACTTTGTGCAGCAGGCCTTCATGATAAAATAGCTGCTAGGAAAGCACTGCTAAGGTCAGGCAACAAGCAGAAGATACTTATTTGGGCTATACAAGGAATGGACATTAGAATTGACATTAGACCAATGGAAATTGTGCTTTGGTTCCAACCACCGTGTCTTTGTGCGACGTTGAAAAGGTGAATGGATGGACTCTACATGCCTGGTTCCAACCATAAAGCATGGAGGAGGAGGTGTGATGGTGTGGGGGTGCTTTGCTGGTGACACTGTTGGGGATTTATTCAAAATTGAAGGCATACTGAACCAGCATGGCTACCACAGCATCATGCAGCGGCATGCTATTCCATCCGGTTTGCGTTTAGTTGGACCATCATTTATATTTCAACAGGACAATGACCCCAAACACACCTCCAGGCTTTGTAAGGGCTATTTGACAAAGAAGGAGAGTGATGGGGTGCTACGCCAGATGACCTGGCCTCCACAGTCACCAGACCTGAACCCAATTGAGATGGTTTGGGGTGAACTGGACTGCAGAGTGAAAGCAAAAGGGCCAACAAGTGCTAAGCATCTCTGGGAACTCCTTCAAGATTGTTGGAACACCATTCCCGGTGACTACTTCTTGAAGCTCATCAAGAGAATGCCAAGAGTGTGCAAAGCAGTCATCAAAGCAAAAGGTAGCTTCTTTGAAGAACCAAGAATATAAGGCACAATTTCAGTTGTTTCACACTTTTTTGTTAAGTAGATAATTCCACATGTGTTAATTCATAGTTTTTATGCCTTCAGTGTGAATGTACAATTTTCAT
The DNA here is from genome assembly GCF_032444005.1 of Ranitomeya imitator. Taxonomy (NCBI): domain Eukaryota; kingdom Metazoa; phylum Chordata; class Amphibia; order Anura; family Dendrobatidae; genus Ranitomeya; species Ranitomeya imitator. The sequence goes on from NC_091284.1 coordinate 204,839,075, forward strand.
AGTCATGAAAATACAGTAAAATCTTTAAATGAGAAGGTGTGTCCAAACTTTTGGTCTGTACTGTATATATATATATATATATATATATATATATATATATATATATATATATATATATATATATATATATATATACATGTATATATACTATGTGTATATATCTATTCTATCTATTCTATTCTAACCCGTCAGTGTGATTTTACTGTATACCCACACATGAATTGCCGGCTTTTCAAACGCGATCATTGCGTAAAAGTCGGACAGCACTCGCATGGATTTTTTTTTCGCACCCATTGACTGCTATTGCGGAATGCAATCAGATTTCTGATTATAATCACAGCATACTGCGACTTTTTTCCAGTTCGATCATGATCCGATCTGAGCTGGAAAAATTAACGCACATGAACACAACATCATAGAATAGCATTGCTCCGAATTCAATACGATTTTTTTATCGGATTGCATTCGTTTTCATCGCAAATGGGAATGAGCCCTGTATATAATTTTAGTAGAAAACTGTCAACAGTCATAATATTGATCTTTTAAACTATTTTCACTCTATAATGATATACAACATACAAAAGCTGGACTTGGGTTTATCTATTGCTGAATATTGTGACATACCAACTTGTTAGGACTCCTAATCAGGGTGGTGAGATCTTGGAATTTTGACTACTTAGATCAAGGCAATTTTTGGAACTTTTTTATATCACAATGCAGGAATTGAAAATTGTACATTATCATTTTTAACTTTGCAATTTCTCTATCAAAATAGAAACTTCAAATTAATGGGGTAAAACACAAATTGTAATATACAGTTATGTATTCAAAAATAGCTTTTTCGCAAAAGTTGTAACTCTAAAGGCTCAAGAAAAGATATTAAATCTTTCAAAATGGTCAGGCATGCAGTCAAGGAGAGTTTATGTTTATTAGTTCTTTTCAGCTAATCGTGTTTTACAAGCTAAAACTTTGCTTTGTACATTTAAATTTATATTTCCCACAATATATATATATATATATGTAAGCATCTAGCAAAAAAAGCATTTATTCAAGTATTTTTTTGTGAGTTGCAAAAGACTACACGTCTCTGTACTGTAAGTCCATCTGCAGTTACATCTCTGCATGTGTTTATTTAGCTGCGGAAGGTACATAATGATGTTCTTTTATACTGAAATGTTGGAAGCTGTAGTGAAGAATTTGAATGACCATTGCTAAACAAGTCCTCTGTAGTCATTAAGCTTTCCTTTATCAGGACAGCAACAAGAGACTTTGTACAAAATGTTTTTTTGCCTTTCCAAAAACCAAGCAGTTAAATAAAAAGCAGAAGAGTGTACTAAATGCTTGGGCAAATGAAGGCACTTGCTATTACTTCAGCAATCCCAATTATATGTCACACTCTATTCCTTTTGCAGAGATGTAGTTGCTAATATGCCAGAAAACATCAATTTGCTGCCTCTACTTCCAGTTTTAATTGCTGCTTCTTGAAGTGACATTCTTCCCCAGCTAATTTTAAAGGCCCTTGAAGGTCTGTCTGCCACATCCCCACGAATATGTATTAGTTTTGTTTGCCCTGAGATGTTAAAGCAGAATGATCAGTGGATCGTTATACATTTTTAATAATGAGCTCCATCGTTCACTACGTTTGTTTTGAATTTCTTTCCTTGTGATCACGATAATGATTCTCAAAAGCAATGATTTTATTAAAATAAAAAAAATGAAATGCGATATTTTGTGATTTAAAAATCATATATGTTTTCATAGTCTCAAGAATGGTTTTAATTGTTCAGTTGACTAAGAACGTTCCTCGCTATAATTAAAATATTGCATATTGAAGAGTTGAAGGAGAGATTTATTGGCTTTGATGTATACGAAAGTATGGAGAAATTAGTTTATGTATACAAGAGGATGTTCATGTTAATAAGGACAGATATTTGACTTGAAATCACAAGGCATACTGCAATCACTTAATATTTATTTTAATCGTGACCTATAATAGCAAATATAGATGATTGGATATATTCAATGTGAACTGAATCCGAGTCAAATGTATGAAATTCGCAATATTTGCGATTCAAATGACTTGAGGGTATGTGCACATGTCAGGATTTCTAGCAGAAATTATCCTGACAAAAACCGGACATTTCTGCCAGAAATCCGCATGCGTTTTTACCGCGTTTTTGACGCGTTTTTGACGCGTTTATTCCCAAATGCATAGAATTGCGGGAAAAACGCAGAAAATCCGCAAAAATAATGAACATGCTCTTTTTTTACCGCGATGCGTTTTTTTCGCAGAAAAAACGCATCCATGTGCACAAAACATGCAGAATGCATTCTAAATTATAGAATGCATAATGTATGTGTTTCTAATGAGTTTTTATAGCGTTTTTAGCGCAAAAAAATTCGAAAAAAACGTGAAAAAACCTGAACGTGTGCACATGGCCTAAATCACCAAAAAATGCTGTTTTTATATATTTCAGAAGATTTCATCAGTCACGGAAGGCTGCAATGAATTCAGGAATGACCGGTTGGGCTTCATCATAATGTCTTGCAGCTATCACATATGATAGTGCAGCCAAAACATTGTTTCAATAGCCGTATGGCACATTCAGACAATCTTTTACAAACTGTAGATGACAATCTGCTATTTGGACTGCTTTGGTTTTCTCATTGCCATCCTGCTATGCACAGTTTTGTTTATATATATATATAGAGAGAGAGAGATTGTATATATGTTTTCACGAATATTTGAGCTCATGGATCCATTCTATGTCCATTTTGCAAGACGGTGAAAAGATCTCGCCGTACGGATGGCATACGGATGACACACGGATAATTTTTGGAGAACAAAATCGCATCCTCGCATTGAATACGGATCACTGTTCAGGAACTTTTCTGCGTAACTCGGCTGTAAAAACGGACCATATTTTTATACGTTAGGTGTGACGCTGGCCTAACCTTTGCAATAGCTTCCCAAAATGTTTTACCTCTGTCCCCTCCAGTACAGTTTCTTCAAGAAATGTGTCTGAGATCTTATTAAAGACAAAATTAAAATCTCCCAAATAATAAAAAGCACTTCAGTTAAATTAGATAGATGTTCCAGAATTTGTTTTAACAGTGTGCGGGAGTATATGGTAGGCAGCATATACAATAATGACATATTCAAATTGAAATATGGAACTGCATATTCTAGATTATCTCCTTTCTTTTTCTCTAAATGAGTTTTAACTTTTAACCCTTCACCACCTACATGTACAGATTTGCGGAAGGTGTGCTGGCGCTATCAAAAGTGGGTGTCAGCAATATATGAGAGCTGACACCCTGCAGCAATGCCTACTATCAGTGCTGGCGATGATCGCATGGTTTTAACCCCTCTGGTGCCACTGTCAAAAGTGAAAATGACATCGATAGGCATAGCAGTGGGAGGGAGATCACTCTATTCTTCGATCAACAAGTGATTGCAATCCCTTTGTGATGATGGTCTCTATGGTGACCCTGGGCCAAAATGTGACAAGAGGCCACCAAGGCACAGTGGCCTGTAAGCTTTTGCTCGGAACAGGACCTGGCACGCTTCTCCCTGTAAGCAATTGCCTGATCGAATGCCTTGGAATGCAAAAGGAATATATATATTTTTTTAAAGTTTAAAAAAGCAAAAAAAAAATCACAAAATAAGGAACAAAAAAAGGAAAAATATGAATCCATGAATACAAATATTTATGTAAAATCAAAATTAAAGAAATGAAGTACACATATTTGGTATCGCACCTTGTCCAGAACAATCTGACCTATAAAATTGTCACACTAGTTCACCTTTTCAGTCAACACAGTAAAAAAATAAAAAATGTGGCCAAAAACGTATAGCTCTCAAAATATGGTGATGCAAAAAAGGTGTCGTTATAGCATCCAAACTCTATGTAAATCTGGTATCGCTGTAATTCCAAGGACCCGAAGAATTAAGTTGTCTAATCAAAATGGTATAAGAAATAAATAAAATCAATTTTCACCTGCTGTTGATTTGTTCATTCTGCCTCACATAGATTGCATTACAGCTCTGCTCACATTTATACAGCACTCTACTCTGAGCGCTAGCAATGGGGTTTCTGTGTCAGTCTCTGAAATACGTCATTCAGACGGAATCCACAAAGGAAGATTCCCTATAAAATGGCTGATGAATACACTGTGAATTCCATCTGGCCTTCGATCTGGCAATGTCTGTTGTAACAGGCTGGGTGGTGGAACCACTGTGCCAAAGCCCAAATAAGACTTGGAGGGGAGTGACTAGGAGCCTCACCCAATCTGACCATGGACATGAGGCAGCTAATGACACTGCAATCAGTAGAGAGAGAAGGGATGTGATCCAGGTGCTGCTTCAAGACTGACCTTGGGTAGATGGAGGGTGACCCCTTGGAGCACATAGCTGGAATGGCCCAGGGAAATGACCAACAGATGCAGGCAGGCAGGCAGAGAAGATGACAGGAACCGCAGGTGAAGACAGAAAAGTCTGATAGAGAGATGAGCACTGGCAGGTGCAGCAGACTGATATGCAAGTACTGGCACCAGAGAACTGACAAGTTTGTTAGGAACAAACTCACAACATTGCACAGGCACCTCCATCTTGATGCAGGCAGTTTAAGTAGTAATAGACCTCCAACTACAGGCTGGGTACACTTTAGAGGAGCATGCAAGGCCCCATTAAGAAATAGGAAGTGTGCGAGCGTGCTCTAAGCACAATGCCTGGAGACTTGCTAGGAGTGCATGCACCCCGAGCAGCAGCAGACCCGGGAGAAGCAGGATGGCAGCCTTGGCAGTGAGTACGCTGATGTCTCTGCAGGAAAAGATGGACTGCAGGCAGAGATATGGGCGCTAAAGTACCCCCCTTATGCCCCCTCTTTTTCAAGCCTGTCAGAAATTTCTCCAGGGGGAGCGGGGCATGGATGTTCTCCCTAGGCTCCCAGGACCTCTACTCGGGACCAAATTCCTTCCAATCCACTAGAAAGAAGGTCTTCCCTCTTACCTTCTTGGTGGCCAAAATGTTCTCTACCTCGAAAATGTCCTCAGTGCTGACAGGAGTGGAACCAGGGACTTTGAAGAAAGAACTGAGGACAACAGGTTTTGAGAAGAGACCCATGGAAGGAATTGAGGATTCACAAGGAGGCCTGGAGTTTGAGTTTGTAGGCTATTGGATAACTTTGTTTCAGCACCTCGAAGGAACCAATGAAGCGAGGACCAAATTTATAGAATGGGATCTTGAGGTGGATGTACTTAAATGATAGCCTGACTTTCTCTCCAGGATGAAACAGAGGTGAATCCAGAAGTCTCTTATCCGCGTGTCTTTTCATCCATTTGGAGGATTTTACAAAAAACACTTTGGTGTCCTCCCAGATCTTAGAAAAGTTTCTGATGAGGAAATTGGCCCCTGGAATATCAGAAGTGACAGCAACAGGGAATGGCACTTTGGGGTGTTGACCGTAGGCCACAAAAAATGTAGATTTGGCTGAAGACTCACTCATGTGGTTATTGTAAGAGAATTTGTCCCAAGGCAGGAGTTCAGCCTAATCACTGTGATGAGCATTAACAAAATGCCAGAGAAAATTAGTCAGGATCTGATTGACTCGTTCTGCTTGGCATTGGACTAAGGATGATAAGGAGATGAGAAATCAAAGGTAACATCCAGTAGCTTATAGGTGGCCCTCCAGAAACAAGAGGTAAACTGGACACCTCTATCGGAGACTATGTGAAGCAGTAGACCATGGAGACCAAAAAACCTGAAGAATTATTTATTTTGCCTGTACTGGTGCAGATGGAAGACTGGATAGCAGGATGAAATGAGCCATCTTGGAAAAACAATCCACCACCACCCAGGTGATGGTACATATATCCTGCACTGGTAGATCCATGATGAAATCCATGGACATATGCTGCCAGGTTGTAGACGGCACAGGCAAGGTCGCAAGTTGTTTGGGGTATCTTATTTCAGGCACACGAAGGACAAGCAGAGACAAAAGTCACAATATCTTTGTGCAGAGTCAGCCACCAATAGTGTCTGGCGTGGCCCGCCACCTTAGGAGAATGTCCCCATAGAAGAACTTGCTTCCTGTCAGGTTCAGCCACATATGTCTTACCGGAGTGTAGACAAGATAAGTCTAGTGGAGCAACCGTGATTATTTTGGAGGGCTCAATGATATGTTTAAGCTCCTCCTCCTGGTCAGAGGCCTGGAAGGACCTGGGGAGCGCGTTAGCCTTATTGTTTATATCAGTCGGATGAAAGTGGAGTTTGAAGTTGAAGCAAACAAAGAACAAAGACCATCTGGCTTGATGGGGTTAAGCTGCTGAGCAGACTGCAGATAAGCCAGATACTTGTGGTCAGGGTGCACAGGGTGCAATGCTCTTTTCAGCAAATACCGCCACTCCTCCAAAACCAGCTTGATCCCGAGCAGTTCGCTATTGCCAATAGAGTAATTACATTCTGGTACTGAGAAGAATTTAGAGAAAAAGCCACAGGACACCGTGTGACCGGATGAAGACTTCTGAGTGAGGACTGCTGCGGCCCCTGTGGAAGATGCCTCCACCTCCAGAAAGAACTATTTGTTATGGTTTCAGCGATGCAGCATTGGAGCCGAGGAGAATGCCTACTTGAGGGATACAAAGGTTTCTTCTGCTTCAGCAGTCCATTCCTTAGGACTAGCTCCTTTGTGGGTCAGGGTGGAAATAGGAGCAGTCCGAGAAGAAAAATGAGAAATAAATTGGCGATAATAATTTGCAAACCCGAGAAACCGATGGATAGTTTTAAGACCGTCTGGACAGGGCCACTTCATGACAGTGAATACCTTCTTGGGATCCATCTTTGCACATGGGGTTTTTTGCCTTCCTCTGGATCAACATGTTAGGGCATGTTAGGTTAGGCTATGGGTTGAACTAGATGGACATATAGTCTTCCTTCAACCTTAATAACTATGTAACTATCTTCAGACTGGTCTCAGAAATGATGTACCCAGAAAGGGGAAGGGAGGACTGTTCGAAGACATGCTTTTCATATTTGGAGTAGAAATGGTTAGTTCTTAACTTTAGTAGTACCTAGCGAACGTCCCTCCTGTGTGTTGGCAGATCAGGAGAGAATAACAATATGTTATTTAGGTATACTATGACCCATGTATAGAGTAGGTCACGGAAGATGTCGTTCACCAGTTCTTGGAAGACAGCTGGAGCATTGCAGTGTCCAAACGTCACAACGAGATACTTGCAATGGCCATCGCGGGTGTTGAAGGCCGTCTTCCACTCGCCTCCCTGACGAATTTGAACCAGGCTGTATGCCACTCGTAGGTCAAGCTTTGTGAAAACTCTGGAACACTTCAGGAGATCAAACAGCTCAGAGATCAGGGGTAGGGGGTACTTATTTTGTAATGTGATTTTGTTACAGCCCTTGTAGTCAATGCAGGGTCACAGAGAGCCGTCCTTCTTCTTCACAAAGAAAAACCAAGCTCCGGCCGGAGATGAGGATTTCCAGATAAATACCTTAGCAAGATTCTCTTCTATATACTCAGACATAGCGCGAGTCTCAGCCTGGGACAGAAGGTAAATTCGGCCTCGTGGAGGTGAGGTACCCGGCAGAAGGTCAATAGGGAAGTTATACGGCCTATGAGGTGACAAGGCCTCAGCCTCCTTCTTACCGAAGACATCCGCATACACCCAATATGCTGTGGGCAGGCCAGGCAAACTAGCAGGAGAAATAGGAGACTGGACACGACAAACAGGAGCAAGGCACATTTCATGACATCCTGAGCCCCAACGGAGTACTTCTCCAGACCTCCAGTCCAGAACAGTTTCATGTTTTGCAGCCACGGGAGACCTAGAAGTAGAGAATAAGAGAGACCAGACAGCACATGAAGAGAAATCTTCTCCGAATGCAGCATCCCCACCTGAAGATTCACGGGCTACGTGATGAACTGGATGGTCTCGGGAAGAGGCTTTCCATCCACTGAAGAAATCAATGTAATGTAGCATAGGATATTGTGTAGTTTTTAGTGTCATGAATTGATCTCACATTATTGCAGTCTGTGCCACAATTGTGGTGGCTTCTGTGCCTGCAGTTGCTACTGCTGCTGATGCTACAAACATTTTTTTGAAATGTGTAAAAGGCCTATTATACTGTTTCTACTCTATGGAAATTGATGCCACTTTAGTGGTGTGTGACTATAATTTTAAATGTGGAGACTCTAAGTTGGGTCTCCATCTGGTGGGTTGCCTTTGTAAGTAGGGCTCCTAGAAACAGGCAACCCCGCACTTTCACTCAATTACCTGTGTTACTTTACTTAATTTTTTCTACCAATTGTGCTGAATAAAACTGATGTGTGTGCTAATTGAGTGTGTCTGGAAGAAAAAAAAATTGAAGGGGTTGCATGAGGTACCAGGGTTCTTAGCTAGGAAGGCTTACACTGCTCCCTGAACAACCTGGCCCTCATTGATATTTCAATTCCAAGCATTAACTGCTGGGCCAGACCCTGATACCTCAGGCATGGCCCATGGCTGACTGCTGCTGTGCCATTTGCAAATTTCGACAGTGAGTCAATTAATGCCACTTTTCATTGTGTCTGCCCCTAATTTTAGGTGTTTTGGAACATTTTTGTCACCCCTTAAGGTGTTGTGTATACGTTTGGTTTGGCCTCCCATTGAATTTAATGGAGTTCGGGTACGTTCTTCAAGCTGTTCTGTGAACATCTTCAGCAAAAAGTTCGCTTATCTCTACAAATGATTTGTCCACCTTAATCATTCAATTAATATTTGATATATACTTTTCAAAAGATGAAAAAGTCAAAGGGTTTAACATTTTTTATGATACTGTATGTATAAAAAAAATGTATTTCACTGTTTTAAACTTTTCAAAGTATTAGTTTAGCTTCTTCAAGGCTTATCTAAACTTCTGTCATATGTCATGTCCCTGCCTTTGATGCGGGCTTACACCTCGAGCCCACATCTTTCTCTGCACATTATTTCGTAGCTGTCATGTGGCTCTAAAATCCCTGTGGGGAGCAAAGCACATCTTTGGCATTGCTGCATTTGTAAAAGTCTAATTTGTCAAAATATAAAATAAATTAATGCGATCGGTAAACAATATGATGAAAAAAAAATCAAGATAACAAAATTATGATCATTTGGCCTCCCCAACATTGCAATAAAATGCAATTTGAGATGATCAAAAGATTATGGCTACCCCCAAATAAATATCAGTAAAAATGCTACAACAGTGAGCAAAAAAATAAGCATTCACAAAGCACCACATTCCAAAAACGGAATAATCTATGGGTCTCGGAAAATGGCAACAAAAGCAGCATTATTTTTCCTACAAATTTCCAAACAAAATTTCACTGCTTAAATTAAAAAAAATTATACATGTTTCGCTCTCATGCGGGGAATAATAATAATAATAATAATCTTTATTTATATAGCGCCAACATATTCCACAGCGCTTTACAGTTTAACAGTTTCAAACACAAAAGTCATAAGTAACAACGTTAACAATACAATAATTAAAGCACAATAAGCCGCCCCTGCTCGTGAGAGCTTACAATCTACAATGAGGTGGGGAGATACAAAGTACAGGTGTGTATTTACAATGATGTATTTACAATCATGGTCCAGCCATCTTCAGGGGTTGGGGAATAGATGGGGATAGTGAATGGGCTACACACACACAAACATAACATAACTTTGATTAGTGAACATGATAGGCCGCTCTGCACAAATGTGTTTTGAGCGAGCGCCTAAAACTATGCAAATTATGGATGGTCCTAATATCTTGGGGTAGAGCATTCCAGAGGATTGGCGCAGCACGGGAGAAGTCTTGGAGTCGGGAGTGGGAGGTACGGATTAGTGCAGAGGTTAATCGAAAGTCATTTGCAGAGCGCAGTGGTCTGTTAGGCTGATGGACAGAAATGAGGGAGGAGATGTAAGGGGGTGCCGCACTGTGGAGAGCTTTGTGGGTGAGAACAAGTACTTTGAATTGTATCCTGTAATGAATGGGCAGCCAGTGTAACGACTGGCGAAGAGCGGACGCGTCCGAGTAACGATTAGCCAGATGGACGACCCTGGCTGCTGCATTAAGAATGGACTGGAGAGGGGAAAGTCGAGTGAGGGGGAGGCCGATTAATAGAGCGTTACAGTAGTCCAGGCGGGAGTGGATCAGGGCGACAGTGAGGGTTTTAGCTGTCTCCATGGTGAGAAAAGGGCGGATTCTAGAGATGTTCTTTAGGTGTAAGCGGCACGAGCGGGCAAGAGATTGTATATGGGAGGTGAAGGAGAGATCGGAGTCAAACATAACACCCAGACAGCGCACCTGCTGCCGGGGTGTTATTATGGTGCCACCCACGGAGAGGGAAATGTCAGATTTAGGGAGGTTAGTAGATGGTGGGAGCAGAAGAAGTTCAGTTTTGGAGAGGTTGAGTTTCAGATAGAGAGCGGACATGATGTTGGAGACTGCGGACAGACAGTCAGTGGCGTTCTGTAGTACAGCGGGGGTAAGGTCAGGGGATGACGTATATAGTTGTGTGTCGTCGGCATAAAGATGGTACTGAAAGCCAAATCTGCTGATGGTCTGTCCAATTGGGGCCGTGTAGAGAGAGAATAGAAGGGGGCCAAGGACTGAGCCCTGAGGTACCCCAACAGTGAGAGGAAGAGGAGATGAAGTGGAGCCAGAGAACAGAACACTGAAGGAGCGGTCAGAAAGGTAGGAGGAGAACCAGGAGAGAGCAGTGTCCTTAATGCCTAGTGACTGGAGCCTAGAGAGAAGGAGAGGGTGGTCAACAGTGTCAAAAGCTGCAGAAAGGTCGAGAAGAATGAGCAGAGAGTGGTCACCATTACGTTTTGCTGTCAGAAGGTCATTGGTCACTTTGATGAGTGCAGTTTCTGTCGAATGTATGGGGCGGAAACCGGACTGTGAAGGGTCTAGGAGAGAGTGAGTGGAGAGGTAACGGGTAAGGCGGGAGTATATCAGGCGCTCCAAGAGTTTAGAGATGAAGGGGAGATTGGAGACCGGTCTGTAGTTGTTTGTGCAGGATGGGTCGAGGGTGGGTTTCTTTAGTAATGGAGTAATGATAGAGTGTTTGAAGGAGGATGGGAAAATGCCAGAGGAGAGGGAGAGATTAAAGATTGTAGTTAGGTGACTTGTGACAACTGGAGAGAGAGACTGGAGGAGATGTGAGGGAATGGGGTCGGTAGTGCATGTAGTCGGACGAGAAGAGGAGAGGAGCTTGGAGACTTCTTCTTCTGTGATGGGATCGAATGTGGAGAGTGAGCCAGAGGCAATGAGGGGAGGGATGGGAGTCACTGAACGTAGATGTTGGGAGCGGATTTCCTGACGGATATTGTCTATTTTCTCTATGAAGTGGGAGGCCAGGTCACCAGCACAAATATCTGTGATAGGGGCTTGTGCTTTTGGCCTGAGGAGGGAGTGAAAGGTGTCAAAAAGTTTCTTGGGGTTGTTGGATAGTGAGCAGATCAGAGTGGTAAAGTAGGTCTGTTTATCGAAGTGAAGGGCAAAGTTATAGGTCCTGAACATAAATTTGAAGTGTATGAAGTCTTCTGGTGTGCGTGTTTTCCTCCATAAGCGTTCAGCACACCTAGAGCATCGCTGGAGAAATCGGGTTTGCGATGTAAGCCAGGGCTGTTTTATTCTGTGTTTGGAGGTTCTGAGGGTGAGGGGAGCTACTTGGTCAAGGGTGCTTCTAAGAGTGTCATTGAAGTGATGTACAGCCAGATCAGGACAGGAAAAGGAAGAGATTGGGGACAATGATGAGCATAGGGAGTCTGAAAGTGTAAGAGGGTTAATGGCTTGTAGATTTCTGACTGAATGGTGTGTAGGAGGGTGCTGGGGTGAGCGAGGATTTGTGAGTGTGAAGGAGAGAATGTTGTGGTCAGAGAGGGGAAGCGGTGAGTTATCTAGGTAGGAGATTGAGCAGAGCCGGGCAAAAATCAGGACCAGGGTGTTACCGTCTTTGTGTGTTTCAATGGTTGAGAGCTGTGAGAGGCCGAGAGAAGTGGTTAGTGACAGAAGCTGGGATGCAGATGTGGAAGTGGGGCTGTTAATGGGGATGTTGAAGTCCCCCAGGATAAGGGTTGGTAGTTCTGAGGACATGAAGTGCGGCAGCCAGGCAAAGAAATGGTCCAGGAAGCGGGTGGGTGAGCCTGGGGGCCGGTATATGACCGCTACTCTGAGGGAGAGGGGACGAAAGAGCCTGATTGTGTGGACCTCAAAAGAAGGGAATGAGAGTGATGGAACTGAGGGGATGACCTGGAAAGTGCATTGTGGGGACAGGAGGTATGCCAACTCCACCACCAGGTCTGTTTGTTGGTCTCGGGGAATGGAAGAATTGTAAGCCACCATGGGTAATGGCAGCAGGAGAGACAGTGTCAGAATCCTGAATCCAGGTTTCTGTGAGGGCCAGCAGATTCAGAGAGTTTTTCAGAAAGTAATTGTGTAGGAAAGGAAGCTTGTTACATACAGACCGTGGATTCCAAAGGGCACAATTAAAAGAAGGAGGAGATGAAGGAGTGCAATTAATATTAGTAAGATTATTGAGGTTTCGATGTGAGGTAGGGTAGGGGTTGAGGTTGGTGGATGGTGGACCGGGGTTTGGGGAGATGTCTCCTGATATCAGCAGGAGTAGGAAGATAAAAAGCAAGTAGCTTTTGGGATTGTATGAATTTTTTTATGCAGTCTGTTTGGGTAAGATGGACCGAGGTTTTTCAGGAAGGTGAGAAGTGCATGGGAGCTGTACATGGGAGAGGGAAGGAGAGAGGAGCTGATGTATATGAGTCGTGATGGAGGGGGAATTGGGCGGTGAATGTGGATTGCAAGGGAACATAGGAGGATAAGAATAAAGCACATGGATAGAAGGGAGAGCAGAGTGTGGGTTACCTGACTCCTGCCCTTACTAACTGCCATGGAATAACTGTGGTATCACGACGCTTATCTTCTGTGACGCTTTGCTTATGGGACGCTAGCGTGCACCCCCACTTGCGTGCAGCCCTAAGGAAGGTTCTAAATTTATAGCCCAGAAGAGATGGATTGTGGGAACTGGTTGAGGATAATTTGGCAGCTGGCTTGCACACCAGGGGCTTTTTTTTTTCTTTTAAAAGATGATCAAAGACACTCAGCCTGGTAAAATCTACTTTCACACCTTCCACCAGATAAGATCTACACTGATCCCAGTCATGGATAGTAAGTGGACAGTAAGTTTTATGTGCAATGCAACAAATGAATTATACCAATGAATTAGCAAACACATTAAATTATGTTTCTAGATGGTAAAGCAGCAGATGACAGACAGCAAGCAGAGGAGGGAGTTAATACCATTAGAGTCTATTGCAGCAGATGGGACAGCTATCAGAGGTAGGAAGTTGCACCATTTGATTGCAAAGCAGGAGACAGCAAGCAGAGGGAGTTAATACCATTAGAGTCTATTGCAGCAGATGGGACAGCTATCAGAGGTAGGAAGCTGCACCATTTGATTGCAAAGCAGGAGACAGCAAGCAGAGGGAGTTAATACCTGTGTGAAGAGAGAAGATGGATGTTAGTTCTGTGCCATGGAATAACTGCGGTATCACGACGCTTATCTTCTGTGATGCTTTGCTTATGGGACGCTAGCGTGCACCCCCACTTGCGTGCACCCCTAAGGAAGGTTCTAAATTTATAGCCCAGAAGAGATGGATTGTGGGAATAATATTTCCAGATAAGTTTTATTGTATAGTGAACATGATAAGTAGAAAACAAAACAAAAACAATTGTGCAATTGCACTTTTTTTTGCAATTTTAACACACTTTTCCAGTACACTACATGGTAATATGAATGGTGTCATTCAAAAGTACAACTTGTCCCTCAAAAAACAATCACTATTGTGACTATATTGAAGGACAAATTTAAAAAAGTTATAGCTCTGTGAGGAAAAAATGAAACATAAAAAAAAGAAAAATGGCAACGGCATGAAGGGATTTAAGGTAGCGTATCAGACATAAAAGTAAAAATGAACTATTTAGAAATTAATACAGGGCACTTAGCCCCCATAAAACTCATATTGAAACAGTAGATTTTAGTAAATTTGCTGCACAGAAAATCAGTTTTATTCCATATGTAAATGAGGGGGCTTCACTGTATCTTTGGTATTGCCTGCAGTGTCAATATGTGCAAGGCTGGAGATATAGATCAGGCCTCATTCCAAAGTAAGGGGAGAGGCGGAAGATGGCAACTAACAGGTCTGAACAGTGCACCAAGCATGTGGCCGCGCCAAAAGTGCACTGAAGCCCCTCATTGGTATTTGCAATAAAACTATTTTACTAAAGAGCAAATTGACTAACATCTACAGGAGTAGTATGATTATTTTTTATAGGGGCTAAAGGTACCTTTACACTAAACGTCTTACCAACGATCACGACCAGGGATACGACCTGGCCGTGATCGTTGGTAAGTCGTTGTGCGACCAACGATCAGGGGAAAGACTTCGGCATCATTGAAACTGTCTTCAACGATGTCGAAGTCCCCCTGCAGCACCCGGGTAACCAGGGTAAACATTGGGTTACTAAGTGCAGGGCCACGCTTAGTAACCCGATATTTACCCTGGTTACCATTGTAAAAGTAAAAAAAAAAACACTATAAGTATATAAGGGGACAATACAAATATCTCGCTGAGGATCTGTTTATACCAAGGAAGGTGAAGGGCACAAGGGGGCATTCTTTGCGTCTGGAGGAGAGAAGGTTTTTCCACCAACATAGAAGAGGATTCTTTACTGTTAGGGCAGTGAGAATCTGGAATTGCTTGCCTGAGAAGGTGGTGATGGCGAACTCAGTCGAGGGGTTCAAGAGAGGCCTGGATGTCTTCCTGGAGCAGAACAATATTGTATCATACAATTATTAGGTTCTGTAGAAGGACGTAGATCTGGGTATTTATTATGATGGAATATAGGCTGAACTGGATGGACAAATGTCTTTTTTCGGCCTTACTAACTATGTTACTATGTTACTATGTTACTACATACTCACATTCTGATGTCTGTCACGTCCCCTGCCGGCATCCACAGGGTTAAAACTGCTTTCGGCAGGAGCGCTGCTAATGCACGCGCTGCTGCCGAGAGTTTCCCTGCACTGACTGTGTCAGTGCCGGCCGTAAAGCAGAGCACAGCAGTGACGTCACCGCTGTGCTCTGCTTTACGGCCGGCGCTGACACAGTGGATTCCGGGGGACGTGACAGACATCAGAATGTGAGTATGTAGTGTTTTTTTTCTTTACTTTTACAATGGTAACCAGGGTAAATATCGGGTTACTAAGCGCGGCCCTTCGTTTAGTAACCCGATATTTACCCGTGAACACATCGCTGGATCGGTGTCACACACGCCGATCCAGCGATGACAGCGGGTGATCAGCTACCAAAAAATGGTCCTGATCATTCCCCAACGACCAACGATCTCCCAGCAGGGGCCTGATCGTTGGTCGCTGTCACACGTAACGAGATCGTTAGCGGGATCGTTGCTACGTCACCAAAAGCGTGACATTGCAATGATATCGTTAACGATATCGTTATGTGTGATGGTACCTTAAGTCCCCTATGTGAATGTCTAAGGCCACATTCAAACATTTAGTATTTGGTCAGTATTTTACCTCAGTATTTGGAAGCCAAAACCAGGAAAGGGTGAAAAATGCAGAAGTGATGATGACGTGTTTTTATTATACTTTTCCTCTGATTGTTCCACTCATGGTTTTGGTTTACAAATACTGAGGTAAAAAAGACAAATATGGAATGTGTGAACGTGGCCTTAATAGTTTAGTTTCAGTTTTGGGTTTGACAGACTCCTTTGAGAACATTTTAGCTACCATTGTGAGCAGTTTTTCTGCCGTGCCCTTGCAGCCTGTTTTGTCAATCATGGTACCATAAACATAGCAGCATTGCTGTGCTTATCACTTTGATGATAAGGCCATTGACCTGCTCAACCATCCCCACAAGATAACTTGTTAGAACTGTATATCTGCCTTCATTTTATGTCTCAATGTTTCTCATTAAAAAAAGAGATTTGAGGTTGAATAACATGTACGTTTTTCATAGAAACAGATTTACAGCTCCTCCTGACATAGCACCTGGAACGCTGTGTACTGACACCGGAAATCAATGTGCCTGTATTACACATCTATGCTCAGATCAGTGTAGTAGAGCAGCGCTGCAGAATATAAATTGCCGGGAAGATGAGAAACAGAGCAGTGTTACTTGGTTACAATTCCTAGGGCTATTGGAATTTCTATCTGGTTGCTACTTTATTGCTTTTCTGCTGACATATTATGAGTGCCCACTTCATCAGTTGTTAATGTACTGCTCGACATTGGTCAGAATGAACTGGTATTTTCTGGGTGTAAACATATTCGGCTTTCATGATCTGGACTGATAGAATGCCATTTTCCAGCTACCTAGGACTATTTCATACCTTTTGAAATGGACAATAATGGAATATCTATCAGCATACGTTTATTACAAATTATTAAGTGCATCGTTACTGCAGAATTTTGAAGATTTTATAATGAAAAACATGTATTTTATGGATGGAGGGTGAATAGGATTTCTGCTAAAAAAAAATCCAATTGCTTTCATAGATGAATAATGATTTCATAAGGTTTTATGTCTGTTGTTACACTCCTTAGGCCACGCTCCCACCTTCAGTATTCGGTCAGTTTTTTACCTCAGTATCTGTAAGCCAAAACTAGGAGTGGGTGAACAATTCAGAAGTGGTGACGTGATTCCATTATACTTTTCCTCTGATTGTTCCTCACCTGGTTTTGGCTTAGAAATACTGATGCGAAATACTGACCAAATACTGAAGGTGGAAAGGTGACCTTAAAAGCAGACTGAGAGGCACATGCAGAGGCGATATAAAATAATGGATCTAGGGTACATAATTATCTAGAATGTGGCTGAAGAAGACAACCACTGTCCATTGGGCCAAACAGGGCAAAATGCCAATGAATGGGAGATAAACTCCAGTATTCAGCACAAGCCAGTAATGTAAGCTGTGGCATTCCACTCTGTATATTGCTTACATCCAGTCGCTGGTGGAGCAGGGTATAGCTTTATATTCAAGGAGTAGATACTTATAGTCTTCTAAATCCACTAGGCCTCATTCCAAATATGATGGAACCTACAAGAGCCCAATAAGGACCATCATAATACAATATAAATTAATAAAGTAAATTTGTCATTGAGATAAATTCAGTGACCAAACACAGAAAGGTTAAAAAGCATGTCATAGACAACTAGACAATTAAAACATAAATGAGGTGGAGGGACAAAGCCTATGTATAAAATAGTAATTCAGCCTTGGATGTGCATTTATTAGATTTCATGCAGTACACATATATATATATATATATATATATATATATATATATAAACTGAAATAACTCCATAAATATATTAGATACAGTATGCAAAGTGCAAGAAGATTAAAAAGTATGTATAATATAATACATAGAAAAAGTATTATCTAATTCATGTGATTCATAGGCCGTAGTAATATGCAAAGTGTAAGAACCAATGACCATCATGAAGATAAATATCAAAATATAATGAGAGCATGCGTTAAAAAAGATACAGACCCAGCGTGGCACCTTCACCTCATGCTCCTACACACATTTCGCTCATGCTTCTTCATCATTCCCTGAAGAAATGTGAATGCATTAGATACCATTTTTTATTTATTATATTATATGAACTTTTTATTTCTTGATGTAGCTCTGGCATATGTACAGCACTTGCACTTTACATATCTAATATATCTAATGGATTAATTCATTTGATTTATATATGTACCCTCATGTTTTAAATGCTTAGTTGTCTAGTACATGTTTTTCAACCTTTCTGTGTCTGGTCTCTGAATTTATCACAATAATTTATTCATTTCTATTGGGTTATTTTGGTCTTTACTATACTTCTGTAGGCGGTTTCTTATTGGTGATGGCACCTGGTGATAGACCCGACCAATCTCATATTGTTGACCTATTCAACACGTAGGTGGTCAGTATGTTAGTCCTGGACAAGCCCATTAATTTGTTATAAATAGAAAAGACAACATTTTTGGAAATAGATAAAAATCACAACTAGAATTGTAAAATTTACCCTATTCTTGTTTTTTTTATTCCACTAGTTAATGCCAGATGTTCTATATAAAGACTTTAGATTTCATGGTAAAATTTCTATTTTATATCCAGAATTTATGGTGCAATTACATATAAAATTTGCCATGGGACTATTTTTCATGTTGCACTGGATAGACAAAATTGGACTGTATAGAAAATTCCTTTATGTGTAATGAAATTTGGTAAATTTAAATTAAATATGGATGAGGAGTTAAACATTATTTACTGCTATTGTGTGGGACACAACGCATGTAATGATTCTCTTGTTAACACTTTGATTTGACTACTGTAAATCTTTGTACTATAAGATGGATTTTAATTAGAGGATTTCATTTCCACAGTTTGCAGCATCATTAACACTTCTTGCTAAATGCCCCTTCCTATTGATGCTGTACAGTAGCCTTGCTGTGCATTCTAATTTGCATCCTTCTAAAAAGTGAAAGCTTTCTATTTAGAAGCAGTATTGGAAATTTCAAAAAAGTTATGTGTGTATTTATGTATATATATTTTAAAAAAGTAATGTGTGTATAATATATATATATATATATATATATATATATATATATATTACTTTCTACAAATCTTTTGTTTAGTTATCCATATTTCAATTGTGCACAGATGCATTGAATGGTATGCCACGTTGACATATTTTTACAAATTGTAAAATTAGGTTAAGCAAAGTCATGAGTTCAAAAAGGTTGTGTCATTCTGAAGGGACAATATCATTAGAAAGTGCGTTTTTTAAGAATTTTTTTATGCATTCTAAATGTAAGGTGTTTTTTTACAGCGCTACTTCCATCTAGGGGTCATTTAGTCTGCTGAGGGGTTTTCCCATGGACCCTTGAAAGGTACAGGCTATTGTAGATTGGGTACAACCCAGAAATCTCAAGGGTCTTTAGCGTTTTATGGGTTTTGCTAATAATTACTATAGAAATTTCATCAAGGGGTTTTCCCAAGTTGTCAAACCCCTCATAGATTTAACTCATAAGGGGGCTCATCTAAAAAACTGGCCAGCTCCAGCTTTGGTGGCATTTTCTTCTTTAAAAAACTGTTTCTTTTCTGCCCCGCGGTGATTTAACCTGATTTGTCTAAACCATTTTTTGTGGAGGTGGATGCCTCGGAGATGGGAGCGGTGTTTTCCCAGGGGACCACCACGTTAACTAATTTGAGACCCTGTGCCTTCTTTTAAAAAAAAAACTTTCCTCTGCTGAAAGTAATTATGATGTGGGTAACCGGGAGTTATTGGACATTAAATTGGCGTTTGAAGAATGGACGCATTTTTTGGAGGGCTGTCCATAGTGTCATTGCCATTATGGATCACAAGAAACTGTCTTACATCAAGTCTGCCAAACGTTTAACCCCGAGATAGGCGAGGTGGTCACTTTTTTTTTTCTCGATTTCAGTTTTCAATCACTTTCAGGCCAGGGTGCAAGAATGTGAAGGCTGATGCCTTATCTCGCAGCCTAGATCCAATTTCACCTCCTGAACCTCCTTCCTCCATTCTTCAGTGAGGAGTGGTGGTGGATGAGGTTTCATTGGCAGTGGAGCGGGAGATTCGTGAGGATCAATCTCTAGCTTCTTCATCCGTACCTAGTAATAAGTTCTTCGTGCCTGTCCACTATCGGTTAAGGGTGCTTCGGGAGTTCCATGACTCAGCTCTGAGTGGGCATCCTGGAATCTCGGCCACTTGTAAAGTCATCACTAGACTGTTTTGGTGGCCCTCGTTGGCTTCTGACATCACTGGGTTTATGTCTTCATGCAAAACTTGTGCCTGCGCAAAAACCTTCCCTAACTCGCCAGCCGGTGAATCGGTGCCACTGCCAGTTCCAGATAGACCGTGGCCTCATCTGTCCATGGATTTTATCACCCATATTCCCCCTCTAATGGCAAAACCATGACCTGGGTAATGGTGGATAGGTTCAGTAGACAGGCGCATTTTGTACCATTGGCGAGTCTTCCTAATGCTGAGACTCTATCAAAACTATTCATTGAGCATGTGGTCCGATAGCATGGTGCGCTGTTATGGACCTGGTGGTTAGGAGCACCCGGCACGACCTGATAGTTAAACTCACACAGGACAAGCTCTGGGATGTGGGAGCTCTGCTGACCGCAACCCCTAATCCTATCACAACAACTAGAAATAGCCATGGAGCGTTCCTGACACTCCCTAGACACCTCTTCACAGCCTAAGAGCTAGCTAGCCCTAGAGATAGAAAATAAAGCCTACCTTGCCTCAGAGAAATTCCCCAAAGGAAAAGGCAGCCCCCCACATATATTGACTGTGAGTAAAGATGAAAGTCACAAACGCAGAAATGAAACAGGTTTCAGCAAAGGGAGGCCAGACTTACTAAACAGACAGAGGATAGGGAAGGTATCTTTGCGGTCAGCACAAAAAACTACAAAAGACCACGCAGTGTGCAAAAAGACCTCCGCACCGACTAACGGTGCGGAGATGCCACTCTGCATCCCAGAGCTTCCAGCTAGCAAGGCAAAATCATGATATCCAGCTGGACAAGGAAACAATGAACAAATAATAACTAGCAGGAACTTAGCTTCTGCTGGAGTAGACAGGTCACCAGAAAGATCCAAGAGCGAATTGAACCAATGCAGGAACATTGACAGCTGGCATGGAGTAACGATCTGAGTGGAGTTAAATAGAGCAGCCAACCAAAGGATAAACCACATCACTTGTGTAAGGAACCTCAGAAGCAGCAGCTCCACTAACAGCCACCAGAGGGAGTCCATGGACAGAACTCGCCGAAGTACCATTCACGACCACAGGAGGGAGTTCGACAACAGAATTCACAACAGTGCGCCTGTCAGTGTGGCATCTGATCGAAAAGTGCAATTTGTATTGAGATCCTGGAGAACTTTTGTAAAAGGCTGGGTATCAGTCTGACCTTTTCGTCAGCCTTTCATCCCAAGATGGTCAGACTGAAAGGACCAATCAGCCTTTGGAGCAGATATTGCGGTGTCTTGCCACAACTAGACAGGATGATTGGTGCTCTTTGGTACCCATGGCAGAATTTGCATTCTGTTAGGAGTCGAGTTCCCGCCGCTGCACAGGGGGAATCTGGAACCATGTCTGCTGCAGTCTCTCATTCTGCATCAGCCGCAGTGGAGCCTGCTCAGCGGAGATATCGGTCCCAGCGTCTTGCTCATTCTCACTCTGTGCAAAGGGTTACTGCTGCTTTTCCTGCTCCTGCCATTGAAGCCAGTGCTGGGCAGCGGCGAGCAGACGCTTTTGAGACTAAGTCCTGCTTTTCCCCTTCTGAGCATGCCCAGGGCAAGATCTCCCATTGGAAAATGAGGGTCACATGCTCAGATACTGCAGCAGATCCCATTGGTCCTCCAGGAAGGTCCTGAAGGTGCTCAACTTCTGTGGCAGCCTCTCATTGGTCCTTCTAGGAAGGTCTTGTACATACTGCAGCTATAAAAGGTTTGCATGGCCGCACGGCCATGCGCTAGTATACAATTGTAATCGTGTGTGTGTTGATGAGTGCAAGTCGTTCCTTAAAAACCCCATCCCTTGTGTATGACTGTTCGCGTAAGGTGTATGGCTGCAATCCAGCGCCCGGCTGAACTCACAGCGTTAACACACGAAACAACATCTTCTTCTGTGACCGCCAGTATGGCGCCACGTGCCAAGAGAGCGCTTCTTTAGCTCAAATCTGGGTGATTAGTGGCGTCTGCCAGTACGGCACAGTTTGCACTCTTGTGCTATTTAATTATTAGTTTTGTTACGTGCGGTACTGTGGCCCTGTGACGCAACAGGGTTTGCTTCTTTCACACAGGGTGAAGCTAATCCATGTGTATCCTCATTGTACCCCCATATAGTCCATCATTGCTTAGCAGTAGGTACCATCTCTGCACGGTGGACCCCAGGCTGCGAACGCACCTTATTCCTTTTCTCTAATTATTTGGTGCCTTCCGCTAGCCGTAACATTATACTGGCACCAGGGTCTGGCTAAGTAATGATGGACGAACAGCGATTGCAGGGGTACATCCATCCAGCTGCTGGAGGGCAGGTTGGCGGCTCTTGAGCGTGCAACCTCAGCGGTGGATGTTACCGCAATAGTTGCCCAGGCTGCTAGCGTGGCTGCGGCAGCTTTACCCACTGCCATCTCTGTTCCGACCTTATCTCAGCTCCCGCTGCCAGATAAATACTCTGGTGACAGTAAATCCTGTAGGGGTTTCGTGAGCCAGTGCGGTATACACCTCGAGCTCCTGGCTGCACGTTTTCCCACAGAGCGGGCAAAGGTGGAATTCATAATTTCTCTTCTGTCGGACAGGGCATTGGAGTGGGCTACGCTGCATTGGGAACGCGACGATCATGTGGTGCATAGTGCTCCTCTGTTTTTGAGCACTCTGAAACAGGTCTTTTTAGGACCCCAAGTCACCCATGATACGGTGCTCCAACTGCTAGCATTGACTCAGGGTTCGTCCATGGTCAGCCATTTTGCCGTCCACTTCTGGACATTAGCGTCTGAGCTGGAATGGTCGGATAAGGCCTTTATCCCGGTATTTTGGAGAGGGCTGGCTGACCATGTGAAGGATGCTTTGGCCACTAGCGAGATTCCCGCCACACTGGAGGAGCTCATAGCTATATCAACCCGCATCGACCTTCGTTTTCACAAGCGAAGGTTGGAGCGAGCCCAGTGTAGGCAGAGGTTTCGGCTGGCTCCCACCTTCGCCAAACCTCAGGAATCTCCGGTCCAGGCGTCCAAGTCACATGAGGCCATAGAGGCGTTGCGTGCGGGATCTAAGTCCCAGTCCGCTCGTGCACCTATGGTCTGTCATGTTTGCCGGCACTCAGGACATCTTGCCTCCAATTGTTCTCAGCGGTCGGGGGAACGTTGGCGTCTTGTGGTAGATGGAGGAGGTACACTAGACCCGGAGACATTTTCCTCTAAATTGTCCTTCAAGGGGACAATAACCATAGGCCCATCCACTCTTATGGTAGAGCTTTGCCTGGACTCCGGGGCGGAAGGCAATTTCATGTCATCTGCTTTCGCCCAGCGTCACGCAATACCCCAGGTGATGCTCGCCAAACCTGTGACCATACGAGTGGTAAATGGGTCTACACTACCCTCACAGATTACACATCAGACCATTCCATTCACTCTATCTATGTCTCCATCACATCAGTAGATTATCTCCCTATTAGTCATTCCTGAGGGAATTGATGAGGTCCTGTTGGGGATACCATGGCTTCGCTATCATTCTGCTCATATAGAGTGGTCCTCAGGGAAAATTTTGGGATGGAGTAAATCCTGTGTCAGATGTCAGAGGGAGTGCGTTCAGGTTACTTCTACAGAGGTACCCGCAGATCTTTCCTCTCTCCCCAAGCACTATTGGTCCTATGCGGACGTGTTCTCCAAAATGGCTGCGGAGACCCTTCCTCCTCACAGCCCCTATGACTGTCCTATTGACCTCTTGCCTGGTGCAGAGCCTCCCCGGGGTCAAGTCTATCCGTTATCTCTCCCAGAGACAGAGGCAATGTCCCAGTATATTCAAGAGAATCTGGCAAGATAATTCATTAGGAAGTCAGTGTCACCTGTAGGGGCTGGGTTCTTCTTCATGCAGAAGAAGAATGGAGAACTACGTCCATGCATATACTACAGGGGTCTTAACGCCATCACCATTAAGAATAAATACCCACTAACCCTGCTATCTGAGCTTTTTGATAGGCTATGGGGAGCAAGGGTATTTACTAAGTTAGATCTGCGGGGTGCTTACAACCTGATTAACACCAGGGATGGGCACTATGAATATCTGGTGATGCCCTTCGAGCTCTGTAAAGCCCCAGCCGTTTTCCAAGACTTTGTGAACAACATCTTCCGGGAGATGCTCACCACCTCAGTCGTAGTCTATCTGGATGATATTCTCATCTACTCTCCAGATATTGACTCCCATCAAAGAGATGTTCGTAAAGTTTTTGACCTCTTACGGTCAAACTCCCTCTACGCCAAGTGGGAGAAGTGTGTGTTTGAGCAGGAGTCCTTGCCTTTCCTTGGCTATATCATCTCTGCCCAGGGACTGGCTATGGATCCTGCCAAGCTACAGGCTGTGATGGACTGGCAAGAACCCCATTCTCTTAAAGCGGTGCAGCACTTTATGGGGTTCATTAATTACTATCGCCAGTTCATCCCACACTTCTCAACTTTGGTATCTCCCTTGGTTGCCCTCATCAAGAAGGGAGCAAATCCCAAGTTATGGTCGGAGGAAGTCTCCAAGGCCTTTCTGTTGATTAAGTCACACTTTGCTAGTGCTCCCATCCTACATCGCCCCAATGTAGATAAGCCATTTATTATGGAGGTGGGTGCCTCATGCGTTGGTGCTGGAGCAGTCCTCTTTCAAAAGGATGCTCAAGGTCGGACGTATCCTTGCTTCTTCTCCAAGACCTTTTCACCAGCGGAGAGGAATTATTCCATCAGGGACAGGGAGTTTCTAGCCATGAAGTTGTCTTTCTCAGAGTGGAGACACCTCTTGGAGGGAGCTCGCTTTTCCTTCTAAGTGTTCACAGACCACAAGAACTTGGTGTACTTACAGACGGCCCAGCAGCTGAATTCTTGCCAGGCTAGATGGTCCCTGTTCTTCTCCCGGTTCAATTTTACTCTCCATTTTCTCTCTGGGGAGAAGAACATTCGTGCCGACGCTCTCTCTCACTCCGTAGTGTCATCTGAGGAGGAGCCTCGGCTTATTGTCCCTTCTGAGAGCCTGAGAACTGTAGCTCCAGTGTCACTAGAGTCTGTGCCCCCAGGCAAGACTTTTGTTCCATCTAATTTGCGACCGGAGGTTCTCTTTTGGGCTCACTCGTCCAGGGACCAAGAGGACATCTGAGATTTTGGCGAGGACGTACTGGTGGCCGCATATGGCCTGTGACATCGGGGACTACATTCGGGCGTGTGTCTCCTGCGCCAAGAATCGGTCTCCTCGGCAACGGCCTGCTGGGCAACTTTACCCCCTGCCGGTGGCAGACAGGCCCTGGGAGATGGTCGGGATGGACTTTGTGGTGGACTTACCCAAGTCTCGTAACTACACCATTATCTGGGTTGTCACCGATCATTTCTCTAAGATGGTGCACTTGGTGCCACTTCCACGGTTACCTTCTGCACGGGCCTTGGCGGCGTTGTTCATTAAACATATTTTCCGTTTACATGGCATGCCTGATAAAATTGTCAGTGACCGGGGTCCCCAGTTCTCGTCTCGGTTTTGGAGAGAGCTCTGTCGTTTACTCAGCATAGAACTAAATCTCTCCTCTGCATATCATCCCGAGACTAATGGGTTGGTAAAGAGAGCCAACCAGACTCTGGTGACATATTTGCAACATTTTGTCTATGTTAGGCAGGACGACTGGGCATCTTTGCTACCTTGGGCAGAATTTGCTCTGAACAACGCTGTAAACAATTCCACTGGGTAGACTCCTTTTCTCCTTAATTACGGCCAGCATCCGCGTGTCCCTGTGCCCATGCCTGTGTCATCCACTGATTCCAGGGTGGCAGACTGGGCAGTGGAGGCACGGGAAATTTGGGACCGCACACAGGATGCCATTCGGGCTTCCAAGGAGAGAATAAGGGTTTCTGCCGATGCCCACCGGCGCCCCGCTCCGACTTTCGCTCCTGGCGACTTAGTGTGGCTCTCCGCCCGTAACATCAGGCTGCGAGTTGAGTCCACTAAGTTTGCACCTCGCTACATTGCTCCTTTCAAGGTTCTGGAACAGGTTAACCCTGTGGTCTACCATTTGGCTATTCCTCCACGCCTTGGTATAACCGACACCTTCCATGTTTCCCTCTTAAATCCCGTCTAAATGTCCCGGTTTTCTGAGTCATCTGCTGGGACATCGGGTTCATCCGCGGATGAGTACAAGGTGAATGCTATCGTGGGGTGCAAGGTAGTACGTGGCAAAAAATACTATCTGGTGGACTGGAAGGGTCACGGCCCTGAGGACAGAACCTGGGAACTTGTAGAGCACATTCGAGCTCTGCTGCTCATTGCGGACTTTGAGCAAAGCGAGGCCCAAGGAGGGGGGCCCTAGGAGGGGGGGGTAATGTTAGGAGTCGAGTTCCCGCCGCTGCACAGGGGGAATCTCGAACCATGTCTGCTGCAGTCTCTCATTCTGCATCAGCCACAGTGGAGCCTGCTCAGCAGAGACGTCGGTCCCAGCGTCTTGCTAATTCTCACTCTGTGAAAAAGGTTACTGCTGCTTTTCCTGCTTCTGCCATTGAAGCCAGTGCTGGGCAGCAGCGAACAGACGCTTTTGAGACTAAGTCCTGCTTTTCCCCTTCTGAGCATGCCCAGGGCAAGATCTCCCGTTGGAGATCGAGGGTCACATGCTCAGATACTGCAGCAGATCCCATTGGTCCTTCAGGAAGGTCCTGAAGGTGCTCAAATTCTGTGGCAGCCTCTCATTGGTTCTTCTAGGAAGGTCTTGTACATACTGCAGCTATAAAAGATTTGCATTGCCGCAAGGCCATGCGCTAGTATACAATTGTAATCGTGTGTGTGTTGATGAGTGCAAGTCATTCCTTAAAAAACCCATCCCTTGTGTATGACTGTTCGCATAAGGTGTATGGCTGCAATCTAGCGCCCGGCTGAACTCACAGCGTTAACACACGAAACAGCTTCTACAGCTGTGACCGCCAGTACGGCGCCACGTGCCAATAGAGCACTTCTTTAGCTTAATTCTGGGTGGTTAGTGGCGTCCGCCAGTACGGCACAGTTTGCACTCTCGTGCTATTTAATTATTAGTTTTAGATTAGATGCAACAGGGCTCGATTCTTTCACATAGGGTGAAGCTAATCCGTGTGTATCCTCATTGTACCGCCATGTAGTCCGTCATTGCTTAGCAGCAGGTACCATCTCTGCACGGTGGACCCCGGGCTGCGAACGCACCTTATTCCTTTTCTCTAGTTATTTGGTGCGTTCCGCTAGCCCCAACAGCATTCAATAATCATGTCAATCAATCCATTGGTATTTCCCCGCTCTTTTGCAACTATAGCTTTCATTTGACCAGAATTGCCCAAACTTTTATATGCTTTATTAAAGGAAAAGTCTCCCTCCACTCACTTTGGTGAGTTTTCCCGGCTGGATTTGGGGTGTCCAGTGGTGGATTCGGCCTTTCAGCAGTAGGGGGAGGACTAGAGGGAGGTTCAGAGAAACATTGGGGAGGCTGAGGTCAAGTCCAATTTTTTTTGCATATAAGCGATGTTCGGTGGGGCCAGCTTTCCAGGTGGGGGATAAGGTATTGTTATCTACCAAGAATAAAAGTTTGAGGATTCCATTGGCTAAGTTGGGACCCATGTTTATTGGTCTTTATGAAATCTTAGATGTGGTTAATCCTGTGGCCTTTCGCCTGCGCCTGCCTTCGTCGTTACAGATCCTGTTATGATCTGGTGGTTTAGGAGCAACATGGGACGAGCTCTGAAGGAAGTGGTACCTGTACTGACCGCAGTCCCTAAGCTCAACACAACACTAGAAGTAGCCGTGGGATGCTCCTGACACTCCCTAGGCACCTTGTCACAGCCTGAGAACTAAATACCCCTAAAGATAGAAACAGGAAAACTATCTTGCCTCAGAGAAAATCCCCAAAGGATAGATAGCCCCCCACAAGTAATGACTGTGAGTGGAGAGGGAAAAGACATACACAGAATGAAACCAGGATGAGCACAGGAGGCCAGTCTAGCTAGATAGATAGGACAGGATGGAATACTGTGCGGTCAGTATAAAACACTACAAAAAATCCACACAGAGTTTACAAAAATCTCCACACCTGACTAAAGGTGTGGAGGGTAAATCTGCTTCCCAGAGCTTCCAGCATCACAGAATTAATTCATACTGACAAGCTGGACAAACAAAGAAAGCACAGAACGGATAAGCCCACAACCTGTGGACAGAAAAGAGCAAGCAAGGCCTTAGCTTTGCAGAACTGGTCAGGATAACAGGGAAATCCAAAGAGATGTGAATCCAACCAGGAACCATTAACAAGTGGCACTAGCTGAAGGAAAGAGCCAGGCTAAATAGCCGAGCAGAATAGACAATCAGTGGAAGCAGCTGCTGACTGCTAAATCCAAGGAGCAGCCATTCCACTTAAAACCACCGGAGGGAGCCCAAGAGCAGAACTCACAAAAGTGCCACTTACAACCACCGGAGGGAGCCCAAGAGCGGAATTCACAACAAGATCCCCAATGTGTTCTATAAGGCGCTTCTGAAGCCATCAGTGTCTTCCTCATGGAAGTCTCCCTTGCACCCACCACCTGTTGTAGTAGATGGCCAGAACGCGAATGATTTAGAAAGGGCTGTGGATTCTTGCATGCGGGTGCCAGTATGCTTGGTTCATGCGGATTGGTTGGTCAGGGCCTTTCTCACTCGTTATCCAGGTAACCTGGGTTCCGGTGGCCCCACATTCAGAGAGGGGTACTGTCATGATCCAGGCCAGGGTTTGATTCATGTTATTCTCTTTCAGCTTTTGGATTAAAATATAACTTTTAATATACGTTGATAAAATATCAAAATAATATTCACCACAAAGTGCAAGGTGCATAAGACATACAACACTAAAGGAATTTGGAGTGCATATAGCTAAATAAGGTACGTATTAGTCCCTTATATACAATAGCCTGACCATCCAAATGCCTATAATGAGTACGATGTGCCTCATGCTTAGCCCTTTATATCCAAAAACCAGTCATGAAATTCGCTTTTGTATAATATACAATAAATAGCATTCCTTAATATAATCTGGTTTTAAGGGCAAATATGGTTCAGCTTGTATTTCTCTTATTTCTCTACTCCGCGTATTGCAGCTATTTCAGCATCACTGAATTATACATATGGAATAGGACCTACAGTGCAGACCAAAAGTTTGGACAAACCTTCTCATTTAAAGATTTTTCTGTATTTTCATGACTATGAAAATTCTACATTCACACTGAAGGCATCAAAACTATGAATTAACACATGTGGAATTATATACTTAACAAAATGGTGTTAAACAACTGAAATTATGTACTATATTCTAGGTTCTTCAAAGTAGCCACCTTTTGCTTTGATGACTGCTTTGCACACTCTTGGCATTCTCTTGATGAGCTTCAAGAGGTAGTCACCAGGAATGGTTTTCTTTTCACAGGTGTGCCCTGTCAGGTTTAATAAATAGGATTTCTTGCCTTATAAATGGGGTTGGGACCATCAGTTGTGTTGTGCAGAAGTCTAGTGGATACACAGCTGATAGTCTTACTGAATAGACTGTTACAATTTGTATTATGGCAAGAAAAAAGCAGCTAAGTAAAGAAAAACAAGTGGCCATAATTACTTTAAGAAATGAAGGTCAGTCAGTCCGAAAAATTGGGAAAACTTTGAAAGTGTTCCCAAGTGCAGTGGCAAAAACCATCAAGCGCTACAAAGAAACTGGTTTACATGAGGACCGCCCCCGGAAAGGAAGACCAAGAGTCACCTCTGCTTCTGAGGATAAGTTTATCCGAGTCACCAGCCTCAGAAATTGCAGGTTTACAGCAGCTCAGATTAGAGACCAGGTCAATGCCACACAGAGTTCTAGCAGCAGACAGATCTATACAACAACTGTTAAGAGGAGACTTTGTGCAGCAGGCCTTCATGGTAAAATAGCTGCTAGGAAACCACTGCTAAGGACAGGCAACAAGTAGAAGACACCTGTTTGGGCTAAAGAACACAAGGAATGGACATTAGACCAGTGGAAATCTGTGCTTTGGTCTGATGAGCCAAAATTTGACATCTTTG
Organism: Ranitomeya imitator; assembly: GCF_032444005.1. NCBI lineage: Eukaryota > Metazoa > Chordata > Amphibia > Anura > Dendrobatidae > Ranitomeya > Ranitomeya imitator. The sequence continues at coordinate 204,868,990 of NC_091284.1, forward strand.
GTTCCAACCACTGCGTCTTTGTGCGACGCAGAAAAGGTGAACGGATGGACTCTATATGCCTGGTTCCCACCGTAAAGCATGGAGGAGTAGGTGTGATGGTGTGAAGGTGCTTTGCTGGTGACCCTGTTGGAGATTTATTCAAAACTGAAGGCATACTGAACCAGCATGGCTACCACAGCATCTTGCAGCGGCATGCTATTCCATCCGGTTTGCGTTTAGTTGGACCATCATTTATTTTTCAACAGGACAATGACCCCAAGCACACCCCCAGGCTGTGTAAGGGCTGTTTAACCAAAAAGGAGAGTGAACGGGTGCTACACCAGATGACCTGGCCTCTACAGTCACCAGACCTGAACCCAATCGAGATGGTTTGGGGTGAGCTGGACCGCAGAGTGAAGGCAAAAGGGCCAACAAGTGCTAAGCATCTTTGGGAACTCCTTCAAGACTGTTGGAAGACAATTCCCGGTGACTACCTCTTGACTCTTATCAAGAGAATGCCAAGAGTGTGCAAAGCAGTCATCAAAGCAAAAGGTGGCTACTTTGTAGAACCTAGAATATAAGACATAATTTCAGTTGTTTCACACTGTTTTGTTATGTATGTTATTCCACATGTGTTAATTCATAGTTTTGATGCCTTCAGTGTAAATGTACAATTTTCATAGTCATGAAAATACAGAAAAATCTTTAAATGAAAAGGTGTGTCCAAACTTTTGGTCTGTCCTGTATATCCATCTTGGCAATGACAGCGTCCCCCTATGGCATAAATATACCGGCCCCGATGTTATTCCCTGATGAGGACAACAACGAAATGCGTCGGGAACAGAGGGGGACAGGATCCACTGCTACATCTTGGAATGAAGAGCACTATTTAATAGCAACATACAGATGGTTGAGATCCTTCTAATCTGCCATATATGCTTTAAATAGTGATGTTATGTATCCCCTGTGAAACCTATGGGGTGTATTGGTATGAGCAGCTTGAGGGTAATATGGTAACTATGTTTCATTAAAAGACTGCACAACCTGGGGACATAACAGTGTAAACACTGAAGGACCCTATGAATATGCTATAAGTCAATCTGAATAAGATGGTTGTTTATAGAAAAGGGCTTCATGTGTTACAAGGGAATGGACCAAGATGGATATAGGTCCTAATACATACAGTGGGGCAAAAAAGTATTTAGTCAGTCAGCAATAGTGCAAGTTCCACCACTTAAAAAGATGAGAGGCGTCTGTAATTTACATCATAGGTAGACCTCAACTATGGGAGACAAACTGAGAAAAAAAATCCAGAAAATCACATTGTCTGTTTTTTTTAACATTTTATTTGCATATTATGGTGGAAAATAAGTATTTGGTCAGAAACAAAATTTCATCTCAATACTTTGTAATATATCCTTTGTTGGCAATGACAGAGGTCAAACGTTTTCTGTAAGTCTTCACAAGGTTGCCACACACTGTTGTTGGTATGTTGGCCCATTCCTCCATGCAGATCTCCTCTAGAGCAGTGATGTTGTTGGCTTTTTGTTTGGCAACACGGACTTTCAACTCCCTCCAAAGGTTTTCTATAGGGTTGATATCTGGAGACTGGCTAGGCCACTCCAGGACCTTGAAATGCTTCTTACAAAGCCACTCCTTCGTTGCCCTGGCGGTGTGCTTTGGATCATTGTCATGTTGAAAGACCCAGCCACATTTCATCTTCAATGCCCTTGCTGATGGAAGGAGGTTTGCACTCAAAATCTCACGATACATGGCCCCATTCATTCTTTCATGTACCCGGATCAGTCGTCCTGGCCCCTTTGCAGAGAAACAGCCCCAAAGCATGATGTTTCCTTCCACCACCATGCTTTACAGTAGGTATGGTGTTTGATGGATGCAACTCAGTATTCTTTTACCTCCAAACACGACAAGTTGTGTTTCTACCAAACAGTTCCCGTTTGGTTTCATCAGACCGTAGGACATTCTCCCAATACTCCTCTGGATCATCCAAATGCTCTCTAGCAAACTTCAGACGGGCCCGGACATGTACTGGCTTAAGCAGTGGGACACGTCTGGCACTGCAGGATCTGAGTCCATGGTGGCGTAGTGTGTTACTTATGGTAGGCCTTGTTACATTGGTCCCAACTCTCTGCAGTTCATTCACTAGGTCCCCCCGCGTGGTTCTAGGTTTTTTGCTCACCGTTCTTGTGATCATTCTGACCCCACGGGGTGGGATTTTGCGTGGAGCCCCAGATCGAGGGAAATTATCAGTGGTCTTGTATGTCTTCCATTTTCTAATTATTGCTCCCACTGTTGATTTCTTCACTCCAAGCTGGTTGGCTATTGCAGATTCAGTCTTCCCAGCCTGGTGCAGGGCTACAATTTTGTTTCTGGTGTCCTTTGACAGCTCTTTGGTCTTCACCATAGTGGAGTTTGGAGTCAGACTGTTTGAGGGTGTGCACAGGTGTCTTTTTATACTGATAACAAGTTTAAACAGGTGCCATTACTACAGGTAATGAGTGGAGGAAAGAGGAGACTCTTAAAGAAGAAGTTACAGGTCTGTGAGAGCCAGAAATCTTGATTGTTTGTTTCTGACCAAATACTTATTTTCCACCATAATATGCAAATAAAATGTTAAAAAACAGACAATGTGATTTTCTGGATTTTTTTTTTCTCAGTTTGTCTCCCATAGTTGAGGTCTACCTATGATGTAAATTACAGACGCCTCTCATCTTTTTAAGTGGTGGAACATGCACTATTGCTGACTGACTAAATACTTTTTTGCCCCACTGTATGTATAATTCAGTGATGCTGAAATAGCTGCAATACGCGGAGTAGAGATATAAGAGCAATACAAGTTGAACCATATTTGCCCATGAAACCAGATTATATTAAGGAATGCTATTTATTGTATATTATACAGGAGGGAATGTCATGACCGGTTTTTGGATATAAAAGGCTAAGCATGAGGCACATCGTACTCATTATAGGCATTTGGATGGTCAGGCTTTTGTATATAAGGGACCTTATTTAGCTATATGCACTCCGCATTCTTTTAGTGTTGTATGTCTTATGCACCTTGCACTTTGTGGTGAATATTATTTTGATATTTTATAAACGTATATTGCAAGTTATATTTTAATCCAAAAGCTGAAAGAATAATACTGATTGGATTATACCACTAGCTAAAAATCTCATGTTATTCTCTCCCCGGTCTGGTCATGCTGGGGTTAACCTTCTCTGCCTACTTTTGGGTTTGGTGTGGCTATTTCAGTCTACAGACTGCCTGCAGACCAATGTCAGTGATAGTTCGTGCTTACAGGCTAGAGCAGCTGACCCCTTGATTCCATGTTTTTGTCCACTGGCCGTTTACTCTGTTCCCGTGACTTTCCTTTCCTGCCATCCCGCTTGTCTTAGCATTCGCTCCCTGCTCTTGGACTTCTTGGTATGTGGCCTGGCTTGTCTTCTTACCTGTTTGACTGTCTCTCATCTCTGTTATCTCTGCTCCCATCTGGCTTTGACTTCTGGCTTGTATTTTACCACGTGCATTGCTGTGACCTCTGGTACTTCTTGCCCTGACTGTTTCTGACTCGACAGGTCTGACCATTCTTTCGCCACCAGGTGACACTTGTGCTGCTGCTCAGTGGTGTTACGCTGTGTTTGCAACCTCTCTTCCCTCACCAGCATCACCTGGTGGAGGTTGCGCTATACTACACTGCAGCAGCATTACAGTTTAGATGTTATTTTGCATACTTCTGACACTGAATTTTATGGTGAAGATGTAGGAACTAGGGTTGAGCGAAACGGTTCGGCCATTTTCAGAAGTGTGGGGGTCGGCCATGAAGTCGGCGATCTTCTGAATCTGGAATCGGAATTCCGATACCGATTCCCGATATGTTTAAGATATCGGGAATTGGTATCGGAATTCAGATTTAAGTGTAAAATAAAGAATAAAAATAAAAAATATTGCTATACTCACCCTCAGACGCGCCCTGGTTCTCACCGGGAGCCTTCCTTCCTAAGAATCAGCACTTGTAGGACCTTTCGATGACATCGCGGCTTGTGATTGGTCGCGTGAGCGGTCACATGGGCATCACGCGACCAATCAGAAGTCGTGACATCATCGAAAGGTCCTACAAGCGCTGATTCTTAGGAAGGAAGGCTCCGGGTTACAACCAGGGCGTGTCCGAGGGTGAGTATATTCCTAATAGGTATATACTCACCCTCGGACGCGCCCTGGTTGTAACCCGGAGCCTTCCTTCCTAAGAATCAGCGCTTGAAGGACCTTTCAATGACGTCACGGCTTCTGATTGGTCGCGTGACGCCCATGTGACCGCTCACGCGACCAATCACAAGCCGCGATGTCATCGAAAGGTCCTACAAGTGCTGATTCTTAGGAAGGAAGGCTCCCGGTGAGAACCAGGGCGCGTCCGAGGATGAGTATAGCAATATTTTTTATTTTTATTCTTTATTTTACACTTAAATCTGAATTCCGATACCAATTCCCGATATCTTAAACATATCGGGAATCGGTATCGGAATTCCGATTCCAGATTCAGAAGATCGCCGACTTCATGTCCGACCCCCACACTTCTGAAAATGGCCGAACCGACCAATCACAAGCCGCGACGTCATCGAAAGGTCCTACAAGCGCTGATTCTTAGGAAGGAAGGCTCCCGGTGAGAACCAGGGCGCGTCCGAGGGTGAGTATAGCAAAATTTTTTATTTTTATTCTTTATTTTACACATTAATATGGATCGCAGGGCCTGAAGGAGAGTTTCCTCTCCTTCAGACCCTGGGAACCATTAGAAACCCAATGCATTGCATTGGGTTTCGTGTTTCGGCCGACCCCGACCCCGACTTTTCTATAGGATCGGCCGATTTCACTCGACCCGACTTTTGAAAAAGTCGGGTTTCGTGAAATCCGACCCGATCCTATAAAAACAAAAGTCGCTCAACCCTAGTAGGAACTATTTACATCTGAAGACTCTTCCAAGAAGGCCAAATTTGTGCAGATGTGTCTGAACAATAGAACAATGTACCACAACTCTAGATTCTGCTAAATCTTTCTGAAGGTCTTTTGCAGTCAAGCAGGAGTTCTGATTTACTTCTCTAGCAATCCTACGAGCAGCTTTAACTGAAATTTTGCTTCGTCTTACAGACATTATCTTGACCTCCGCTGTTCCTATTAAATTACCTATCTTACTTATATTTCAAAGTGAGGAAAGTGCAACTTGAAAATGATTTGTTTCTGCTTGTAGCCTTCTCCTGCTTTGTAGGCCTCCACCATGTTCATTTTCAGAGTGCTAGGCAGCTGCTTAGAAGAACCCATGGCTGCTGTTTTTTGGCACAAGTTTAGAAGAGGCTGGGTTTTTATAAAGCTTGGAAATGTGCATCACCTGGCCTATCCTAAGATGATAGTTAACAAGCCATAACCATAACAGGCTAATTAAGGTCTGAAATTTGGTCAAAGTTACCTGAGCACACAAATCTTCCAGGGTGCCCAAACTTTTGCATTGATACATTTTCTTTTTTAGATTATTTTAAAACATAAAAAATGACTATATCCTTCAATACTTAGGAAATACAGAGGGGGAAATAAGTTGATCCATTCCCCCCTGCAAAGACATGAACAGTCTATAATTTTAAGGGTAGGTTAATTTTAAATTGAGAGATAAAATATCATAAAAAAATCCATAAAATCACATTATATTTATTATATAAATTTATTTGCATTTTTCATTAAGAAATACGTATTTGATCCATTTTACAAACAAGACTTAATACTTGGTGGAAAAACCCTTGTTGGCATGCACAGCAGTCAGACTTTTTTGTAGTTGATGATGAGATCTGCGCACATGTCAGGAGGAATTTTGGTCGACTCCTCTTTGCAGATCATCTCTAAAACATTAAGATTTTGAGACTGACGTTTGGCAACTCGGAGCTTCAACTCCCTCCATAAGTTTTTTAAGGGATTAAGGTCCGGAGACTGGCTAGGCCACTCCATGACCTTAATGTGCTTCTTTTTGAGCCACTCCTTTGTTGCCTTCGTTGTATGTTTTGGGTCTTTGTCTTGCTTAAAGACTCAGCCACAACCCATTTTTAATGTCCTGGTGGAGGGAAGGAGGTTGTCTCTCAGGATTTTATGGTACATGGCTCCATTCATTTTCCCATTGAGGCAGTGAAGTAGTCCTGTGCCCTTAGCAGAGGAACTCCCAAAACATAATATTTTTACCTCCATGCTTGAAAGTGGGGGCAATCTTCTTTGGTTCATAGGCAGCACTTCTCTTCCTCCAAACACTTCTCATCTGACCACAGCACCTTCTCCCAATCACTCACAGAATTATCCAGGTGTTCATTGGCAAACTTCATGCGGGCCTGCATATGAGCCTTCTTGAGCAGGGGGACCTTGCGGGCACCGGAGGATTTTAAACCTTTACGGCGTAATGTGTTAGCATTCTTTTCTTGGTGACTGTGGTCCCAGTTGCCTTGAGATCATTAACAGTGTGTAGTTTTAGGCTGATCTCTCACCATCCTCATGATCAAGGATACCCCACGAGGTGAGATTTTGCTTGGTGCCCCAGATCGGTATCGATTGACAGTCATGTTGTATTTCTTCCATTTTCTTTCTTTTGTACCAACAGTTGTCTCCTTCTCACCCAGTGTCTCACTTATGGTTTTGCAGCCATTCCAGTTTTGTGCAGGTTTATGATCTTGTCCCTGATATCCTTAGGAAGCTTTTTGATCTTGTCCATGTTGTAGAGGTTAGAGACTGACTGATTAATTGAGTTTGTGGAAAGGAGTCTTTAATAAAAGTGACTATGTAAGATGGCTGTCTTTAATGCAGGTGACAAATTGATTAGGAACATCTAACTGGTTTGTAGGAGCCAGAACTTTTAATGGCTGGTGGGGGATCAAATACTGATTTCTCACTGAAAAATGCAAATACATTTATGTAATGTATTCAGTGTGATTTTCTGGATTTTACTTTTGATATTTTATCTCTCAATGTTAAAACTAACCTATCCTTAAAATTATAGACTGTTCATGTCTTTGTCAGTGGGCAAACTTACAAAATCAGCAAGGGATCAAATGCTTATTTCTCCCACTTATTTGTAATCTTTATCTTTAGGCCTTTTAGAGATCATTTCATCTTCAACTTGCTTACCTGTTCACAATAACAGTCATTTTGACCAGAAATTCCCAAACTTTTATATGCTTTATTAAAGGAAAAGGCTCCCTCCACAATCATGGAGTGCAGATACTGTAAATAATAAGTAAAAACATCTGAAACAAAAAGAAAAAAAAATGAAAACTGAAAAAGTACTTTGTCAAAAAATATAAAAATGTGAATAGTTGGTATAACCACAGCCATAGAGACGTATATTATAACACTAATGCACCTAGGATAATTGATGCCCAAAAAGGGAAGAACAGGTTTTGCATATAATGGGCTTTAGGTCACAAAAGAGACTGAAGGACACTTTATGTAGATGACAAAGTGGGATATCATCCAAAATAATCATATGCAATCTGACTGAATTGTAAGTTTTTATGCTCCTAGATGGCACATGTGGTTTGTGGATCCACTGGGCCACTACCGGACTTACCCTTGGGAGGCATACTTAAGCAGCTACTTTGGTGTTTGCTGGAGCCTCTAGTGGTGAGGTCAGACTTCTGCAGCAGGTAGCTGCCAGATACCACTCGGATAAGCTCTTATCCGAAGCTATTCGCTCTTCCCTACTAAAAATAATTATTTCATGATAGATAAAAATAGTCACTGAAATAGACACATGAAAAATGATGAACTAGCCCCATCAACCATTGCCTCTATTAACACAAGTGCTGTCTAATGTAGCAGAGAGGCCTCAGGCTCAAGGGCACTGGTGTGGCTGCCACCTCTGCGGTCCCCAATAGCAATGCCTATATATATATTTATATCCTGACTGTATATACTGTATATATATATATATATATATACAGATATATATATATATATCTATATATCTAGATATATATATCTATATCTATATATATATATAGATATATATATATATATAGATATGTATATATATATATATATATATATGTATATATATATATATATGTATATATATATATATAAATCCCGGAGATATTTTCACTTTTATAATCCCTTCTTCATAAACCGTACAGTACGGCACGGAATAACAGTGGTGACATTTTAAATCTGGACTTCACTATAGAGCAGCAATGTTCCATGTCAATTAGAAACAGTGACCTGGTTTTACTGCTCTGTGTGTGAGGATAAACCAGAGAAGCAAGTGTTGAGTACTTGACATATTCTGAATCATTGAATGTAGAATCTCGGCTTCCTTTTGTTCCCTATCTCCCTCATTTAGTCAGTCACATGAAAACAGTTTGCACTATGAGCTTTTCTTTTCTCCTTTGATGCCAGAGGGTCAAATCTAGGGGAACCCTCAGCAGAGCCAGTTTCATCTTACTTAGGGGATTATAGCTTGTTAGTGGAAAAGAAGTGTGTGTTCTGACAATGAACTTGCCGCACTTCATAATAGTAACAGAGTAGAGTACCATGCACGTTTTTTTTCCGAAAGGAAGTACATTTGCCACTTTTATCAATCACTGCATAACAAAAATTTTTTGCATATTCCTATTCAGAATTCTAAGTAAAATCTTTTTACCATATGGATCTATAAAAAAATCTCTGAATGTCTACAAATGGATGCATTGTCAATAACTCCTACAATATCATTCTATGAATAGTGAAAGTTCTAATCGGCTAAGAAAAGATATGTCTCATTTATGTTGCATGTTTTTTAGATAATGAAAGAAAAAGCCTGCAGTTGGACGCATTTTTTTTATTTGTTGCACTTTAACCTGAGCTCTCTTTATGCAGTTATTGTGTAAGAGTTTCTAAGCCATGTCATGAAGGCTATAGATCAAAATGGCTGAAAAATCCTAAACCTATCTTTGATTTATAATGTTACTGATCCCCAAGACAGCACTAAACAAACAGAAACACTTTTATTCAGACCCTTTCTAAATTATTGACTATTATGGATATTAACTATCTGTTTTAGTCATAAAAATGTCTTCAAAAGGAGATTTGTAGTTAAAATGACTCTGTCAGCTGAATTTGGAGGGAACAATCTTCAGCCATGGAGGCGGGGTTTTTAGGTTTTTGATTCATCCTTTCCTTACACGCTGGCTGCATGCTGGCTGCAATATTGGATTGAAGTTCATTCTCTGCCCTCCATAGTAAAAGCCTGCGCAAAGCAAGATTGCCTTGTGCAGGCATGTACTATGGAGGACAGAGAATGAACTTCAATCCAATATTGCAGCCAGCATGCAGCCAGCGTGTAAGGAAAGGGTGAATCAAACACCTGAAAACCCCGCCTTCATGGCTGAAGATTGTTCCCTCCAAATTCAGGTGACAGTGTCCCTTTAAAATTCTGCGCTGCCGCTAAGATGAATTTCAGGAGAGTAAAGTTGATTCACAATGGTTTTATTCAACGCGTTTCAGGGGTCTCATGCCCCCTTCATCAGGAAATACCACACAGAACATACAGGCATCACAGGTATAAAAAGTTTGGCTAGGTTACAAAAAAAAGGGCACCAACAGGTCAGATGACTCAGTGTCAAAGTTCAATGATGACACACAATTAACAATTCAAATGATTAGGGAGGTATAAACAATGAAAAAAATAATGCAATGACTTCTTTTATATTTCTAGACAATATTTCCAAATTTGAAGCATTTAATTTTATCATAAAAGGAATTGATTTTATATTGAAAAACAATTATTTTACTTTTGACAAATTATTTTATCAGCAAATCAAGGGGACCGCAATGGGCTCGAAGGTAGCGCCTACGTTTGCTAACCTTTTTATGGGGATTTTTGAAGAAATTTTTATTTTTAATGAGAATTGGTGTAAAAATATAATTTTATATAAGAGATTCATTGATGATTTATTTTTTATTTGGGATAACTCCACTAATAATATTGAGAATTTTATCCAGAAAATAAATTTTTATAGTTGGAATCTTTCTTTTACAGTAGTCCATAATAATTTGTCAATCAATTTTTTTGATGTCACCCTTTTTGTTAAAGAAGAAAAGATTTGTAGCAAAACATTTTTTTAAAAAGTAGATACCAATGGTTACATCCATTACAGCAGTGGTCACTACAACAAATGGTTAAATAATATCCCCAGTAACCAATTTAACCATATCACAAAGAACTGCTCATTAGACACAGACTTCAAAGAACAGTCTAATGTTTTAAAGGAAAGGTTTTGTGCCCAGAACTATCCTTCACATTTAATTAAAAACGCCTTCAAAAACTCTATTAAATTAAATCAGGGAACATTATTAGAGCAGAAAGAAAAAAGAGTAACTAATAATAATTATGCACTGAATTTCATAACACAATTCTCCACTGAACACAAGGAAATTCGTAAAATTTTCCACAAGAATTAGCACATACTGCTAAATGATCCTATTTTAAATAGAATTCTTCTGAGAAATCCGGGTATCACATTTCGAAGAGCCCCCACAATTAAGGACTTAATAGCCCCCAGTCGCCTGAGATCTCATACAGGGGCCAATGGGTTTCTCACCAGTAATTCCACCAAAGGAATTTTTAAATGTGGCACAAAAAATTGCTTATGCTGTTCCAGCATAAATCATAAATCTGATTGTATAATTTCCTGCTCCACAAAAGAAAAAATTATGATTCCTTTTTTTCTGAATTGCAATTCTGACTTTGTAATATATGTTATTGAATGTCCCTGCGGTAAACAGTATGTGGGGAGAACTACACAGCACCTACACCTCAGACTGAATTCCCATCGTCACAATATAAAAAAAGGCTTACTCACTCATGGTCTGTCCAGACATTATGCCCTGGTGCATAATAAGGACTTTAAGCTATTAAAAATCAGCCCTATCGATCATATACCTAAGCATGTACCTAATAGATCCATGAAATTAAATAGGAAAGAAGTATATTGGATCTACACATTAGGTAGCCTAAAACCACAAGGCTTAAATGAAATAACTGAGGTTTTCATCTGAATAGTGCACTTTTTTTTTCTTTTTTTAATACTTTTATTTATTTATATATATATATTTAATGAAACTACAAAGGTTTTATCTGAATGCGCAGCCCTCCCCACTTTTTTATGAATTTGATATTTCTATATTTATATTTTTATTTGTATAGCTATGATAGATTTTTTAATCCTTTGTGCTTTGAGCCATTTAAGATTTATATATACATTTATATTTAGGATTATCTTGGAGTTGTTCATTGATATGTTTAGTTGTAATTTCCGCCTTTAATCCATGTAATTCCTTTTTTTATATTTTTTATAAGAAAATCCTTCTTCCTCTGCCCTGTATTGATCAAATTCCTCATGTAGGCATAGTCTGAGTCTGCCTGGGAGAGGAGCGCTTTCACTTCTTTATCCATACAAATTTTACTCTTGGGATTAAATCCTGGGAGATAGAGCTGATTTTGGCAGCTTCACAGGGTGTAATGACCCCTCCCGACAGGAGCACTTATCTCAATCCTCCTTCACTCTTCTGCTGGGTGTCCCTTCTCATGCTGCTGTTCTTTGTGATCACTGAGTGCTGTGTATTCATTCATTCCCCTCCCTTGGCAATGCCATATTGTCTCTTGTTACATATGCTATCTAGCATTGATCCCTGGACGGTGAAGTGTTACTTTCACTTTGTTTCTGCGCTCACTTCGAGCGCTGGTTACCGCTGCTTAAATTGTTACTTTTATGTACGTGACACAATTTTAAACTCACTAATTATAATTTTCGGAATTTTAGATCACCACAAATTACCACAAATTAATCTTTACATATATACAGTTAGGTCCATATATATTTGGACAGGGACAACATTTTTCTAATTTTGGTTATAGACATTACCACAATGAATTTTAAACAAAACGATTCAGATGCAGTTGAAGTTCAAACTTTTAGCTTTCATTTGAGGGTATCCACATTAAAATTGGTTGAAGGGTTTAGGAGTTTCAGCTCCTTAACATGTGCCACCCTGTTTTTAAAGGGACCAAAAGTAATTGGACAATTGATTCCAAGGCTATTTCATGGACAGGTGTGGGCAATCCCTTCGTTATGTCATTCTCAATTAAGCAGATAAAAGGCTTGGAGTTGATTTGAGGTGTGGTGCTTGCATTTGGAACGTTTTGCTGTGAAGTAAACATGTGGTCAAAGGAGCTCTCCATGCAGGTGAAACAAGCCATCCTTAAGCTGCGAAAGCAGAAAAAAAAACATCCGAGAAATTGCTACAATATTAGGAGTGGCAAAATCTACAGTTTGGTACATCCTGAGAAAGAAAGAAAGCACTGGTGAACTCATCAATGCAAAAGACCTGGGCGCCCACGGAAGACAACAGTGGTGGATGATCGCAGAATAATCTCCAGGGTGAAGAGAAACCCCTTCACAACAGCCAACCAAGTGAACAACACACTCCAGGAGGTCGGTGTATCAATATCCAAATCTACCATAAAGAGAAGACTGCATGAAAGTAAATACAGAGGGTTCACTGTAGGGTGCCAGCCACTCATAAGCATCAAGAATAAAAAGGCTAGACTGGACTTTGCTAAAAAACATCTAAAAAGCCAGCACAGTTCTGGAAGAACATTCTTTGGACAGATGAAACCAAGATCAACCTCTACCAGAATGATGGAAAGAGAAAAGTATGGTGAAGGCATGGTACAGCTCATGATCCAAAGCATACCACATTATCTGTAAAACACGGCGGAGGCAGTGTGATGGCTTGGACATGCATGGCTGCCAGGGGCACTGGGTCACTAGTGTTTATTGATGATGTGACACAGGACAGAAGCAGCCGCATGAATTCTGAGGTATTCAGAGACATACTGTGCGCTCAGATCCAGCCAAATGCAGCCAAACTGATTGGTCGTCATTTCATACTACAGATGGACAATGACCCAAAACATAAAGCCAAAGCAACCCAGGAGTTTATTAAAGCAAAGAAGTGGAATATTCTTGAATGGCCAAGTCAGTCACCTGATCTCAACCAAATTGAGCACGCATTTCACTTGTTAAAGACTAAACTTCAGACAGAAAGGCCCACAAACAAACAGCAACTGAAAACCACCGCAGTGAAGGCCTGGCAGAGCATCAAAAAGGAGGAAACACAGCGTCTGGTGATGTCCATGAGTTCAAGACTTCAGGCAGTCATTGCCAACAAAGGGTTTTCAACCAAGTACTAAAACTGAACATTTTATTTACAATTATTGAATCTGTCCAAATACTTTTGATCCCTTTAAAAACAGGGTGGCATATGTTAAGGAGCTAAAACTCCTAAACCCTTCATCCAATTTTAATGTGGATACCCTCAAATGAAAGCTGAAAGTCTGAACTTCAACTGCATCTGAATTGTTTTGTTTAAAATTCATTGTGGTAATGTCAATAACCAAAATGAGAAAAATGTTGTCTCTGTCCAAATATATATGGACCTAACTGTAGTTATATTTTTTAATGTAAAATAATAAAACATGATTTTATTCCACATTCAATGTAAAGATTCCAATGGATTTTCGATAAGAATGAGCAGCTTGTTGATTCCACACGGTAGTTCATCTGTAAGGCATTTGCTTCTGAACTGGAGTAATTCCTTTTCTTACAGGTTCTTGTCCATTTAAGTAGAGATTATTTTTTTTTTCTTAAATGCTTCAAATTTGGAAATATTGTCTAGAAATATAAAAGAAGTCATTGCATTATTTTTTTCATTGTATATACCTCCCTAATCGTTTGAATTGTTAATTGTGTGTCATCATTGAACTTTGACACTGGGTCATCTGACCTGTTGGTGCCCTTTTTTTTGTAACCTAGCAAAACTATTTATACCTGTGATGCCTGTATGTTCTGTGTGGTATTTCCTGATGAAGGGGGCATGAGACCCCGGAAACACGTTGAATAAAACCACTGTGAATCAACTTTACTCTCCTGAAATTCATCTTCAGCGCAGAATTTTAACTACAAATCTCCTTTTGAAGACATTATTTTCTCTGGTCGGTGAAGACCTGTGGATCTGCAGCAGCCGCTATCTATATGCTCTAATCTCATCCTAACCAGGTGAGCAAATTTTGGAATATATTAGCCTCTTTGTAACGTGGATAAGACCCTATTGCGCTCTTTGTCTCCCCATTGTTTTACAATAGTTACCTACTAGCAGGATCTGGAAAATCCTTCTGGCTCAAGACTTTACAGCAGCAGAGGGTTCGTTACATTCTCATCTCCTTCTACTATGGAATACTTTCAAAATCGCTTGGCTTCTATAGAACGCCTAATTAAACAGACAATTGGTTTTGTTGAACCCAGCTCCACTGCGGAACTAAATCAACAAGTATTCTCTGATGAAGAAACAAAACATCTCCAAAAAATCTTTTACAATTTTAAAGAAGCACTTAAAGAAGAACTCCATTTTAATCTGGAAGCCCAGTTTCTTGATATCTATTTGAGGGAAAATATTTGCCCTAGGGGGCTTAGAATAACACATGACTCTCCCTTTCCTGGGGATTCGGCGTTTACAAGTGACTGGAATAATATTTTAAATAATTGCATGACAGAGATGTTGACATGTCTTTTTAAAAAGAGATCTCAACGGTGTGATATAGCAACAAATACCATATATACTCGAGTATAAGCCGAGATTTTCAGCCCAAATTTTTGGGCTGAAAGTGCCCTTCTCGGCTTATACTCGAGTCAAGGTGGGTGGCAGGGTCGGCGGGTGAGGGCGCTGAGGCATACTTACCTAGTCCTGGCGATCCTGGCGCTCCCCCTGCCGTCCCACGGTCTTCTGTGCTGCAGCGTCTTCCCCTCTTCAGCGGTCACGTGGGACCGCTCATTAAAAAAATGAATAGGTGGCTCCACCTCTCATAGGGGTGGAGCCGCGTATTCATTTCTCTAATCAGCGGTGCCCGTGACCGCTGATAGAGAAAGAGGCTGTGGCACCGAAGACCAGGCAGAGGGAGCGTCAGGATCGCTGGGACTAGGTAAGTATTTTACATTCACCTGTCCGCGTTCCAGCCGCCGGGCGTCGCTCCATCATCCCGGCGCCTCCATCTTCCCGGCGTCTGCACTCTGACTGTTCAGGTCAGAGGGTGCGATGACGCATATTAGTGTGCGCGGCGCCCTCTGCCTGATCAGTCAGAGCAGAGACGCCGGGAAGATGGAGGCGCCGGGACCGGACGCTGGGAGCTGCAAGCAAGAGAGGTGAGTATGTGTTTTTTTTTTTTTATTGCAGCAGCAGCGACAATGGCAGAGCATCTATGGGGAAATATGAACGGTGCAGAGCACTATATAGGGCACAGCTATGGGGCACAATGAACGGTGCAGAGCACTGTATATGGGGCACAGCTATAGGGCAATAATGAACGGTGCAGAGCACTGTATATGGGGCACAGCTATGGGGCACAATGAACGGTGCAGAGCACTGTATATGGGGCACAGCTATGGGGCACAATGAACGGTGCAGAGCACTGTATATGGGGCACAGCTATGGGGCACAATGAACGGTGCAGAGCACTGTATATGAGGCACAGCTATGGGGCACAATGAACGGTGCAGAGCACTATCTGGGGCACAGATATGGGTCACAATGAACGGTGCAGAGCACTGTATGGAGCACAGCTATGGGACAAAATGAACGGTGCAGAGCATTGTATATGGGGCACAGATATGGGGCAATAATGAACGGTGCCGAGCACAGTATGGGGCACAGCTATGGGACAAAATGAACGGTGCAGAGCACTATACGGGGCACAGCTATGGGACAAAATGAACGGTGCAGAGCACTATATGGCACAGCTATGGGGAAATAATGATCTATTTTTATTTTTGAATTTCACCGGTAAATGCTGCATTTCCACCCTAGGCTTATACTCGAGTCAATAAGTTTTCCCAGTTTTTTGTGGCAAAATTAGGGGGGTCGGCTTATACTCGGGTCGGCTTATACTCGAGTATATACGGTAAGATCAGACAAATTCATAATGATCATTTACCGTTTTTAGCACACCCTGAATATAAGAAAATAAACTCTAATGTCACGACATTTATAATGCAGCTAGAAAATGATACTATAACGAGAAAATCAAAAAAATTACAGAGGGACAGGGAAGACTATAAACTGAAAATTAATACCAAAAATAAAAATATAAATGTTAACAATACAAACACACCTACTATAGAGAATCCTGTTTCATGTAAGTCCACTACAAAGCAGCTGGACACTGATCCTCATATAGAACGATCCCTCTCAGTCAAGACTCACACTACAAACGTCAATAATAATTCTATCTCCAGTATCCCTCCAGACAATATGAGCACCCCCAAAATCTCTTCTAAAATGCTTAATAAGAGTTTTCTTAATCACTCCCAAACCCTGCTTGAGGCTAGGGAACATCTTGAAAAAATCAAAATACAGATTAACCAAATAAATGGGGATAAGGAAAAAGAAAAAGTGGAAATTCCCTCTACCTCCAAAAGATCCTTTCCACACGAAAAAGGGGTGACACCTCTTTTCCTGACTCTTCCCCCCTTTTCCTATCTCATTGCTAGATCTATCTATACATGACACAACAACAAGCATGCTTATACCTTCACAGCCCTCTAATACCATTATGCCTGGTAAACCTAATATTCCAAAAACTGATGTGAGCATAACCCCACAAATTGGTAATACCTTTATACTTGACAACTCAAATGCTTCCAATAATGGTACTGTTCCTTTTTTACCCCGTGCTTTGAAAAACACACCACAATTAAATCAGCTCTTTCTTCCAAAAAACGGAAAAAGAAAAAATGCTATAGAGGAACAAGAGGTGGGAGAAAAAAGAGAGGGAAAAGAATACCCTAGTAAGTAATGATGAAGGCTGTACTTCTAATAATATTTTTAATTTATCAGAATATATTCTAACTACGAACGAAACAGCTCTTCTCTCCAAAGGATTATCCTTTTGTCCCAATAATTAATCTAAGGGTACCGTCACACTATAACATTTCGATCGCTACGACGGTACGATTCGTGACGTTCCAGCGATATCGTTACGATATCGCTGTGTCTGACACGCAGCAGCGATCAGGGATCCTGCTGAGAATCGTACGTCGTAGCAGATCGTATGGAACTTTCTTTCATCGCTGGATCTCCCGCTGTCATCGCTAGATCGGTGTGTGTGACACCAATCTAGCGATCTAGCGATGCGATCCAGCGATGCGTTCGCTTGTAACCAGGGTAAACATCGGGTAACTAAGCGCAGGACCTCGCTTAGTTACCCGATGTTTACCCTGGTTACAAGCGTTAAACTAAAAAAAAACAAACAGCACATACTTACATTCTGGTGTCCGTCAGGTCCTTTGCCGTCTCTGCTTCCCGCACTGTGACTGCCGGCCGTAAAGTGAAAGCAGACCACAGCGGCTGTGCTTTCACTTTCACTTTACGGCCGGCAGTCACTGAGTGCGGGAAGCAGACTGCAAGGGACCTGACGGACACCAGAATGTAAGTATGTGCTGTTTTTTTTTTTTTAGTTTAACGCTTGTAACCAGGGTAAACATCGGGTAACTAAGCGCGGTCCTGCGCTTAGTTACCCGATGTTTACCCTGGTTACCCAGGGACCTCGGCATCGTTGGTCGCTGGAGAGCTGTCTGTGTGACAGCTCCCCAGCGACCACACTACGATTTACCTACGATCACGGCCAGGTCATATCGCTGGTCGTGATCGTAGGTAAATCGTATAGTGTGACGGTACCCTAAGGACTTTGACCTCTTTCTGGACTTACAGATTTTTATTAGAAAGCTAACCCTGAAAAGACACTTTGCTAAAGACACCAAAACTAATTCCTCAGGTGTTGAAGAAGGCGCCCATGGTGCTTTAGATGTTTTTCACCTAGATGTACCATCTAAATCTAATTTTTATCCATTAGACGATAAAAGCCACCAAATTAATGCCTTTAATGATATTGTACTAAAAGAATTTGAGAAAATTACACGTGGTGCTGTCAGCAATAAAAAGATGAAATCTAATCTTAATTTGCAAGAGAAACAAGCATTGAAAGCACTTTCACTTAATAATTTGATTGTGATTAGACCAGCCGACAAAGGTGGAGGGATAGTAATTCAGAACCGATGCGACTATATCAATGAAGCTAATAGGATTTTATCTGACACTGATTATTATGTAAAAAGCTCATTGAGTAACTACTCCAACTCTATTAAAGCCTATAATGCTCTTATCGCTGAAGGGATTTTACAGAATATCTTTACCAGTAAGGAGAAGAATTTTTTAACTATTAAGAACCCCAGTATCCCTTTTTTTTTACCACCTGCCAAAAGTGCACAAAAGTCTTCATAATCCCCCTGGCAGACCGATAATTGCAGGTATCAATTCTCTAACCTCAAATTTAGCCCACTATATTGACAGGATAATGTTACCGCATGTGTTTAATCTAAAAAGTCACCTCAGAGACTCAACCCATCTATTGTACTTACTGCAAGAGGTCACTTGGAAACCGCATTATGTATTTATTACTAGGGTTGAGCGAAACGGGTCGAAATTGTTCAAAAGTCGCCGACTTTTGGCAAGGTCGGGTTTCATGAAACCCGACCCGACCCCAGTGGGGGGTCGGCCATGAAGTCGGCGATCTTTTGAATCTGGAATCGGAATTCCGATCCCGATTCCCGATATGTTTAAGATATCGGGAATTGGTATCGGAATTCAGATTAAAGTGTAAAATATAGAATTAAAATAAAAAATATTGCAATACTTACCCTCTGACGCGCCCTGGTACTAACCGGCAGCCTTCCTCCTTCGAATCCGCGCTTCTAGGACCTTGCCGTGACGTCGCGGTGACGTCGCGGCTTGTGATTGGCCGCGCGGCCGCCCATGTGACCGCTCGCGCGGCCAATCACAAGTATATACCTAATAGGAATATACTCACCCTCGGAAGCGCCCTGCTTCCTTCCGACAGCCTTCCTTCCTAAGAATCAGCCCTTCCAGGACCTTCGGTGACGTCGCGGGTGACGTCGCGGCTTGTGATTGGCCGCGCGAGCGGTCACATGGGCGGCCGCGCGGCCAATCACAAGCCGCGACGTCACCGCGACGTCACGGCAAGGTCCTAGAAGCGCGGATTCGAAGGAGGAAGGCTGCCGGTTAGTACCAGGGCGCGTCAGAGGGTAAGTATTGCAATATTTTTTATTTTAATTCTATATTTTACACTTAAATATGGATCCCAGGGCCTGAAGGAGAGTTTCCGCTCCTTCAGACCCTGGGAACCATGGAAACCCAATGCACTGCATTGGGTTTCGAGTTTCGGCCGACCCCGACCCCGACTTTTTTATAGGATCGGCCGATTTCACTCGACCCGACTTTTCCAAAAGTCGGGTTTCGTGAAACCCGACCCGATCCTATAAAAGTGAAGGTCGCTCAACCCTATTTATTACTATGGACGGAACTGCACTTTACTGTAATATTGCACATGATGTTGGCACAAATTTTATCAATTTTTAAAATCTGATAATAGGCTTTCTTTGGGACAAAAGGATTTTTTCATAAAAGGAATTGATTTTTTATTGAAAAACAATTATTTTACTTTTCACAAATTATTTTATCAGCAAATCAAGGGGACCGCAATGGGCTCAAAGGTAGCGCCTACGTTTGCTAACCTTTTTATGGGGATTTTTGAAGAAATTTTTATTTTTAATGAGAATTGGTGTAAAAATATAGTTTTATATAAGAGATTCATTGATGATTTATTTTTTATCTGGGATAACTCCACTAATAATATTGAAAATTGTATCGAGACAATAAATTTTAATAGTTGGAATCTTTCTTTTACAGTAGTCCATAATAATTTGTCAATCAATTTTTTAGATGTCACCCTTTTTGTTAAAGAAGAAAAGATTTGTAGCAAAACATTTTTTTAAAAAGTAGATACCAATGGTTACATCCATTACAGCAGTGGTCACTACAACAAATGGTTAAATAATATCCCCAGTGACCAATTTAACCGTATCAGAAAGAACTGTTCATTAGACACAGACTTCAAAGAACAGTCTAATGTTTTAAAGAAAAGATTTTGTGCCCAGAACTATCCTTCACATTTAATTAAAAACGCCTTCAAAAACTCTATTAAATTAAATCAGGGAACATTATAAAGCCCCCGTCACACATAGCGAGATCGCTAGCGAGATCGCTGCTGAGTCACAAGTTTTGTGACGCAACAGCGACCTCAGTAGCGATCTCTCTATGTGTGACACATAGCAGTGACCAGGCCCCTGCTGTGAGATCGCTGGTCGTGTCGGAATGGCCTGGACCATTTTTTGATCGTTGAGGTCCCGCTGGGTAGCACACATCGCTGTGTTTGACACCTTACCAACGACCTCGTTGACAGGACGTCCCATTGACTCATCATGAAATAGCATCGTTGTACAGGTCGCTACGGGTCGCTACAGGTCGCGGCATCGCTGCTGCGTCGTTGGGGAGATCGCACTGTGTGACATCTCACCAGCGACCACATAGCGACGCAGCAACGATCCCTGACAGGTCGTATCGTTGTCGGGATCGCTTAAGCGTCGCTATGTGTGACGGGGCCTTTAGAGCAGAAAGAAAAAAGAGTAACTAATAATAATTATGCACTGAATTTCATAACACAATTCTCCACTGAACACAAGGAAATTCGTAAAATTTTCCACAAGAATTGGCACATACTGCTAAATGATCCTATTTTAAATAGAATTCTTCCGAGAAATCCGGGGATCACATTTCGAAGAGCCCCCACAATTAAGGACTTAATAGCCCCCAGTCGCCTGAGATCTCATACAGGGGCCAATGGGTTTCTCACCAATAATTCCACCAAAGGAATTTTTAAATGTGGCACAAAAAATTGCTTATGCTGTTCCAGCATAAATCATAAATCTGATTGTATAATTTCCTGCTCCACAAAAGAAAAATGTATGATTCCTTTTTTTCTGAATTGCAATTCTGACTTTGTAATATATATTATTGAATGTCCCTGCGGTAAACAGTATGTGGGGAGAACTACACAGCCCCTACACCTCAGACTGAATTCCCATCGTCACAATATAAAAAAAGCTTACTCACTTATGGTCTGGATACACACGATGAGAGCATTATACTGCCTCTGTACAAATCCCCAGTTAGACCGCACACGTATAAGTGTATAAGGGGACAATACAAATATCTCGCTGAGGATCTGTTTATACCAAGGAAGGTGACGGGCACAAGGGGGCATTCTTTGCGTCTGGAGGATAGAAGGTTTTTCCACCAACATAGAAGAGGATTCTTTACTGTTAGGGCGGTGAGAATCTGGAATTGCTTGTCTGAGGAGGTGGTGATGGTGAACTCAGTCGAGGGGTTCAAGAGAGGCCTGGATGTCTTCCTGGAGCAGAACAATATTGTATCATACAATTATTAGGTTCTGTAGAAGGACGTAGATCTGGGGATTTATTATGATGGAATATAGGCTGAACTGGATGGACAAATGTCTTTTTTCGGCCTTACTAACTTTGTTACTATGTTACTATGTTACATTATGCCCTGGTGCATAATAAGTACTTTAAACTTTTAAAAATCAGCCCTATCGATCATATACCTAAGCATGTACCTAAAAGATCCATGAAATTAAATAGGAAAGAAGTATATTGGATCTACACATTAGGTAGCCTAAAACCACAAGGCTTTAATGAAATAACTGAGGTTTTCATCTGAATAGTGCACTTTTTTTTTCCTTTTTTTAATACTTTTATTTATTTATATATATATATTTAATGAAACTACAAAGGTTTTATCTGAATGCGCAGCCCTCCCCACTTTTTTATGAATTTGATATTTCTATATTTATATTTTTATTTGTATAGCTATGATAGATTTTTTAATCCTTTGTGCTTTGAGCCATTTAAGATTTATATATACATTTATATTTAGGATTATCTTGGAGTTGTTCATTGATATGTTTAGTTGTAATTTCCGCCTTTAATCCATGTAATTCCTTTTTTTTATATTTTTTATAAGAAAATTCTTCTTCCTCTGCCCTGTATTGATCAAATTCCTCATGTAGGCATAGTCTGAGTCTGCCTGGGAGAGGAGCGCTTTCACTTCTTTATCCATACAAATTTTACTCTTGGGATTAAATCCTGGGAGATAGAGCTGATTTTGGCAGCTTCACAGGGTGTAATGACCCCTCCCGACAGGAGCACTTATCTCAATCCTCCTTCACTCTGCTGCTGGGTGTCCCTTCTCATGCTGCTGTTCTTTGTGATCACTGAGTGCTGTGTATTCATTCATTCCCCTCTCTTGGCAATGCCATATTGTCTCTTGTTACATATGATATCTAGCATTGATCCCTGACGGTGAAGTGTTACTTTCACTTTGTTTCTGCGCTCACTTCGAGCGCTGGTTACCGCTACTTAAATTGTTACTTTTATGTACGTGACACAATTTTAACCCCTTAGCGACCGCCGATACGCCTTTTAACGGCGGCCGCTAAGGGTAAAAAGTAAATAGCGCCCCTCAGAGTCGGATTTTCTCCGAGACCCCAGAGAACATGATTCGGGGTTTTTTTTTACCGACCCCGCATTTGCGATCGCCGGTAATTAACCGTTTACCGGCGATCGCAAAAAAAAAAAACGCAATCTCTTTTTAATTTCTCTGTCCTCCGATGTGATCGTACATCAGAGGACAGAGAAAAGGGGTCCCAGATAGCCCCCTGATACTCACCTATCTCCCCCGGTGCTCCTCGTGGCTCCCGGTGGGCGCCACCATCTTCAAAATGGCGGGCGCATGCGCAGTGCGCCCGCCGGCTGGCACCAGGAGAATCTTTAGGGCCTTGGCTGCCGGGGGTAGCCAAGACCCCAAAGAACATGATCGGGGTCGGTTTTACCGACCCCTGTTTTGCGATCGCCGGTAATTAACTGTTTACCGACGACCGCAAAAAAAAAATCTAAGTGTAATTCTCTGTCCTCTGATGTGATCGCACATCAGAGGACAGAGAAATAGGGGGATTCGGGGACCCTATAATACTTACCGGTGTCCCTGGATCCTCCTGCTGCTCCTCCTGGCTGCCGGGGAAAAGAAAATGGCGGGTGCATGCGCAGTGCGCCCGCCATCTATCGCCATCTGCCGGCCGACAGGAGAAGAGCAGTTGGGGCTAAAATTAGGGTTAGGGCTAGGGTTAGGGTTAGGGTTAGGGCTAGGGTTAGGGTTAGGGTTAGGGCTAGAGTTAGGGTTAGGGCTAGGGTTAGGGTTAGGGCTAGGGTTAGGGCTAGGGTTAGGGTTGGGGCTAAATTTAGGGTTAGGGTTGGGGCTAAATTCAGGGTTAGGGTTCTTTCACACTTACGTCGGTACGGGGCCGTCGCATTGCGGGGGCCCGACATACCGATGCACGTTGTGAAAATTGTGCACAACGTGGGCAGCGGATGTAGTTTTTCAACGCATCCGCTGCCCAATCTATGTCCTGGGGAGGAGGGGGCGGAGTTACGGCCACGCATGCGTGGTCAGAAATGGCGGACGCAACGTAAAAAAAATGTTACATTGAATGTTTTTTTGTGCCGACGGTCCGCCAAAACACAACTGTTCCAGTGCACAACGGACGTGACGTGTGGCCATCCATCACGATCTGTCGGCAATACAAGTCTATGGGCAAAAAAAACGCTTCCTGCGGGCACATTTGCAGGATCCGTTTTTTGTCCAAAACGACGGATTGCGACGGATGCCAAACGACGCAAGTGTGAAAGTAGCCTTAGGGCTAGGGTTATGGTTGGGGCTAAAGCTAGGGCTAGGGTTGGGGCTAAAGTTAGGGTTCGATTAGGGGTTAGTGTTTGGATTAGAGTTGGTATTAGGGTTAGGGTTTGGATTAGGGTTGGTATTAGGGTTAGGGTTGGCATTAGGGTTACGATTGGAATTAGGGTTAGGTTTGGGATTAGGGTTAAGGTTAGGGTTGTGATTAGGGGTGTATTGGGATTAGGGTTAGGTTTGAGGTTAGGGTTGAGATTAGGATTAGGGGTATGTTGGATTTAGGGTTTTGATTAGGGTTATGGTTAGGGTTGACATTAGGGTTGTTTTGGGGTAAGGGTTGTGATTATCTCTAGGGTTAGTGATTAGGATTATGGATCGGATTGGGATTAGGGTTAGGGGTGTGTTGGGGTTAGGGTTGGAGCTAGAAATGGGGGGTTTCCACTGGTAACATCAGGGGGTCTCCAAACACGACAGCCAATTTTGCGCTCAAAAAGTCAAATGGTGATCCCTCCCTTCTGAGCTCTGCCGTGCGCCCAAACAGTGGGTTACCCCGACATATGGGGCATCAGCGTACTCGGGATAAATTGGACACGACTCTGCATTCTAAACTTCTGTGAAGCACTTGGGCATTCAAAGTTCTCACCACACATCTAGATAAGTTCCTTGGGGGGTCTAGGTAACAAAATGGGGTCACTTGTGGGGGGTTACTACTGTTTAGGTACATCAGGGGCTCTGCAAACGCAACATAACGCCCACAGACCATTCTATCTAAGTCTGCATTCCAAAACAGCGCTCCTTCCCTTCCGAGCTCTGCCGTGCGCCCAAACAGTGGTTTACCCCCACATATGGGGCATCAGCATGCTCGGGAAAAAATTGGACAACAACTTTTCGGGTCCAATTTTTCCTGTTACCCTTGTGAAAATAAAAACTTGGGGGCTACAAAATCTTTTTTGTGGAAAAAAAAATATTTTTTATTTTCACGACTCTGCATTCTAAACTTCTCACCACACATCTAGATAAGTTCCTTGGTGGGTCTAGTTTCCAAAATGGGGTCACTTGTGGGGGGTTTCCACTGTTTAGGCAATCTCAATTCCAGACAATTCTACATTGACAAAGTGAAACGGCACTCCTTCTCTTCCAAGTTCTGCGGTGCGCCCAAACAGTGGTTTACCCCACATATTGGGTATCGACGTACTCAGGAGAAATTGCACCACAACTTTTGTGGTCTAATTTCTCCTGTTACCCTTGTGAAAATAAAAATTTGGGGGCAAAAAAATCATTTTTGTAGAAAAAATGCGATTTTTTATTTTCACGGCTCAATTTATAAACTTCTGTGAAGCACATGGGGGTTCAAAGTGCTCACCACACATCTAGATAAGTTCCTTAAGGGGTCTAGTTTCCAAAATGGTGTCACTTGTGGGGGGTTTCCACTGTTTAGGCACATCAGGGGCTCTCCAAACGCGACACGGCGTCCGATCTCAATTCCAGACAATTCTACATTGACAAAGTGAAACGGCACTCCTTCTCTTCCAAGCTCTGCGGTGCGCCCAAACAGTGGTTTACCCCCACATATTGGGTATCAACGTACTCAGGAGAAATTGCACTACAACTTTTGTGGTCTAATTTCTCCTGTTACCCTTGTGAAAATAAAAATTTGGGGGCAAAAATATAATTTTTGTAGAAAAAATGCGATTTTTTATTTTCACGGCTCAACGTTATAAACTTCTGTGAAGCACATGGGGGTTCAAAGTGCTCACCACACATCTAGATAAGTTCCTTAAGGGGTCTAGTTTCCAAAATGGTGTCACCTGTGGGGGTTTCCACTGTTTAGGCACATCAGGGGCTCTCCAAACGCGACATGGCGTCCAATCTCAATTCCTGCCAATTCTACATTGAAAAAGTAAAACGGCGCTCCTTCACTTCCAAGCTCTGCGGTGCGCCCAAACAGTGGTTTACCCTCACATATGGGGTATCGACATATTCAGGAGAAATCGCACAACAACATTTTTTGGTCTAATTTCTCCTGTTACCCTTGTGAAAATAAGAATTTGTGGGCGAAAAGATCATTTTTGTGTAAACAAATGCGATTTTTTATTTTCACGGCTCTACGTTATAAACTTCTGTGAAGCTCTTGGGGGTTCAAAGTGCTCACCACACATCTAGATAAGTTCCTTAAGGGTCTAGTTTACAAAATGGTGTCACTTGTGGGGGGTTTCCACTGTTTAGGCACATCAGGGGCTCTCCAAACGTGACATGGCGTCCGATCTCAATTCCAGCCAATTCTGCATTGAAAAAGTCAAACGTCGCTCCTTCACTTCCAAGTTCTGCGGTGCGCCCAAAAAGTGGTTTACCCCCACATATGGGGTATTGGCGTATTCAGGAGAAATTGCATAACAAAATTTATGGTTACATTTCTGTTTTTACACTTGTGAAAATAAAAAAAATGGTTCTGAATTAAAATGTTTGCAAAAAAAAGTTAAATGTTCATTTTTTCCTTCCACATTGTTTCAGCTCCTGTGAAGCACGTAAAGGGTTAATAAACTTTTTGAATGTGGTTTTGAGAACCTTGAGGGGTGTAGTTTTTAGAATGGTGTCACACTTCATTATTTTCTATCATATAGACCCCTCAAAATGACTTCAAATGTGATGTGGTCCCTAAAAAAAGGTGTTGTAAAAATGAGAAATTGCTGGTCAACTTTTAACCCTTATAACTCCCTAACCAAAAAAAAATTTGGTTCCAAAATTGTGCTGATGTAAAGTAGACATGTGGGAAATGTTACTTATTAAGTATTTTTTGTGACATATCTCTGTGATTTAATTGCATAAAAATTCAAAGTTGGAAAATTGCGAAATTTTCTAAATTTTCGCCAAATTTCTGTGTTTTTCACAAATAAACGAAGGTAATATCAAAGAAATTTTACCACTATCATGAAGTACAATATGTCACGAGAAAACAATGTCAGAATCACCAGGATCCGTTGAAGCGTTCCAGAGTTATAACCTCATAAAGGGACAGTGGTCAGAATTGTAAAAATTGGCCTGGTCATTGACGTGCAAACCACCCTTGGGGGTAATGGGGTTAAATAAAACATATCCTCAGTATCTACTGAAACTACAGCCCTGTTGCTCCCGCCAATTTATTGTCTGCTGAGGTCACAACCTGTATACCTCACATGGCGTCTGCAATCGGTCACTAGCATCAGTGTTCATTTCCTCTACTCATATCACCTTCAAAGGCCATCAGTCTCCCTAACAAAAAAAATTTTGTTTCCAAAATTGTGCTGATGTAAAGTAGACATGTGGGAAATGTTATTTATTAACTATTTTTTGTGACATACCGTATATACTCGAGTATAAGCCGACCCGAGTATAAGCCGACCCCCCTAATTTTGCCACAAAAAACTGGGAAAACTTATTGACTCGAGTATAAGCCTAGGGTAGAAAATGCAGCAGCTACCGGTGAATTTCAAAAATAAAAATAGATGCTCCATACCGTTCATTATTGCCCCATAGATGCTCCATATACAACTGTGCTATATAGAATGCTCTGCACCGTTGATTATGGCCCCATAGATGCTCCTTATAATGCTGTGCCATATATAATGCTCTGCACCTTTGATTATGGCCCCATAAATGCTCCTTATATTGTTGTGCCATATATGCTCTGCACCTTTGATTATGGCCCCATAGATGCTCCTTATAATGTTGTGCCATATATGCTCTGCACCTTTGATTATGGCCCCATAAATGCTCCTTAGAATGCTGTGCCCCATATATGCTCTGCACCTTTGATTATGGCCCCATAGGTGCTCCTTAGAATGCTGTGCCATATATGCTCTGCACCTTTGATTATGGCCCCATAAATGCTCCTTAGAATGCTGTGCCCCATATATGCTCTGCACCTTTGATTATGGCCCCATAGGTGCTCCTTAGAATGCTGTGCCATATATGCTCTGCACCTTTGATTATGGCCCCATAGGTGCTCCTTAGAATGCTGTGCCCCATATATGCTCTGCACCTTTGATTATGGCCCCATAGGTGCTCCTTAGAATGCTGTGCCCCATATATGCTCTGCACCTTTATGGCCCCATAGGTGCTCCTTAGAATGCTGTGCCCCATATATGCTCTGCACCTTTGATTATGGCCCCATAGATGCTCCTTAGAATGCTGCCCCATATATTCTCTACACCTTTCATTGTGGCCCCATAGGTGCTCCTTAGAATGCTGCTGGTGCTGCCATAAAAAAAAAAAAAATCACATACTCACCTCTCTTCTCAGAACGCCGGCGCTTTCAATAATTACCTGCTCCTCGTGCGGTTCCGTCTCCAGCACTGACGCTCAGCAGAGGGCGCGCACTGACTACGTCACAGCGCCCTCTAACCTGAGCGTCACTGCTAGAGGACGCTGCAGACGGAGCCGTACCGGAGCGAGGAGCAGGTAATTATAGCGCTGCGCTCCCCTTACCTGCTGCGGCGCGGTCCCTGCAGTCCCTGGCTTCTCCGGCGCTGCAGCTTCTTCCTGTAATTGAGCGGTCACATGGCACCGATCATTTACAGCAATGAATATGCGGCTCCTCCCCTATGGGGGTGGAGCCGCTTATTCATTTCTGTAATGAGCGGTGCCATGTGACCGCTCAGTACAGGAAGAATCTGCAGTGCCGGAGAAGCCAGGGACTGCAGGGACCGCGCCGCAGCAGGTAAGTATGATTACACGGCTCCCGCTCTCCCTCCCCTGCTGACACCCGGGTATATGACTCGAGTATAAGCCGAGAGGGGGACTTTCAACCCAAAAAAATGGGCTGAAAATCTCGGCTTATACTCGAGTATATACGGTATCTCTCTTTTTTAAGGGCATAAAAATACAAAGTTTGAAAATTGCAAAATTTAAAAAATTTACGCCATATTTCCGTTTTTTTCATAAATAATCACAAGTAATATCGAAGAAATGTTGCCACTAACATGAAGTACAATATATCATGAAAAAACAATCTCAGAATCAGCGGGATCCGTTGAAGCGTTCCAGAGTTATAACCTCATAAAGTTACAGTGGTCAGAATTGCAAAAATTGGCTCGGTCATTAAGTACCAAATTGGCTCTGTCACTAAGGGGTTAAAATCACTAATTATAATTTTTGGAATTTTAGATCACCACAAACTACCACAAATTAATCTTTATATATATATATAGTTATATTTTTTTATTTATAAAATAATAAAACATGATTTTATTCCCCATTCAATGTAAAGATTCCAATGGATTTTCGATAAGAATAAGCAGCTTGTTGATTCCACACGGTAGTTCATCTGTAAGGCATTTGCTTCTGAACTGGAGTAATTCCTTTTCTTACAGGTTCTTGTCCAATTAAGTAGAGATCGTTTTTTTTTTTCTTAAATGCTTCAAATTTGGAAATATTGTCTAGAAATATAAAAGAAGTCATTGCATTATTTTTTCATTGTATATACCTCCCTAATTGTTTGAATTGTTAATTGTGTGTCATCATTGAACTTTGACACTGAGTCATCTAACCTGTTGGTGCCCTTTTTTTGTAACCTAGCAAAACTATTTATACCTGTGATGCCTGTATGTTCTGTGTAGTATTTCCTGATGAAGGGGGCATGAGACCCCTGAAACGCGTTGAATAAAACACTGTGAATCAACTTTACTCTCCTGAAATTCATCTTAGCGGCAGCGCAGAATTTTAACTGCAAATCTCCTTTTGAAGACATTATTTTCTCTGGTCGGTGAAGACCTGTGGATCTGCAGCAGCCGCTATCTATACGCTCTAATCTCATCCTAACCAGGTGAGCAAATTTTGGTATATATTCTCCTCTTTGTAACGTGGATAAGACCCTATTGCGCTCTTTGTCTCCCCATTGTTTTACATTAGTCATAAAAATGGCAGAACACTGCTGCAAACAAGATTGGTAAATGTTTAGAAAACTGATCTAAGTGCCCTAAAACCACAGTCTAACCAAAATCGGTAATATAAATCAAAGACTGTGAACAAATTTCAATGATTTCTTTTATTTGTTTATTTACAAAATTAAGTATTTTTCTTAAATAGTATTTGTTTAATAAAGGGAACCTGTCAGTTGATTCAGACATATTTTTTTCTAAACTCTCCGGCTGCCAGAGCTGAGAGGTTCCCTTTAAAGTCCTACCATTTACTGATATAGTCTGCACAAATCTTTCACATAGCTGATTGTCCTGCAGATCTTGCAACAAACGGCTCCTTTTCTTGCTGCCTCTTTCTTCTCTCCGTCTTACTTTTCTCACTGTTAATACTTTAGGCCAGTGTTCCCCAACTCCGGTCCTCAAGAGCCACCAACAGGTCATGTTTTCAGGATTTCCTTAGTATTGCACAGGTGATAATTGCATCACCTGCACAGGCAATAATTCCATCACCTGTGCAATACTAAGGAAATCCTGAAAACATGACCTGTTGGTGGCTCTTGAGTACCGGAGTTGGGGAACACCGCCTTAGGTCATGTTCACATTTTCAGTGTTTTGTCAGTGTTTTACCTCAGTATTTGTAAGTCAAAACCAGGAATGGATGAAAAAAGTAGAAGTGGTAACGTGTTTCTATTACACTTTTCCTCTGATTGTTCCACTCCTGATTCTTGCTTACAAATACTGATATAATATACTGACCACATACTCAACGTGTGAACATGGTCTTAGCTAAATGTTTGGCATGTTGTAGATATGAGCATACCGGGCAAAATTCTTATCAAGTAATGTGGATTTTCCTGGAGAATTTGATTCACAGTGTAGTTATTTTTATTATTGAGAATATGTTTAGACATGTATGATTTGTCTTACCTCAAGCCTTTATTTCCGGGGTGAGCCGGGACAAACCCATACCTATCTGATGGTCATAATGTGACATAAATACTGACAGCCAATCACAGCCGATGTCCTTCTAAAGAGCATGGGCAACTTTACAGAATTTAGTAGAGCAGAGCATCATGTACATGGGGAGAAAGCATTCAAGTTTTCAGTGAAGGAAGAACACGGAGGTTGTAGATAGGGAGGAAAGCATACATAAGACAGTCTACATTTTCATCTCAAGGTAACCAATAATATTATACAAATAACATTTTTCCATAGCAAAGGAATCTATAATCTAAAAGAAAGTAAGTAGGAAAACAAAATGAAGAAAATACGAAGGATGCCAAAGGATGCATTAAGGCTGTTTAATTAGGAAACATGAGAATAATAAAATAATAATAAAAACTGATGACTTTTCCCACTTTTTCAGTGCACATAGGGTGTATATTTAGCTTGTAGCAATTCTGACCCCTCACACAGCATCACTGTAGATACTTTATTCCTTAGGGACATCATTCCTATCATTCAGTCAAATCCTGACAACTTATTTTTCTGAATGATATATATCGCCTCCTTTGGATTACTTATTTGTCAAAGAATTTGCATTTACAGTGGTGGGTATCTTAGCAACAGTACATCATCTGACCATCATCAATGTACCTCAATGTTGCCTTCCTACATCTCCCAGTGCGTTGATTCGTTCCACAAGCACTCGCATTTATTTTCACAGCATAGATCAATGATCAAAATTTCATGAAAACCAATGAGGGAAAAAATATGGCAACTAGAATCAGTTATTAAAAGTTTAGTATTTTAAAAATTCGCTTGGGTCGCCATTGAAGCTTATGCGTGACAACTCCCAGTTAAATCGTAATTCATCTAATAGGCATTTATTTACGAATAAACGCAAGCTTCAATAAATGTAAGTATATTACATAAGCCCATATTTTAAGTATCTGACAAAGTGACTAAAATAAAAAATATTTTTTTTTTTCATACTTGTCACAATGCATTTTTCTTTCTTTTGCAATTCATTATGAGGTTTACGCGCAATAGATCTCATGTAAAAAAATAAATAATAATCCAAGATGAAACATATTGTGCTCGCTCAGGCCTTTTTCATTCCAGACTTTGAGCCACACATGAAGCACTAATTTGTCACGATGGTAAATAAATAAATCTTTTTACATTATCCCATGTAACAAGACCTTCAGCTTACTGGAGTAGAAAAAGGTCAAGGATTCTAGTTTTGCAAAGAGATCTTCACCCTGCTCCTAAGTGAGAATGACACAGAGCTCCAGAATACTTGTATTAATAGATTGTTCCAATTTGTCACATGACTGCCTCTTCTCCGCCCTATTTGCTAAATGAAGCTTATCCTGTGCATCACTCGATGGGTTCCCATTAAACTGTACAGCTTTCCACTTTGAAATTGCAACATAAAACAGGAGATGCCAATTATCATTCAGCAACTGGTTGTAAACAAATTGGCTTTGCCACTAATTACTCAGACAATCTAATAAAGAGATGTTATCACTAGGAAAAAAATAAAAAGCATTCCTCCCCAAGATACACAATTAACTGGATTACTTTCAGCAAGCTGGTAAATGTTTGCATTTAATTGTGTCATAATGTGAAATTAGAATGTGTCCTGTTGCCCCCACTGCTTCCCTGCAGACTGCATTTTACTTTCCTATAGGAAATCTGTGTTGTCTCTGCTGGTTTTCTCTTCTTTTAATTGTTTCCCAGTTTATGTTAGTGCTCTGAAAGTTTGTGTGTTGTACAAAATGTATGTGCAGTAAAGCAGGACTCCACAAACATCTGTACAACAAAATGCACAACCTCAAGTCTAAAGATGGCTGAGTGTTGGGGTAAGGCTGGAGTCACACATAACGTCTAAAAATCGGTCCGTTTTTACGGACGAGAATCTCATCAATGTTCCCTGAACAGTGATCCGTATGTCATCCGTGTGCAGTGCGAGGATGCAATTTCTTCCCATTAAAGTATCCATGTGACATCCGAATGGCATCCGCATGGCGAGATTTTTTCACTGGCTTGCAAAAAGGACAAATAATGGATCCATGGCCTCAAATAGTTGTGAAAACATATATAGTCTATATATTTATATACAGTATATATATATACAGTTAGGTCCATATATATTTGGACAGAGACAACATTTTTCTAATTTTGGTTACAGACATTACCACAATGAATTTTAAACAAAACAATTCAGATGCAGTTGAAGTTCAGACTTTCAGCTTTCATTTGAGGGTATCCACATTAAAATTGGATGAAGGGTTTAGGAGTTTCAGCTCCTTAACATGTGCCACCCTGTTTTTAAAGGGACCAAAAGTAATT
The DNA here is from genome assembly GCF_032444005.1 of Ranitomeya imitator. NCBI lineage: Eukaryota > Metazoa > Chordata > Amphibia > Anura > Dendrobatidae > Ranitomeya > Ranitomeya imitator. The sequence continues at coordinate 204,901,972 of NC_091284.1, forward strand.
GGACAATTGACTCCAAGGCTATTTCATGGACAGGTGTGGGCAATCCCTTCGTTATGTCATTCTCAATTAAGCAGTTAAAAGGCCTGGAGTTGATTTGAGGTGTGGTGCTTGCATTTGGAAGGTTTAGCTGTGAAGTAAACATGCGGTCAAAGAAGCTCTCCATGCAGGTGAAACAAGCCATCCTTAAGCTGCGAAAACAGAAAAAACCCATCCGAGAAATTGCTGCAATATTAGGAGTGGCAAAATCTACAGTTTGGTACATCCTGAGAAAGAAAGAAAGCACTGGTGAACTCATCAATGCAAAAAGACCTGGGCGGCCACGGAAATCAACAGTGGTGGATGATCGCAGAATAATCTCCATGGTGAAGAGAAACAGCTTCACAACAGCCAACCAAGTGAACAACACTCTCCAGGAGGTAGGCGTATCAATATCCAAATCTACCATAAAGAGAAGACTGCATGAAAGTAAATACAGAGGGTTCACTGCACGGTGCAAGCCACTCATAAGCATCAAGAATAAAAAGGCGAGACTGGACTATGCTAAAAAACATCTAAAAAAGCCAGCACAATTCTGGAAGAACATTCTTTGGACAGATGAAACCAAGATCAACCTCTACCAGAATGATGGAAAGAGAAAAGTATGGTGAAGGCGTGGTACAGCTCATGATCCAAAGCATACCACATCATCTGTAAAACACGGCGGAGGCAGTGTGATGGCTTGGGCATCCATGGCTGCCAGTGGCACTGGGTCACTAGTGTTTATTGATGAGGTGACACAGGACAGAAGCAGCCGAATGAATTCTGAGGTATTCAGAGACATACTGTGTGCTCAGATCCAGCCAAATGCAGCAAAACTGATTGGTCGTCATTTCATACTACAGATGGACAATGACCCAAAACATAAAGCCAAAGCAACCCAGGAGTTTATTAAAGCAAAGAAGTGGAATATTATTGAATGGCCAAGTCAGTCACCTGATCTCAACCCAATTGAGCATGCATTTCACTTGTTAAAGACTAAACTTCAGACAGAAAGGCCCACAAACAAACAGCAACTGAAAACCACCACAGTGAAGGCCTGGCAGAGCATCAAAAAGGAGGAAACACAGCGTCTGCTGGTGTCCATGAGTTCAAGACTTCAGGCAGTCATTGCCAACAAAGGGTTTTCAACCAAGTACTAAAAATGAACATTTTATTTAAAATTATTGAATCTGTCCAATTACTTTTGGTCCCTTTAAAAACAGGGTGGCACATGTTAAGGAGCTGAAGCTCCTAAACCCTTCATCCAAATTTAATGTGGATCCCCTCAAATGAAAGCTGAAAGTCTGAACTTCAACTGCATCTGAATTGTTTTGTTTAAAATTCATTGTGGCAATGTCTATAACCAAAATTAGAAAAATGTTGTCTGTGTCCAAATATATATGGACCTAACTGTATATATATATATATATATATATATATACAGTATATGTCAGTTAGACACATATATATATATATATATATATATATATATATATATATATCTTTATATTTTATACAGAGCAAGACAGCAGAATAGCCAATAATTCAATTGTCGGGTTCTGTAAAATCATTGCAGAACCGGACAGGATATGAGACATGGTTTACATACAGTAAACCATTGCATATCCATTAGATTTTTATATGTCCCTTACAAAGGCCTGTTTCACATTTGCGGTTGTGTCCGCAGTGTTTCTGATGCATACATCCGCATGCGTCTTGATTTCATATCTTTTACATCGTGGACACAGGTACATGCGTTTGCATGCATTCGCTTACACATGCGTAGTTTGCGGCGTGCGGCTGGGCTTTGCTAGCACACCATATAGCAATTTTTGATGCGGCAAATTTCCGCCGTCATACGCATGCGGACATATGCAGAAGGAGTGCGTCAAAACAATGCATTACAGTTTATGGGAACGCATAGGAACGCAAGGACATGCGTTTGCTTGCATTGGCATACGCATGTATTTTCTGAGTAAGCAAGAAATCTCATGAGACACGCCCATTCGGCATGGCTTGTGTCAAGGAAATTCTCCTGGAAATTTATTTTTCTATCGAACGCGTGTGCATAAAAACCGCAAATGCATGCAAAAACGCATACAAATGAAGCAGGTTTCTTTTCTGTCTTGCGCAAGCTGATGCGGATAAAAAAAATGCTGCATTATCATGCGTTTGCATGCGTTTTAGTATGCTTTTTTTACAGTTGCGGACAAGATGCTGTGGACTCAACTGCAAATGTGAAACTAGCCTAATAATGTTAGTAGTGTGTGTGTCAAATTTTGGAGCTGAATATTTTCCCACGCTGTCAAGTTCACCTCAGGTCAGGCTGTGAGTCTGCGCATGCTTAGTGACATCAGCGGTAGTCGGCCCCGCCTGAACTGAGGTGAACTTGACAGCATGGGAAAATGTTCAGAAACTTTCCCACGTTAATGAGTTCATGTCCAGTCAGTCGGGGAGGCTGCACAGGCAGCTTTTCATTCATTACACAGTGGTTTACAATCGGGGCGGTAGCATTAGCACCGCTCCCGATTGTAAACTATTTAACCCCTTGAGATGAAATGCAGCGTGGGACTTGCCTGTACAGCGGACATAAATCTACAAATACATCCAGGGGTTAATTTAGAAGGAAGCCAATTATTATAGCACAAATAATTCAATATAGGAATGGGAGTGGATACTGAATAAAGAGTCTGGGGGATACATACAACTGTAATTCATTAACCAATCTGCCCCAAAAGATTAGTACTCACAACAAGAATTTTCCACATTTACAAGTTTGTTATTTTTTTCTGAGAAATTATTTAGATCTTTTTGAAGCATCAACGGTTCCTGTGACCGGCTTCTAATGTAGACTTTTAACCCCTATCTGACCTCGGACGGGATCGCACATCCGAGGTCAGATCCCCTGCTTTGATGCAGGGCTCCGCGGTGAGCCCGCATCAAAGCCGGGACATGTCAGCTGTTTTGAACAGCTGACATGTGCCCGTAATAGGCGCGGGCAGAATCGCGATCTGCCCGCACCTATTAACTAGTTAAATGCCGCTGTCAATCGCAGACAGCGGCATTTAACTACCGCTTCCGGCCGGGCGGCCGG